>NW_027491241.1:1800000-2257500 GCF_021521415.1 Bidens hawaiensis | reverse complement strand
CTGATCAACAGAGTCTTGAATATTTGCTAGATCAGAAGGTAAGTACACCACTGCGACATAAATGGTTTGCTAAGTTGCTGCTGGGTTACGACTATGAATTCGGGTTCTCGGTTACAACCAAATTACCTAAGCAAAAACCCGAGAATCGAACCGAGAATTTCAAACGACTATGCACAAAAATGAACAAACAAGCAGCCTCGTCTAGAGTAGGCAATAGCACACCGGTCCGAACAACATCCATCAGTTGTGCCATATGCCAGGCCGATATGTTGTTCTGACGCAAATGGTGCAGGCGATCAATACTAATCCCGGTTTTCTTTAAAATGGTTGCCTTCAAACCGGTGGCTAATGAGGTCTCCTTCTCCTCCTCCTTAATTGGTGGGCCGGATAACATATGGATCAGGTACTGGTTGAACAAGGAATCTCGAAAGTGGTCGAAAAAGGCGCTGATGTGAAACGAAGACGCCACCACTTTGACAAGCTGAGCTTTTAAATTCCATAACACGGCACCGACCAAGAAAGAGGTGAGACTCCTAGTCACATATCCGAAACGGTCTGCGTTTCTGCCAAAAGTGAATGCCCATGTAAGTAAGACCAATGCGAGCCAGAGGCAATTGCGGACTGAGGCCGAAAACGAAATAGAGAAGCCGTTTTCTTAAGAGAAAGTTGCTATGGATTAATAACATCTCGAGGCGTAGCGCCCAGTCGGAAAGCAAGCGTCCGAGCATTAGGACGAGTGCCAGGATTCAGTTCCAAACAATTCTCTGTGTTTGGGTGTGCAGGTAATTATTATTATTATTATTATTATTATTATTATTATTATTATTATTATTATTATTAAGGCAGCAAATGTGAAGAACAAAGTGTTGCGGGTGTTGGTGAACTTGTAATCATCCTCCATAACCTGCTGTTGAGTTGATCTGTAATTGCTACATCTTCCTGGTTTCTCCATCAGATTGCTATAAACCATGTGTGGTGTGATAAAGCACCACGCTTGGTGTTTCGTGACACATGGATTATCAACGTATAAAGTGGTGTACGTTCTTGCAATCATTACGCTTATGCCAACTTTGTTCACAACCCAACCAAACCTAATGTTTCAATAAAAAACTATTTTTTCATCAACATAACCCAATCTAATCCAACTTTTTACTTTTATTCACAACCCAACCCAAACCAATCTTTTATTATCTACATACATATAGTTTATGATTATTTTATTTCGTTAAAAAATTACAATAACTATTTCATTTCAATTTTAATAAACTACTATGTTAGATCCCGTGTTACACATTGACAGAAATTATATAAAACTTCATATATATATGTGTGTGCGTGTGTGTGTGCGCGCGCGCGCGCACGTGTGTATTATATACATTTCAACGAATTGTAAACGTCAGATAATCTAGCATTATTAATATTATAAGGTATCACATTGTTATTTTAATTAAAAGGACCCAACATACAAAGACAAATAGAGAAAAATAACAATTTAAAATATAATTATAAGTTATGTCTATTTTTAACTTATACCATGAAACAAAAAAGACATATTAGTTAAAACTTCATCATCTACTGAAGTCATATGTCGTAAACTATGAAGCGTAAACATGTAGATGTTGTAACATAAGTTGTGTGTTACAAAAACTATTTTTATTAAAATTACAAAACATTTAAGTACACAACATAAAAAATGCTAAAAGTATGAATTTAACAATGAGATATAATTATTATTTTTATTGAACTGCGCGTTTAATAAAGCAACAATATAATGCAAACCTCGTAACTTAAATCACAATTTCAATCCAAACATTCGGTCCAAGCGTTTATAAATAATTTCCCAAAATCCAAAAAAAATAAAATAACAAAGTCTCAAAATTTAAAAAAATAACAACGAAAACAATTAATTATCTTTATTACTCAATAAATAATGATTTTAACAATTTATTTTGAAACTTTATTCAACTTAAGAGTTAATGTTTGAAATGAATATTCAAATTAACATGTGGAAATTATATAAATAGAAAATTGATGAGTTTGAAGCCTATGTGGACATGCTAGTTGAATGCCATATGGAAACATTATATATCTTTAATAGTATAAGTAAGATAAGATTATTATAAGGTATCACATTGTTATTTTAATTAAAAGAACCTAGCATAGAAAGACAAATAGAGAAAAATAATAATTTAAAACATAATTCTAAGTTATGTAACATATTTTTAACTTATACCATGAAACGAAAATAACATATTAGTTAAAACTTCCTCATCTACTGTAGCCATATGTTGTAAACTATGAAGCGTAAACATGTAGATGTTGTAACATAAGTTGTGTGTTACAAAAACTATTTTTATTGAAATTACAAAACATTTAAGTACACAAAATAAAAAATGCTAAAAATATGAATTTAACAATGAGATATAATTATAATTTTTATTGAACTACGTGTTTAATAAAGCAACAATATAATGCAAACCTCGTGACTTAAATCACTATTTCAATCCAAACATCCGGTCTAAGCGTTTATAAACAATTTCCCAAAATCCAAAAAAAAATAAAATAACAAAGTCTCAAAATTTTTAAAAATAACAATGAAAACAATTAATTGTCTTTATTACTCAATAAATGATGATTTTAACAATTTATTTTGAAACTTTATTCAACTTAAGAGTTAATGTTTGAAATGAATGTTCAAATTAACATGTGAAAATTATATAAATATATATCGGAATATTAAAAATGCTTATCGAAATATTAAAAAAGAAAATCTAAACAAGATTATGTTTTTATAATTTTTAAAAAAAGTTAAATACTATAAACTAATAAACAAAAGTTAGATTTTATATGAAAAGAACAACTATAGAAGAAAAAAAGAATAACAAATAAAAAATACCCAGTAACTATATGCCACTTGTCATACAAATGGGTTGCAACTTAGGCTGCAATGGAGACCCGGGTTGCTATGGGTCAGGGCCGGTTTTTGGGCCTTGTAGCCTGTGTAGTGGCACGAGGCCCAAATTTTTAAAGGGCCCAAAAGCTTTAAGTTTTACTATACACTGTTTAATATGCATAGCCCAATAAGAAAAAACACCAAAAAACTACCCAAGTCCCAAGCGACGATCGGCAGAACGAGAATCTGGGAATTGAAGGTATGATTTTTATTTTTTAATTTTTATTAATTTCTGTTAATCAACCTAATTTTATGCTTGAAAATTGAATTTGGATTTTAGGTATAGTTAGAACTTGAAGGTATAATTTCAATTACATCGATGCATATATGCTTCAAGTGGGTTTTTGTAACAAAATCGTTTTCTTGTTATGATACAAAAGTGGGGTTTATTATGATGATTGTCAACTGTCCCTATCGGAAATAGGATTGACTACGGATTCGAGCCATAGCACATGGTTTCATAAAACCACACGATTTTCCCGATCTAAATCAAGCAGGTTTTACATGAAGAAGATTTGGCTCAGCGTGTTCTATTCGTTCATCTCTTTGGAGATGGAGATTATTTTTTATTTTATTTTTATTTTTTTTACTATTAACTTTTTGAGAGAGTATTTTGTGTTTGTTAGTTAAATAGGAGTTTTTTTTTAATTTCATGAACAAATGAGCTTTTAGGATTTTTTTTTAATAGTAATACTTAATGGTGAATATTTTTGTTTTTATCTAGAAATCATGCCTCCCGTTCCCAAATACAAATACCTCTCCGGTGCCCAAAAACGTAAAAACAAGAAGCTAGAGGAAGAAAAAGCAAAGGCTGACAAAGCGCCCCGCATACACAAGTTTTTCTCAAAACTACCTCAAAGTTCTAGTTCTAATATGAATGAAGCTAATGTGGGTGAAGAAGGTGCTAATGTTAATGAACTTAATGTGGGTGAAGATGATGTTAATGCTAATGTGGGTGAAGGTAATGCGGATGAAGCTAATGTGGGTGAAGGTAATGTGGATGAAGCTAATGTGGGTGAAGATAATGTTAATGCTAGTCTAGATGAAGCTAATGTGGGTGAAGATGACGCCAATGCTAATGCAAATAATATCGATATTTTTTATCCTAGAACTTGGGATGGGCTTACTCCTAACTTGATTAATGAATTGGTTAAGAAATGTCCAAAAAGAGATTTGACCATCATTAAAGGTCCCGTGGATAAACATGGAAGACGATTTTCTAAAGTTATGTATACTAGAATTCTATCAAATCGGGAGACGCGTGATAGAGAATGGCTAGTGTATTGGAAAGAGGTTGACAAACTCTTTTTCTTTTGTTGTAAGCTTTTTAAGCAAAGACATATGAACGGTGGGTTGGAAAATGAAGGTTATGAGGATTGGAGACATGCTTCTTAGGCTCTTAAAGAGCATGAGGTTAGTTTTGAACATCTCAAGAATATGAATCAATGGTTTGAAATGCATCAAAAGTTGGAATGCAATGAAACAATTGATAAAGTAGCATATGAGCAATTTAAAAAAGAAAGAGATTATTGGAAAGAAGTCATTTTTAGGATTATTGCTCTTGTCAAATTTCTTGCTAAACATGGTTTAGCATTTCGCAGATCAAACGAGAAATTGCATCAAAAGAGCAATGGAAACTTTTTGGGTTTGGTTGAGATGTTGGAAGAGTTTGACCCAATTATGAAAGAGCATGTGCGACGTATCATGAGTAATGAGCTCCATATACATTATCTTGGGCATAATTTTCAAAACGAGTTAATACAATTACTAGCTCATCAAATTAAAACGGAAATCATCAAAAAGATAAAGCAAGCAAAGTATTACTCCATAATACTCGATTGCACCCCCGATACAAGTCACCAAGAACAAATGTCCATAATTGTGAGGTATGTCAATTTTAACTCTAATTATGTGACCGTTGAGGAATCTTTTTGGGTTTTTTGGTTGTTGATGATACTACCGGTAAAGGACTTTTAGAAGTTACATCTAAGGAATTAGAGTCTCTTGGTCTTAATATTGATGATATGCGCGGTCAAGGCTATGATAATGGAGCAAACATGAAGGGGAAACATAGTGGAGTTCAAAGGAGATTCTTAGAAAAAAAATCCTAGAGCTTTGTATAGTGCCTGTGGGTGTCATAGTCTTAATTTTGCATTGTGTGACATGGCTAATACTATTACTAAGTCTAGAGAATTTTTTGGAACAATACAACGGATTTATACTATCTTTGCCAATTCCATTAATAGGTGGCAAGGTTTAAAAGAGAACGTTAAAGGGTTGACTCTTAAGTCATTGTCTACCACTCGTTGGGAAAGTCGTGTAGATAGTATTAAGCCTATTAGAACTCAACTTGTAGATGTAAGAAAAGCTTTGCAACAAGTTAGAGCCTCTGATAAAGATCCTAAAATTCAAAGTGAAGCTAAATCACTTGAAAAGTATGAAGTTGGTGAATTTGAATTTTTGGTACAAATTGTCATTTGGTATGAAATATTATCAAGCGTGAATGTCGTGAGCAAAAAGTTGCAATCGAATGATGTGGTTCTTGATGTTGCTATTGATGAAGTGGACAAATTGATTAAATACTTCAAGAATTATAGAGAAGTGGGGTTGTCTAAGGCGTTTGATGAAGCTAGAGAAATTGCCAAGGAAATGGGTGTTGATGTAGAATTCCCTCGAAAGCGTGTGATACATAGGAAAAAACAATTTGATGAGACTTCAAGTGTAGAAGAAGTTACTTTTTCACCCGAGGAGGATTTCAAAGTAAATTACTTTTTATGCATTGTTGATCAAGCTATAGTTTCTCTTGAAACAAGATTCGACCAATACCAAAAATTTGAACAAAATATTTGGTTTTTTGTTTCCTAAAAAGTTGAAGACACTTGATGAAAAAGATCTTAAGTCTTGTTGTTATCGTCTCCAAGATGCATTGAAATATAAAGAAGAATCAGACGTCGATGCTAATGAACTTTATTTGGAGTTGAAGTTGATTGAGACATTCTTACCGAGTCACATTGTTAGCCCTTTTGATGCTTTAAATAATATCAAGAGGCTTGGTTATTTCCCTAATGCTATAAATGCATATAAAATGCTTTTGACAATTCCGGTAACGATGGCATCGGCAGAAAGAAGCTTTTCAAAATTGAAGTTGTTGAAGTCTTATTTGCGATCGACAATGTCGCAAGAAAGACTTAACGAATTGGCAATGATATCTATTGAAAATGAAATATTAGAAAGTATGGACTATAAAGACTTGATCAAGAGCTTTGCTTCCCAAAACGCTAGGAGAGCCTCAAAATTTGCTTAAGTTCAATCATTTTGATTCACTACTTTTTTTGTTTATTTTATAACAGTTGTACTCGTATTGTGGTTTTTTTAATATATAATCGATGAGTTTATATTATAAGGAGGAGACCCAAAATTTATCTCGCACGAGGCCTAAAATTTTTTTATCATTCTCGAAGACGGGGCCTGCTATGGGTTGTGTGCATCAAAAATAAAAAATCAGTTTTCTTTTTTGTTTTTTATGCCACAAGGCAACCCACCTCAAATAAGATTGCCAATAAATGTGTGTCTTAGGCTGATTCTTGTGGCTCGCCAGCGCGTGACGCGAGCCACATTGTTCGTGCACACCACAACGTGGTGTCGCGAGCGAGCTTACCCGAGCCGGCGTTGGGCCTAGGGTTTGGTGCTTTTGACCTTTGAGCTTGGGTTTTTAATTATTTTTACCTATATAAAAACCATTTACTTAACAAAATTATCGCATCTTTCAAATTCTCTATGCACCACTTTAAAAAAAATTACCATATTATTGATGTTATGGCTAATCAAAATACACCGATATTAGGGCTAATCAAAATCAAAATGAATTAGTTTAGTGTAATGAAAAATTATGATTCTCAAATAATTGATTTAGCCTTATATTACTAAATGATTCGTGTGTTGAAATCGTCGATTGTGCTAGTGAACGAGTGTTGAAATCATGAATAGCTAGAAGGCCTTAAAGTCTTGTGGAATCATTAAAAGAGTGAAAGAGAAATACCGATTGAGGTATGAACAATAGGGCTGCTAGAGTTGACAAGAGAAATTTTAAAAGGGCATAAAAAATATATCATGTATTTATATAGAAAAACAAACTGAAAAGTAATTCGACAAACCGAAACAAGCAAAGTTTTACTCGTGTTTGGCTCGTTTACAAAACGAGCCGAGCAGATCAGCTCATTTACAATCTAAAAACACTTAACGTCGTTATGTTTTTCCCGAGTTTCAAACCGATGTTTTAGGGCTTTTGATCAAAAAACGATACGAGTCGACCGATGTAAACTTATCTCGAAACGGTTATCCAAGCGATGAAAAAATGTTTTAATTCGGGTGTTTGAATTTCTAATTAATAAAAATCAAGTCATTTGAATCACCGTTTCAAGATAAGTTTTACATCAGTCGAATCGTATCGTTCTTCTGATAAAAAATCCTTAAGCATTGGTTTGAAACCAGGGAAAAAATATAACGACGTTAAGTGTCTTTTAACGTATGTCAATTAAGACAAAAACAGTTGAAAGTTGGAACCGCCGGTAGTGATTTTTAAAGTTGAGATTATTATCGGCTAATAAACAAAAATTGTGATTATTTTTTTTCAATTTGCCTATTATTATTATTATTATTATTATTATTATTTATTTTACTCCATAGACCCAAATAAAGACACGATTAGTTTTATTATTATTTCAATTCAATTCTCCAGAAGTCCCTTGTCGATCGATCCGATTCGACAAACCAAATCCTCTTTTGCTTTGCTGGATCTAGTCTAGTCATAGAAGATCTGGTTACCAATCAATCACTTGCGATCGATCTAATTTCATTCATTCGATGGATCAATTCGATGCGTATTTTCGGCGAGCGGATTTGGATGGTGACGGGAGAATAAGTGGACTGGAAGCTGTTGCCTTCTTCCAAGGATCTAATTTGCCTAAACCCGTCCTTGCTCAGGTTCTTTATTTCTGTTGATTTGACTGAATTTTGGCTAGTTAATTAGGGTATGTAGGAACCCTAGGTAGATTGATAAATTAAGTTGTCTGGTATTCTGGAACTTGATAGGTGTGGCTGGGTACGGATTAGCGATTAATCATATTGGAATTTTTATATGTAGTTTTTTCAAAAGTATATATATATAGTTTCGGGATCAAATACATTTTATGCTTAACATGAAAACAGTGAGAACCGATTTGCTGTTATTATTAGGTTTGTTTTTTATAATTGTTTGCTTTTATTTTTTGTTCGTATATGCTGTTTTATTATTAGTTTTTTTTTCTTATGCTGTTATTATTTTGGTGCTGATGTTGATTCTTTTGTTGTTATTATTAGTTTTTTTTTGTTATTACAAAACATTGCTTATGTAGATTGATATTGTTTCCTACGTTTTCATTTTTGGTATATTGGTATCGTTTCCTACGTTCTCATGTTAAGATTATTTTGTACATGAACCTTCCCCTATATATATATATATATAGTGAAAACCTAGGTAGATAAATTCAGTTGATTAGTGTTGTGGAACTTGATAGGCGCTAGTCAGCAGGCGGATTGAAATTTTTAAATATAAACAATTAAATGTAAACATAACAAATCAATGAGAAAAACCAATAACTGGGGCTTGGTTTTTTTGATTTTGCCTGCAGAATGCGGCCAAAGTCAAAAGCGCACTGAGTCGCGCCGGGTCATATTTATGCTTTAGAATGCTGTACCACATGCTTTTTTTAGGTTGTACATCTAGGTAGTTTCTATGCTAAATCCTGTGTAAAGCTTATTTATAGGTAAGTCTTGGGTAGGGGATGCTAAACACCTATGAGATCTATATGCTTTTTTTAATAAAAATCTTGCGCTTTGCATGCGAAAATCGGTGTGCTTTTTCCTTTTCGGTATTGAATCTGTATTTGTTTGTGATTTTGACAGATTGTTGAATATAAGGGAGAATTGTGTGGTTGTGTTATGTGTTGATTTTGACTGAATATTGATTTGGTAGCATATATAGGAACCCTAAGTAGATGAATTAATTTGTCCAATGCTGTAGAACTTGCCAGGGGCTAGTCGGGCGGTAGGGTATAGATTAGCGATTAATCAGATTCGAACTTTTATATGTAAGTTTAAAGATTATATTAGTGAAACAGGATCATGAGGGAACTAGAGAACTCCATAATACGTATATGCAGTATATGTACTCTTCGTGAGAGAACTAGAAAACTTTATACTACATATATGCAGTATATACTGCTGCATATAGACATATAGTGTGG
Source organism: Bidens hawaiensis (assembly GCF_021521415.1). Taxonomy (NCBI): domain Eukaryota; kingdom Viridiplantae; phylum Streptophyta; class Magnoliopsida; order Asterales; family Asteraceae; genus Bidens; species Bidens hawaiensis. The sequence continues at coordinate 2,248,263 of NW_027491241.1, read as the reverse complement.
AGTTCGTAGTTTGTTCACGAAGAGCGTATTCTCTGATTTTCCCTTGTAATTATATACATGATTTTGAAAAATTACATATAAAAGTTCACATAAGTACTTCAGAGTTTACATGGTATAGTTCAAAAATCAACAAATAAATATAAGCCTAACAAATCAATGAGAAAAACCAATAACTGGGGTATTTGGGTTAACGGGTTAAAACCAAGGTTTGATTGTTTTTAAAAAAAGTCCGATTTGGGCTGACTAGCGATTAGTTGCACCGATTAGCTGAAAATTAATCTGTAACCCACTGATTAATCGACAATTAAGTCCGATTTTTACAACACTGCGGTTACCTATAGAGGAAGGCAGAAGTACCAAGAAGTATCATTGGATTAGCTGGTTACTGGTTGCCATATTATGTCCCAAAACTATTGTGAATTGTTGGTATTGTTGATTTGAACGAACATAGAAAAAGGCTCTATTTGGCGACTGTAACAAGTGCTTCTTACCCTGGTTTGTTATGTACTGGATGTAGTTCTTGTTTACCTAGGACCATCAAACACATGGTCAGAAGGGCATTATTCCATTTTTTTGGATGTTTTGATAATTGCCATTGATATAGCAAGTTAAGATGAATTCGAAATGATATATGGTAGCTTCCTATGAAAATTTGTAACTTTACGCAATTACCTGTAAGTAAAAATATTTTTCTGTTTAGTATAACTTCTAGAGTACTTTTAACAATGCTTCAAAGGTGACTCTTTTGGACCAATGCCTATAATATGTAGTAATCACAATTCACAATTAACCAGGTACTTCTTTTTGAGTTCCACCAACAAACGAAAATTTGCAATTTTAACGAAATAACTAAAAATTAGTATCATTGCAACTTCCATGTGGTGGAGGATATTCCTGAATGATAAGTTATAAACTATATAGTTTTAAACTTATAGCATCAATCATCAAGCTTTTTGTAGTTTAAAATGTTGATTTAACCATGGAAGTCAAAATCTGATAGGAATCATGCTCTAGTTCTAGTCTAAATGTCATTTGTCTATTTTGGGAGGGGGTCAACCGCAACTTATATTTCTATAAATAGGTATCAATAACTAATAGGGAGAGGAGAGTATGTTTATGTTTAAGATGGTATTGCCATGGCTCCTGCATATGCAGTGAGAGAGGGCTAGGCCCTGAAATTTCTTGTACCTTTTCCTTTTATGTTTTCGTAATACAATTGTTCCTTTGTTTTCCTTATTCTATTCTCTAAACTCATTTAATCACAATCATAATATATCAAACCCTATTAAAATCAGACTTTAGGCTTATTATGTACAGAAAAGCATATAAAGTCAAAACTGGACTTGGGGCTTTTAATTTACAATTTTGTTGAAAACCTTATTTTCAAACTGACTAATATTTAGGATTACATTGTTTACAAAAGCTAAACAGTAAACGTAATGATTTAACCTTTGGGCAGTGTTGTATTAACGTATATTACTTGCTTGCAGATATGGCAGCATGCTGATCAAAACCGTACCGGCTTTCTTGGCCGTCAAGAGTTCTATAATGCTCTTAAGCTTGTTACGGTGGCACAAAGTAAACGAGAACTAACAGCTGATATTGTAAAGGCTGCATTATACGGGCCTGCTTCTGCTAAAATCCCTCCTCCACAGATAAACCTTACAGCACTTGCATCACCTCAGCCTAGTCCACTTGCCCAACGCCCCCCTACACAGCAACCTGGAGTTGCCAGTTCAGCGGGCCCACTTTCTTCTACACAGCAGCCCGGGGTTATTAGTTCAATGGGCCCACGTTCTCCTACACAGCAGCCCAATCCAATGGGCCCACGGCCTCCAACACAGCAGCCCGGGGTTGTCAATTCAATGGGCCAACAAACTTTTGGCATAAGATCACAAGTGCCTTCGGTGGCCCAGCCGGGACCACCTTCCTCAGCACAGTATTTTACACCACAAGGAAATCAAACAATGAGGCCGCCAGCTCAAATCGGTCTGGTGGGTCTCGGTGTATCAAACCCGAACGTTTCAAGTGATTGGCTTGGGGCCCGAGGTGTTAGGGCTCCTGTAGCTTCATCACAGGTCCCTAATAGTGCAATCAGCTTTACTTCACCATCTTTCCCGACACCTAGACCGTCAGTTGGAGGAAATGGAACTGTTTCTGACCCGATATTTGGAGGTGACGTGTTTTCTGCTTCTCAAACATCATCCAAGCTGCTTACATCTTCAATGCCTGCTCAATCTGCAGGCATTCCACCTGCAAGTGTTCCTGTGAGCTCTTTGGCCCAGACGTCAGCAAAGATTGACCCGCTTGGTGCATTGAGTGCTTTTACTAGGCAGCCTACAGGGGCTCCGGTACAGTCCGCAACACCAACACCAACAGCAACACCTGTTCCTAGACCAAGTCAACAAGGCCCGGTTCAAAATCTTCAAGGCGCAACTCAGGCTCCCAATCTGTCACAACCTCAGTGGCCCAAAATGACAAGGGCCGGTGTCAATAAGTATATGAAAGTGTTCATGGAAGTTGACTCTGACAGAGATGGGAAGATTACTGGTGAACAGGCACGCAGTTTATTTTTAAGTTGGAGGCTACCAAGAGGTATGTGCAAACTCTTAGTTCTTAGGCATGTAAATGAACCAAACGTTAGTGAACCGTTCGAACGGAAGCTCGTTTATATAATAAACGAAAGAACATGATCAAACTGATTTGTTTATTTAATTTTAAGTAGTTTTAGCTTGGGTGTGTTTGTTCATCCATGTGTAGTTGCGTTCGTTTGTGAACTGTTTGTTTATAGTTTATACTTTTAACAAACATAAATGAACACGTTCTTTTTCTTAATGAATGAACACGAACAAGAAAACCCTGTTTGTTTAGTTTGTGTTCGATCATTTATTCGGTAAAGTTTAAACGAACGCTAACATGCTCTGTTCATGTTTGTTTCGTTTGTTTACATGCCTATATATTTCAAGCCTTAATAGTCTCTTTGGTGTAACTTGTATTTGATAATGAGTTTCGTTTTAATAATATTCTTTTACAGAAATTTTGAAACAGGTTTGGGACTTGTCTGATCAAGATAATGATAGTATGCTTTCATTGAGGGAGTTCTGCATAGCTTTGTATTTGATGGAGAGGCACCGAGAAGGCCACAATCTTCCGCCAACACTTCCGAGCAACGTCTTGCTTGATGAAACTCTCTTGTCTCTAGCGGGCCCTCCCTCTAGACCTCCATCTGCTGGTTGGGGAGCTACTCCTGGTATTAACTAGCAACACCATTCCTAATATTTGATTGTGGTTCTCTTAAAAGTAACTATTTGTAAATACTTTAAAATTGCATTAAGGCACTATATTACGTTAAAAACTTAAAAAGATTGCTTCAAAGTTAATTGATGAAGACAAGTGCTTAATCTTTTCCCTCAAACGTAGTTCTTATTGTTATCTAGGCCTGTAAACGAACCAAACATTCAGTGAACCGTTCGTGAAGACGTGAACTGTTTGGCAGGAAGTTCATTTAGTTAACACTTTAATGAATGAACATGAACACATGTCTCGTTCGTTCATTTATGCTTGCTCATTTACACTTGTTTATGTTCGTATTGTTGGGTTCGTAGGCCTTGTTGGCCCGGTTTATTATATGAAGTCAAAAGAGGAGACGGGTGTGGGCGGTCGGGCCCAAGCCCGGCCCGGTTTAGATTTCTTGCATAATAATTTACTAACCCTAGTTCAGTCTCTATATAAACAACATTATGTACTTGTAATATTTGTCACTCAATAAAGATATACCTAGTTGCCACCCGTGGACGTAGGTCAGTTTAGATCGAACCACGTTAAATCCTCGTGTTCGTTTACTGCTTTCGTGTGTGTGTTCAGTTTCGTGTGTGCGTTTAATCCTAACAAGTGGTATCAGAGCTTAGGTTCAGATCACGCGAAGAACACGTTGAACCAGCCGAGTCGCCGCCAAACCATCCAGCCGCCGCCACCCTACTGCGCTAGGGTTCCGCCGCCGCTACAGTACCGCCGCCGCCGCTACAGTACGCCGCCGCCGCTACAGTACCACGCCGCTACAGTACGCCGCCGCCGCTACAGTACCGCGCCGCTGCTACAGTACCGCCGCCGCTGATTAGGGTTCCGCAGCTGCTGGTTCGTTTTTTCTGATCAGTTTCGGTTTAGCAAAGTACGAGCTAAGAACAGTTGAATCGATTCCTATTTTCATTGAAGAACAGTTTTAAGTCAGAAGAAGCGTTAAAGAAACGGAGGACCAGTGCCAACCGCGTTTGCAGGTTTATCGTTTCAGTTTAAAGTTTTGGTTTCTGATTTTCAGCTCGATATTCCGCTGCGTATAAATAGGTTGATTTTTTTAACAGAGTTCAGTAGAACAGTCGTTAAGTTCAGGCTCGTGTTGCTGTGTCTGTCTCTGTTTTTTATCCAGTTTTTCGTTTTAGTCATTGTCATGGCAGAAGACGGAAAGGTTTCGATACAGAAGTTTGACGGACAGAAGTTCGGTTGGTGGAAGATGCAGATTGAGGCACTACTTTGTCAGAAAGACTTGGATGTAGTGCTTGAGGATGAAAAACCAGAAAAGATGTCAGAAGCAGATTGGAAGAAGTTAGACAAGAAAGCTAGGGCTTGTATTACATTGTCGTTGTCGGAAGATGTGGCATTTAACGTCATGAAAGAAACCACAGCACGTGGTATGATGGAGGCGCTATCCAACATGTATGAGAAGCCTTCGGCAGCGAATAAAGTCTATCTTATCCGAGAGCTAGTGACAACAAGAATGAAAGAGGGTGGGTCAGTTACAACTCATATCAATAATCTTAATTCGATCTTGTCCCGCTTAGTGTCAGTTGACATTAAGTTTGATGATGAAGTTCAAGGCCTCTTGTTATTATCCTCTTTGCCCGACAGTTGGTCGCAAACAGTGACTGCAGTTTGTAGTTCGTCTACAAATATTACTTTCGATGGGATTCGAGATCTGATTCTGGGAGAAGATTCAAGACGCAGAAGTTCAGGTGAATCATCAGGCAATATGCTAGTCACAGAAGGTAGAGGTAGGGGAAAACAGCGAGGCAGTGGGAGCAGGAAGAGGAGTCAGTCTAAGACTCGTAAGGATATTGAATGTTGGGGTTGTAAAGAGAAAGGACACTTCAGGAATCAGTGTCCGAATGGTAAGAAAGAGGTGAACGTTACAGAAGACGACACAGATGACGGGGTCAGTAGTGATGAGGCTTTGGTTTGTAGTGTTGAGAGTAGCGTTGATGCTTGGGTGATGGATTCTGGTGCATCGTTTCATGCCACTCACTGTAGTGAAACGATGAAGAATCTTAAATTTGGGGATTTTGGAAAGGTTCGACTAGCGAATGATGATATTTTAGAGGTTACGGGTATGGGAGACGTTGATTTGATAACTTCAGCCGGTACTTCTTGGACTTTGAAAGACGTGAGGGTTATTCCAAGTTTGAAGAAACGTTTGATTTCAGTTGGGCAGTTGGATGACCAAGGGCACGATGTTAAGTTCGGGAATGGGCAGTGGAAAGTAGTCAAAGGGAATCTCGTGGTTGCTCGTGGCAAGAAAATGGGTTCGTTGTATATGGTCGATATGTCACCGAAAGGAGTGGATCCAGTTTTGGTGAAAGACAAAGTCCGGTTCACAGAATCTCGTGGGCAGAAGAAGGTTCGTTTTGCAAGTAACAAACCCAGAGCCAAAGTGAAGATTCAGGATGAACGAGCTAGGAAGGTTAAATCAGTTGGGGGACATCGTGACAGTGGGAGCACAGGTCGTGTTTCAGTTACAGTTCCAGGTCAACAGTGGATTAAGAAAACCAGTATTCCAGCTGTAAAAGTCTCTCCAATGAATTACTTGCTGAATATGGAGAGTGTTTGTTCTCAGGTTATCTCAGGATCCGGTAGTTCGTTACAGTGGGAGCCGGTAGGGACAGAGAACGGGTCAGGGGCAGTTTCAGCCATGACTGACGTGTTGGAGCTCCGGGGAGCTTCAACGGGCCTTCAGGTTAATTGATGAGAAGGCGGTGGCAACTAAAAGAAGTTTAATGTTCAGATTACAGAAGTACAATCAGGAGTGCAGACGAGAGTACTCAAGGCCTCCGAGTGGGAGATTGTTGGGTTCGTAGGCCTTGTTGGCCCGGTTTATTATATGAAGTCAAAAGAGGAGACGGGTGTGGGCGGTCGGGCCCAAGCCCGGCCCGGTTTAGATTTCTTGCATAATAATTTACTAACCCTAGTTCAGTCTCTATATAAACAACATTATGTACTTGTAATATTTGTCACTCAATAAAGATATACCTAGTTGCCACCCGTGGACGTAGGTCAGTTTAGACCGAACCACGTTAAATCCTCGTGTTCGTTTACTGCTTTCGTGTGTGTGTTCAGTTTCGTGTGTGCGTTTAATCCTAACACGTATGTTTACGCTTGTTTATGTTTTTTCATTTACGACCATTTATGCTCGTTAGTTTACGTGAGTTTTAAGTCCGTTTGTTTATAGTTTAAATTTTTTGGACCCACCACACATTATTCTAGTTTTATTAAGTTATTGGGCTTGTCATATAGACGTTCATGTTCATTTTAAATTGGTGTTCGCGCATCATCTATGTTCAATTATGTTTGTTTATGTTTGTGAACTGTTAGTTTATGCTTTTAACAAACGAGCATAAATAACACGTACACGCTAATTTTTTTATCGAACAAACACGGGCTAGAAAACCCCTTTTGTTTATTTGTTTGTGTTTGATCGTTTGTTCGGTTAAGGTAAAATAAACGAATACGTTCCGTTCGTGTTTATTTGGTTCGTTTACAAGCCTAACGCTTTCTTGTCTTCAGGTTCTGCGCCCCTGCAGCAGCAAGGTATGCCTGGTGGTCAACCAATGCCTCACGGACCTCCTCGTGGCGCCCAACCATTGCAATTTAATCAACCGAAAGGACCCGCACCCTCCATGGATGCAGGCCACCTCACCAATGGTGGTGATCAAACTACTTCTCGCTCAGTTTCGCGAGATGCAGCTGAAGCAGAAAAGGTGGTAAACTTCTCTTCTTTCATGATAAGTCTGAAATTTATTTACTGTCTGTTCAATCTCAGTATATTATTATTTTATGCACGCCACATATTTTATATGATTTAGAATGTTAATTGTTGGTGATTGTTTTCATTTTTGTTTAAAGGCTGAGGATAAGCTGATTGTGGATTCTAGAGAAAAGATAGCATTCTATAGAAACAAAATGCAAGATCTTGTGAGTACCGATCGTTATCTTTTTCTATTTTTTATTTTCTTATATTTGCAATTTATGCTATAAACTTGCTTGCAATATATAGCAAACACTAATCATGATATACATCCATGTAGCCTAAATGTATGCATATCAAAATGAATGAACAAGAAGAACAGTTAAACGAATGGGGTTTTCTTTGTTTATGTCATGTCATGTTTGTTTATGTTATTGCGTTAATAATATAAACGAACAGTTCATGAACACAAACGAATGAATATACTTGAACATAGATGAACGGATGTTATCGAACATAGCTAGGCAAATATTAATTAAAAGTAAATGTGGATATCAATCTATTTGGCCTAAAAAATTAATAAAACTAGACTAAATTCTAATGGGCATAGGCAATTTAAATGAATAAAAAAAACGTAAACTAACGAACATAAATGAACGAATGTACAAGAGCATAAACAAACGGACAAATGAACACATAAAACATGTCTTCATGTCTGTTTGTTTAATTTAATGAACAAAAGATTGTGTTCAGATTTTGTTAATCGCGCTCGTTTATTTAATCAACGAACTTCCCTCCAAACGGCTCAATGAAAGTTCGGTTTGTTTATAGGCCTACATACATTAATCTCAACGTGAATAATTGAATATGTATGCTACTATGTGTATATTGTGTATTCATATATGTATGCGAGATATGCGATTTTCCTCATTTGCATATTGTTTTTCTTATATGTTATCAGGTGTTATACAAAAGCAGATTTGATAACCGCCTTAATGAGATTACAGAGCGTGCCATAGCTGATAAACGTGAGGTAATCTTGAGATTAGCACCCATGTCTATTTATATTTTTTGGTTTTCTTTTTTATTTTTCGTTTCATTTGAAATAATGCACCATTTATTTCAGGCAGAGTTGCTTGCCAAGAAATATGAAGAGAAATATAAACAAGTGGCAGAAGTTGCTTCTAAGTTAACCATTGAGGAAGCCTCTTTCCGTGATATTCAGGTATTTTCTTACACTATACAAAAATATGTCCGGGTCTAACTGGAAGTTGCTGACTTTCTGTAAAATTCAGTTTAACATTTTTGTTTACTTTGATAGGAGAGAAAGATGGAGTTGAATCAGGCACTTGTGAAAATGGAACAGGGTGGCAGTGCTGATGGTATCCTTCAAGTAAGCTTGACTTTTTTTTTTCCTTTACTAAGTTTAATAAATAATAAATATTGAGTATATTCTTGGCTGTTTAGGTTCGTGCTGATCGTATACAATCAGATCTTGAGGAACTACTGAAGGCTTTAGCAGAACGTTGCAAGAAGCATGGAATCAATGTCAAATCAACTGCAATTATTGAACTTCCACAAGGTGTTATTTTCCATCATCTCATACTATTTAATTATTTATATGCATTTATATGTATTATGATAATCAAAATCTTTTTTTGTTTATATAGGTTGGCAGCCTGGAGTTCCGGAGATATCAGCTGTGTGGGATGAAGATTGGGATAAATTTGAAGATGAAGGTATTTTTTATGATTTTGTCATAGTTACATACATAATAATAGTCATTATGTTAATATATTATAGTATATTATCAGATGTAATTAAATTATTTTATGGCAGGATTCCAATTTGATGTTGCAAATGCGAAGTCGACACCTCACCCTGAAACCTCGTCTCAGATGGATGACCATTCCCAAGATTCATATTCAAATGCTGATGCAAAGTCAGAGAAGCGATATGACGCTGACTCAGCATATGCACATAGTGAAGATGAGTCCGCAAAAAGTCCAGCTGAAAGTCCCACAGCACAAAAGATATTTGAAAGTCCAACCAAGGAGGATTCTTTTGGGAAGAACTTTGATGCAGAAACCGAAAGGTACCTAATGATCTTTATGTTTCATATGCTGCACGAGTTGTACTATGTGCAATACAATTTGTACCTTCTAAACTGTAATCTTTTGTATAATTAGGGGCTTTGATGACCAAGGATGGGGTACTTTTGACAACAACGATGACGTGGATTCTGTATGGGGATTCAATGACACCACTAAGGTGAGTTGACGTTTTACATCTTTTTTATTAAACTTTGTGAAATGACTATTATGCCCTTGCAAATAACCAGGATACTGAACACGAGAAGCATGGAGAGAGTTACTTCTTTGACAAAAACAGCTTCACTGCAAGTCCAAGACAAACCAACTCCCCACAAGGCAATAGCTTCTTCCAAACCAAAAGCCCATTCGGGTTCGATGACTCGGTCCCGGGCTCACCTGCTTCCAGAGCCGCCACCTCACCACGTTACAGTATGGGCGCAACCGAGAATTCCTTCTTTGATAACTTCTCACGCTACGATTCATTTAGTGCCACTGATCGTGGTTCTCCGAAACAAGATAACAGCTTTTCAAGGTTTGACTCCATGAGCACCACCACACAGGATAATAGCTTCTTGAGATTCGACTCCATGAGCAGCACCACACATGATGATAATAATAATTTCTCGAGGTTTGACTCGATGAGCAGCACCTCTCGAGACCGTAGCTTTGCAAGGTTTGATTCCATGAATAGCAGTGTAGGGGGGTTTGACCATGGTCAAACCTACTCGTTTGATGACCCCAGGTCGAGTGAACCGTTTAAAGTGTCGTCGGACAGTCAAAGCAGGAAAAATGAATCTGACAAATGGGCGTTTTAGTTTGGTGTTTGGTGATGTAATTTTGTATTTTTTTACCGGCTTGATGATAGTTGTGCTTGTATCGTTTGTTTCTTCTTCGACTCCATTCATGGAAAGCCTACAATATTCTCTTTGGTATATTTTTTACTAGAATTATTTTATTTTATTTTTGGATTGTGATTGTTATATAATAATATTGTTTTGATTTGGGTTTACTGATTATGTTGGTTGCAATAAATGCCTGCAAAAGTAGTTTGTTCTGATTCAATTTTGGTCACACCAAGTCTGTTAGATTGATACTTTTTTTTATTAGAAAGAACTGAATTTGGCTGGCTTGTGGTTTTATTTGGTTTAGTTATGTACTTATATAGGGTTTGAATGATCTAGATTCTAGTATGAGGTTGAATAACTTTTAATTACAAGAACCCTTGAAATGAAATCATCTTTTTTATTTGAAGATAAATAGATAACAAATTTAGAGACACTAATATTTTGTCGTTTGAATAAGGGAATAATTTCAAAATCAACCCAACCAATTATTTCAACAAGAATGGGTCATAATTGTCACCTAAACAAGAAACCACCTTGGGATTAGATTACACGAGTTGCACTACATCGAATAACATTACAAGTAAAAGACCCGGTGATCACAGCCACTGAAAACACTCGAATATGAAGAACAAAATGGGATGAACAGACGCATATGGTTACAAGTAAAAACATGCGGTTATTACTTTATTGGCTATTTATAATGTGTTGTTTAGTAATTTTTATAGTTTTTTTAAAAGCTTCTTATATTTTATAAAAAAAAATTAATTACTTAAAAAATATTAACTAATTTTTTCATAACCAGTGGGTTCGAATATCTTTTACTGGGTTCGCTCGCCGAAAAAGAATGAGCCCGCTCGTTAATTCGATACTATAGGCTATATATAAAACCGAAAACAGACCGGGTTTGGCCGAACCCGGTAGTTATAGTGTGGCCTCGCCACTGCCGGTCCACTGGGTATGGATGAAATTTGGTAGGGCCCTTCCTTTTAATGGTAATATTAGCGTTCCAAATAAAATTAATTAATTTATATAACTTACCACCTCCTCCTCAAACAAACAAACAAACAAACAAACAAACGTTTCCTCTAAAAAAAATCAAATCCTCAACTTTCCACAACCATGAATTCAAACTCAAACCCAACCTCAAACCCGAGCTCGAACACAATGACGAGGACAAAGAGTAGATTTATTTTAGTTAATTTATGTTGTTTTATGTTTCTATTAGTTTTTATGTTTTCTATTTTAATTTTAATTTAAGTATTATTATATTATTATTTATGTTAGTTAAAAAAAAAACAAAAACAAAACCGGGCTTCGAACCACAACGAAGCAACATGGCATAGGGTTCAAAGCCCTCATTGCCCACATGGCAGTGAGGTGGCGGTGGCCGGTGACGTGACACCGTGGAGGAGCTTCGAAGCCCCATCCACACGCATAGCCTAATACAAAGTACTATTTCTGCATTACAAATTATCTTTTACAAACTATCATACCAGACTTCATAACAACAACAAAAAATACACACCAAAGTAACTTAAACTACCCCTCGTAAATTGTAAGCGAACATAGAAATAACTAGCAATTTGGTGCTTATCACACAATAACAAGGGACAATATGCTAGCGTGGACTTCCTTCTTCAAAAGTCATGTAGGTGGCTGAGTAAGATTCACATTCATTGGTACCAAACGAAACTAATGGGACATCTTCATAAAGATCATGTTGTTCAACCTCGAGGACTTGGCTTGTAGTCTTACCGGAAAACTTTTGTTGAACCCATGGATGAGTTGTGGCCTTCCTAAGGCCGTCTAACTCCACAGCCACCTCTTTCATTGTCGGCCTATCACCGCCTTGTAGATTAAGGCATCTCTTTACCAAATCACCTACTGCTTGTAACTGGTCAAGACTCCCTTCACGTAAGATTCGAGGCTCTAAAATTGTATATAATCTATTTTCGTTAACTGAGTTAACAAAATATGTTGCTAAATTCTTTTCTTTATTTGCTCTATCAACACCAATGGGCCTTTTCCCAGTTATGAGTTCCGCAAGGACCACCCCAAAGCTATACACGTCACTTTTCTCTGTTAGTTCGCTAGTATGATAATATTCTGGATCCAAATACCCGAGCGTGCCTTGGATAAGAGTAGTTACTTGCTCATGATCTAAGGGAACTAACCTTGATGCACCAAAATCAGAAATTTTTACAGTATACTTGGAATCTAATAATATGTTGCTAGACTTGACATCTCTATGTACTATTGGCATAATAGTTTCTGAATGAAGGTAAGCTAGTGCACTAGCAGCTTCGACAGCTATTCTCAGACGGTGCTCCCATGATAACCAACTCATTCCACCTTGTCTATAATGAATGTGGTGGAAAAGAGTGTTATTGGAGATGAATTCATAAACTAATATAGGGACTTCCTCTTCCAAGCAACAACCCAAAAGCTTTACCACGTTTCGATGGATGACTTGCGTAAGGATCAAAACTTCATTGATGAATTGCTCTGCTTGGGTCGCGTCCACAACTTTAGACTTCTTTACTGCAACTACACGCATATCAGACAAAACACCCTTGTATACTACACCATAGGCACCTCGACCGATGATATGCTCTTGAGAATACCCATTAGTAGCTTTTAGAAGATCTTCCGGGCTAAACAGAGTCATTGCCTCATGAGCTCCTTGCACATTGTTCTTTTGTTTAAGAAGCACACCACCATTTTGTTCAAAGTACTTTTCTCTAAGCATCATTAAATTTCTCTTTTTCATACCGAACACAAATGACGACTCCAGAGAGTATTGCTAAGAGTGCAAAAACCAATGCTATAGTTGATGTGAAAATGAAAAAAAAACATGGATTTAGATAACGGATAATTATTATAAAAAATAATTGATAAGTTTTGCGATGCAACCACGTGACCACGTGACGGTCCATGTGGTTGGTCAGCCTTTTTACTTCTTTTTTATTTTAAAGTGGTAAAGTGTTGATTTTTTTTATACCGGCCTATATCGTCAAATGATTCCGGCCGAATTCATGTCAGTTTGCGGTCGCAACACGCGGTTTTTTTGCCAGAACTGTTTTTTCTTGTCCGTCCATTCTGGACGAATCCGCGTCAGTTCGTGGTCACAACGCGCGCATACATTTTGTTTTCACCGCGATCTTTTTTATTTAATTATGTTAATTTGTTGTATTAAGAGTGTGGACGAATTAACTTATTGTTTTAGTTTCGTTGTTGTAACCCGATACTGACCGAACTCGTATCGGTTTGCCTTCCAACCGAATTCGCGTTAGTTAGCAAGCACAACATGTGAGTTCTTTATCATGTTTTTTAGTGTCGGTTCCAGAATCAACGAATTTGTATCAGTTCGCAACTGCAACGCGTGCGTTTTATTTTGTTCGCCGCATTATTTTATATTTTAAATATGTTGAATTGTTGTATTTAGGTGTGGAAGAATTTCTGGTTTGCCTTACTTTCGACACCATAACCATCTACCAACCAAACTTTCATTGGTTCGTAACTGCAATGCGTATTTTTGTTAATTTGTTGTATTTTGGACGTTAACAAAATTTTTTTGAGTGTTTCTACCGATCGAATTCATTCTCGACTCGCAATCACACCGCACAGTTTGATAAGTTGTACGAGTACGTTTGTCAATAGCATCAACAATCTATCTAGTCTAACTTCACTAATAAAAGAAAATAATGAAGTTGATGTGGTAATTTCACATTCATTCTTGTCTAATCTCTTTTCTCATTCATTCTATCTATCCATGGGTTATGGGCAAAACCATTTTGACAAATGGGTTATAATTTCCTTTCTAATATTTCATCTCATTCATCCTATCTATCCATGGGTCATGGGCCAAAATAATTTTGATAAATGGGTTATAATTTCCTTTATAATTCTCTAATTCCTCATCTTATTTGTCCTACATATCCATGAGTCATGGGTCAAAACAATTTTGACAAATAAATTATAATTTCCCATCTAATTTTCTAATCCCTAATCTAATTCGTTATAGTTATCTACGGGTAATGAGTCAAAACAATTTTGACAAATATTGTATATTGTTGTAATGAGTCATCTCATTCTAATTTGTAAATTTGAGATTATAAACTTCTTTATTATTTGTAGCATATATTTTTTTTTCTTCTTACCTTTAATTATGTTCATTTCTTTTCAAATAACGTACATTATTTATTTTTATTATATAGCAAATCCCGTGTAATACACGGGTTCAAAAGCTAGTTTATAATAGAAGAGCATAGTTTTTGAGAATAGTAAAGATTAAAAGATCTATGTTAAAGGATATATTAGTAGATATTCATGAAAGAATTACCTATAATTACATATAAGGCTGGAGAAATTCTTGGACCGACGATGTGTTGACAACCACTTGCGTTTCTTGCGTCACCAACAAATCCTCGCGGGCAAGTACAATTGTAGCTCCCTAGAGTATTAACACAATCTCCATAGCAGGTGTAGATATTGTTATCCTTGCACTCATTGATGTCTAACAGAAAAATGAAAATTAAACAGGTGAACTGAGGAAAACATACAATGAAATGAAAACAAATAAGGCAAAAGAAAATTTGTTACTTCATGTACAAAAGAAAATTTTCTACTATAATTACCTTGGAATTATTAAATTTCACATGTAATTATTTGATTGTATAGAAGGGTGTAGCTAAACTAACCACCTTCATATTGTTTATTGAATGTACCCCCCTCCCCCTTAACTTATAAAATCAACAATTTTTTCATCACATTACTTATATACATATTAGTCCCATAAATTTTTTTTTTCCTTAATAGTCTCCACTACAAGAATTTGACCCTATAGAGGCAACATTTGCAGTGACCACAAATGTCGTCGCTACATATTAACTTGTAGCAACGACATGCCGTTGGTATAAAGATATCGTAGTTTTTGACCAGTCCAACCCTATAGCGACGACATGTAGTCGCTACAAGTTAAATTATTTTCTTTTTGAATTTTTGAATTATAGAATAATAGATAATTGTAAAATACAACTTATTTTTTACTGGTCCAACTCTGTAGTGGCAACCTGTCGTTGCTACAAGTTAAATTATATTCTTTTTATTTATTTTTAAATTAAAAAATAATATATAATAAAAACGTAAAAGGATTTTGACCAGTCAAACCCTTTAGCGACAACTATGTCGTCGGTACAAGTCAAATTAATTAATTAATTAATTATTTAAATTATATGATAATAAATAATAAAAACTAAAAAGTTAAATTTTTGTTTTTATTTATTTAAATTACGGAATAACAAATAAAAGAAAAGTAAAAAGATTTTGACTAGTTAGACCCTATACCGACAATATGTCGTCGCTACAGATTAAATTATTATTTTTGATTATTTTAAATTGGTTACAGGTAGCGTGAATTGAGGCTAGGATTATAAATTATCAGCAAGCGGGAGTTATATATATTCCCCATATTTATTGTTTTTAGGCTAGCATACATGCATAGTAAAAACGTTGCTTTAAATCATATTTGAATTTAATGCGGGTTACGGTAATGTGATACGAACATAGCCTTAGGAATTGTATCTGAGTTATTTGATTGTGGGGATTTGCACCCCTTAATAATAGGGGTGTGGGATGGCATGGGTAACCATAGTCAGTTTAATGCAGATTCTTATGATACGTTTACGTGTGTGCCGGGTAAGGATCTTGGGCCCTCTGGATGCTTTTATGCGTGGGTTGTTTGTTAGCTGGTGGGGCTAATCTCATGTGGTATGAGAAGTGTACTAGGGGGAGTCTTGCTCATAAGTCTAGTATGTGTGTTATGTGATATCAGGCTAACCGACATTGGGCAAACACATGGCTTTATGGTTATATGTTAGCTTTTTGTCGTATGCATGATGTGATTGATGTGGCTCGTCATATTTGGGGAATGCATACCATGATCTTATAAACGGGGTCCGTTGGTGCGGAGTGGACATCATGTTAAGACGGCCGAGGCTTATAGCATATAAAGAGAGACAATGTTGCATGGTAGTAATGCTATGGGAAGGAGACAACTGCGAGGTGTTGTCGTGATGATTATTCCTTGGCCACGTTTGTGTGATGGTAACTAAGTGTGTATTAGGGTTCCTTTTAACGTGTGCTTATTTCTATATACGTAGTGACAGTGGAATTTCGATGTGTTAATGATGTGGAGTGTGTGAATGTGCGGATATGTATGTGTTGTTGAGGATTGCATGTGTTTCACCAAAGCCTCTAATTTGGCCTTGAGCTCCTCATTCTCCACACGCAAAGGCTCAGCAACGGCTTCAGCCTTGGCAGCCCTCTCGGTTGCGTTTCGCGCAGTCTCCCTGGCCAGCCGAAGCTGTTCATTCACAGCTTGGGCAGCCTTGGAGCGGGCCTCGAGTCGCGCCTGAACTTCAACCTCGAGGGCCTTGAAGGCCTTCTCCTTGTCGGCGGCAGCTGCCGCCAGCTGTTGGTTCTCCTCCCGAAGAGCACGCGCCTCAGATATGTCCTTGGCGCGAGCTGCTTTCAACTTGTCGTTTTCACGACAAAGCAGCTCGACGCGCGGCTGCATCCGGGCCTGGAGAACCCGAAGCTCATTAGTTAGCCTACCCTCCTGGTAGCTAACCATGGCTTCCCCCAACGCACCCGGAGGAGCAGCGTGGCGAGCCCAGTCCACGCACTCCACAGGTGTGCGAAGGGTTGTTCCTCGGCGTATGTTCCATCGTGGAACATACACTTCATTGGAATCCGACACTGCAAAAGAAACAAAGGCAGTAAGGAAAAGATGATAAAAAACATAAGAAACGAAAGGAACCCTACGCACCTGTAGGGTCAATGACAGGCCGATAGCCGCCAAACCCATCACCTGAACCTAAAGGAAATCCATCCAACAGGTCAGGCAGACGGGAAGGTGGCAATGATCGGCGGGAAGCCCTGCGCGTACCTGATGGTCCGGCCATCGGTGCCGGTGGCGCGGGCATGGTGGCAGCCGCCGAGGTCGCCGTTGTGGTCGCCGCCGCGGTCGCCGCCTCGTTGGCAGCAGCAGTAACCGCCGGCTCTGTGAAGGATGCTGTAAAAATCGCACTCACAGCCGGCGGTGACGTCATCTCAGCTGGAACAGTCTGCTCAGAGGGAGCAACTGAACCAGCGGAAGCAGACGCAGGCACCTGGGTCGACGCCTCAGGTAGGCTGACCAAGCCTACCGTCATTGGCGGAAGGGTACTCCTCTGCGCTTCACCCCGGAATGCGTCAACATCCACGCCTGCACAAAGAAGAAAGTGTTAAATTTATGAAGTGATAAATTTACAGACATTATAATTGTACTTACGGGTTTTCTTGACCCTGAACGTACGGACGGGCGGGGAGGAACCCGATGGAGCCGGCCTCTTGGTACCGGTCACCGTTGTCTTCGTTGGTTCTCCGGAGGTAACGGTCGTAGCCTCCGGAGCAGTGGTCTTCTCACCACCGGGCTTCCCCGCCACTTCTTCACTATCTGACTCCGAGTCAGATAGAACTACTGGATCAGCTGTGGAGGCCTTCTCCTTCCCCTTCACGCCGGCAGCAGCCTTCTTCTTCCGCACCAACGGAGGAGCATCTGAGGATTCCTCAGAAGAAGACGGGTCAGGAATTCCAGCAGCGGGTAAAGCATTGAGGGATTGAGGAAAGAATATCGCCTTACCTGGCCGCCGGTGGCTCAGGATATCGTGGCCCAGCGGATAGACCTCCACAAAACGATCCGCCGTTTGCTCCAGGATGGGCAACTCGCCCTCGTCCAGAGCACGAGTACCCATCCGCGCAGGACCGTCGGTTTCCCGCGGGTACAGAAGCGACTCCAAATCATTTCCCTCTGAGAATAAACAGTTAGAAGACAAACGCGTATCAAAAAGAAAGACAAGACATACCATAGGGAATAGAGTTCAAACCGTATTCGAGAAGGATGGGAACCTGAGACGCATCCTTCCACACCCGGCTCATCCCTAACATGACCATCCCGGACTCCGCAAACCGGTAAACCGGAGATTGGATCCGGGATATCTTCGAAAACCATTCCGCCTCCTGGTAGTTGGGGGCGTGAAGGCTCGGTATCGCTTGGCCATTTTTAAACTTCATGGCAAGGGGGATGGCGCGGGCAAAAATGTAGAAGAATTCCTGCTTCCACGCGCGAAGACTGCGCTCGGTGTCGCAAATCTTCAGACCCTTAATACGGGTCGTCAAGGTGTACCACCCCTGGATGCACCTCCAGGTATAGAAGGTCATCAGGCGGTCCACATGGGGCTCGATGCCCAAAATCCGGCACACCCACTCAAAATGGCGAATCTTGGCGATCGCCATGGGGTGCAGCTCGGTCAAATGAACACCGTGCCTCTCAAGGACACGGTAAACAAATTTAGTCAATGGAAATCTAAGATTCCCATAGACAAAAAATGCAGCATAAACCCCGATCTTGCCTCTGGGGGCATCGTACACGGTCTGGTGGGATTCAGGAAACTCAGGCTCGAGATGATCGAGCATGAACTTCCTAACAACATACCGGTACTGATCGCCGGGCAGAGCACACTGGCACTCGCCAGCAGTACCCTTGTCGTCAGCTATAGCTTCAGCATCACGAGAAGACATCTTGCAGAGGAAGAAAAGAACGATTTCGAGAGAATGCTCGATTGAATAAAGGAGTATTCGCCGGAAATCGCCTTAAAGATGAGGAGAAGAGTGAAAAGTGTGAATTTCAAATAACCCTCTCCCCCTTTATATAGTAATCGCAATTAATGCGGTGAATTTAATGCGGAGGAGAGAGAAATCGAATGTGCAATGAAACTATGACACGTGGCAAAAAGCAAGCTGGCAACAGCTGTTGAAAGGACGTATGCCAGTAATTTCGCGGCCACGCGCCCGAAAAATCGCGCCCACGCGCCTGAAAAAGCGACTGGAATGACCATGTTCTGTCACGTCACCATAACTTCCTGCACGTCCTGACACAGTCAGAAGAAACCGTCGCACGACGTTTCAGAGGTTTGGACTGTTATCTTTCACCAACTCTTCGAATTTCAAAATTCAAAATTCGAAAATATTAAAAAGTAAGCGGGAAAATACCCCTTACCCCTTGGCAAGCAAGTAACCGTAAGACGGATGCGGGTACAGTGTAAAGGCAAAACCCTTCACATACCTAGCACCCGCAGGGAATTGAAGCCAAATAAACCTTGGCAAACAAGTAACCGTAAGACGGCTGCGGGTACAGTGTTAAGGCAAAACCCTTCACATACCTAGCACCCGCAGGGAATTGAAGCCAAGAAAACCTTGGTGAACAAGTAACCGTAAGACGGATGCGGGTACAGTGTTAAGGCAAAACCCTTCACATACCTAGCACCCGCAGGGAATTGAAGCCAAGTACCTCGGCAACCAAGTAACTATAAGACGGGTGCGGGTACAGTGTAAAGGCAAAACCCTTCACATACCTAGCACCCGCAGGGAATTGACGCCAGGAATACCTTGGAAGTAAAGTAACCGTAAGACGAGCGCAGGTACAGTGTTAAGGCAAAACCCTTCACATACCTAGCGCTCCGCTGGGAATTGAAACCAAGAAGGATCTTCTGGGCAATGCTTGCGGAAACGGAAATAACATCCCCGCATAGCGGGAACGTCGAGAACTACGTTGTTTGAAGCTCCAGGATGGAATTGGTGGTCTTAACATAATTGATCACTATGTTCAAAACTACCAAAACCTCATGGAAAATACATACAACTGGGACTCAATGCTCCTGACTTGCGAGGAGGTTACAGACCTACCCGCATCATACCCAAAGACCAAGCAGGAAACTCGGGCATTTCTGCAAGTGACAAGGACTTCCGCGGAAAGAATCCCCATGGAAAACCTTACAAAACCCTTTTCAAAACCCTTTGCTCAAGTCCAAAAGTTCACCTCACTTTATTAAACACTCATGAGAAGAACATTGGACTGGGGGGACTTGAAGAGGTAGGTCCCAGCAGAGCCCAGTTGGACCCGCAAGACTCACCTTAAACAGGGACGTCTGCGCAGAGACCAACTGGATCCGCAGGACCAACCATGCTCAGAGACGTGACGTCCTTACGCGCAGTACGCAAGCTGGTCCCGCAGGAAATGCCTCCCAATGGTGAAGGACTCCGCCTGTCCCCGCAGCCTCGGATACAAGCCATTAGGGAGGGCCACCCGCGTAGCATGGCTACACGCACAAGGCACTTAGCTCTCGATCATTCAGTGTCACCTGAAGGAATGAGCCAAGCCGGGAGCAATCCCGCACTGAGGCGGGAGGGGGAATACTCCCGCCCAAATAAGCCAGTCCGTATACTGAAGGATCTTTTACTGTACCTGACGAGGTATGGGCGAAAGATCTGATCAGAGATACGACAGCTCACTGATACAGTATGGCGAGCAGCATGCTCCTGTACTGTATCACTATTAGCCGCTGCCTACTCACCAACTACTGCCATACCACGTGCGTAGCCGTCAGTTGGTGGAACAGGAATAGTATACAGCAGGCCTGGTCACTATCAGCCGCTACCTACCCACCAACTACCAGCAGGGCACGTGCGTAGGCTACTGTTGGTGGAACAGGCACACTGTTGCAGCCGGCCATACCTCTTTGGAAACCTACATTCGGCTATAAATACCACAAATGGTATGACCATCTCATCTTATCATATCTTACTACATTATCATCATATTATACCTGATATCTGCTCTAGCAATCTCTTAATATACTTTTATATTTAAAGAGCAATCTAGTCTGATTCTCACGCCGGAGGGTGGTCACAAGGAGGAACCCCCCCTTCTCAGTGACGAGCTCACGGTGTCTGTTTTGCAGGTTATCAGAAGAACCATCTTCCAAGGGTCTAACCCCTCGTGGGAAACATCTCTCCAACCCCCCAGGTTACCAGTAATCTGTCCGGGGTCCGGTTAGTGTTTCTTCAGGTGATCTATGTATATGTGTGTGTATAGTGTTTGTATACATGTGAATGTATAGACTGTATGTGTGAATTTGGTGATAAGTCAAAATCCTTCTTTCCCCTAATCTTCATCCTTCACCTCTCACCAAGCCCCCTCTGGAACTCTCCATCTTTCACCAAAACCGTCGCCGGCCCTGTTCTTCTTCTCTCACAAGTCACAACCACTACGCCGCCGTTATCCACCTCGATTGCTTTAAAACCGTTAATCAGATCTTCTAAGCAGGTAATTTGACTTTTTTTGTTTAATTTTATCGTTTAGAGTTTAGGGTTTCTAGTGCTCTAAATGTCATTTCAACTGTGCCATTCTTCATTATTGGTGTCATAGAGCTCATACCTTGCTATTATAAAAATTTGGTGTAATATGCATATTTTGGGACATAGGGATTAAGTAATTGCAGGTTTGAGTTATAACAGATGGTGTATCCGCTTAATGATTGTGTTTTGTCTCTTCAGTTTTTACATAAACTTTTAAATGTTAATGAGCATATATGTTTAATGTAAACATATATGTTAATGATGAATAACATGCCTGTTAATGTAAACATATACATTATATTATATATTATATATACAGATAAAAATGGATATGTCGGTGCCACAAAATGTTTTCCCCTGATCTGTTTTGTTGTTCTTTATATAAGATTTTTTTGTTGGGTTTAGAAACAAAATGTGTTGGCGTTCACGTGGTATTTGGTGTTCCGCTTAAGTATATATATGCTTTCACTTGCGAGAGTTCGAAAATGGTTTTGATGGGTACTAAAAGTGTCGGTTTTATAAGAAATTTGAATTCGACATTCTTCAAACATTTGTCTACGCCCTATAATAGGTTTCAAGTCAAATGAGTTCAGTTAAGATGACCAAACAAGTTTGTAAAACTGATTTATGCATGCTGTCTGCACCCAGGCCAGCCTACTTGCGGGTGTCTTTTCGGGGCCTTAATCAATTTATTTTTGTATGAATTTCGGTCAGATATTACTTAATATCATAATTGAGTTTATGTAATTTTTATAGATTTTTCTGAATTCGTTTGTGGTGGTTTTGTGAATTGTTTATTAGAAAAATAAGGATTTTCAGCACCCAAGTCAGCCCACTTGCGAGTGCCGTTTCGAGATCTTAATCATTTTATTTCGACACGATTTTTAGTAAGAAGTTAGTTAACATCATAAGTTATTTTATGGAATTTTTGTAGAATTTTCTGAAATGGTTTGATATGAGTTTATGCATATTCCGTTAATAAAATTGTGATTTTCAGCAAAGTGTATTAATGCATAACCAATCAAAGTATATACGTGACTAACCAAATGATAACGGGTCATGCGGGTGGATATATAATCTTTTACTTTTATAGAGTATGTTATGTTTCATAAAGAAATTATACATGCGTATAGATGTAGGGAATAAAAAGTGACGACAAAGTATATATTGATTTTGAACCGTTTAATGGTTTTTTTTTGTCTTGGGTCTGATCACAAGATCGGTGTCCCAAGTAATTACGTTTCGCTTCCCGCCTGTAGAGAACTTGAGGTTTAGAAATAGAGCACGAATTAAACCGAGTTTGAGATATACAAAACAGCATGAATCAAACCGACTTCAAGCTTGAGTTACAGTTGCAAGCTAGTAGTTCTAATTTTTGATAGCTTACATATGCATTCTTTTGGTGGTTACAGTTGCATGGGCACGGGAATTGTATTGAAAGCTTTGAAATGTCACATCGCAAGGAAACCACGGGATGGTTAAATGATGAGGCATGATCGGACTTTGTAAGTAAATAACTTTCATCAAACATAATTTTGTATGCTCCTATTTATGTGGGTGAAATTGATCCGATCTCACTTAAAACACTAAAAGTTGGAAATTTAAATCTTTTAAAGTGAGTTCGGACTATTTTGACTAATTTAAACTAAAAATTGGATACATTGTGTTGGGTTCGGGTCATCTAACTAATTTAAAGTAAAAGATTGATATATTAAGTATATTAAAGTTGGTTCGGGTCATTTGACTCATTCAAATGACCCTAACGCAGTTTAATAGATTTAAAAGATCAACCTTTTAGATTAGATTCCGGTTCCACATTACACAACTCAAAATATGCAACTTTTAAATTGGTTAAAATGACGCAAACTCACCTTAATAGACTAAAAGTTAGTATTCATTTATAGTATTGTTGCTTTTAGAGTCGATTTCTTGAAATTTGGGAATTGTTATCGTTGATTATTTATAGTTTTATCATATTGGTTATCGATTTTACAACAGCTATGCTGCTAAAATTTAGTAAATATTAACATACGTTAATTGTGTTTTTTAATGTAGGAAAAGATCCAAAATGAGGCACAGAAAATGCAAGGCGAGTCCGATGACTCATCACCAATTAATTATATTGAGGTCATGAAGCGTGCCATAGGATAATGCAACAAGACATGGAGCGACAGTTTAAACGAATGGAGCAACAACTTGAACAAATTGGTTTGTAGTTCGACTAATTCGGGATAGTTTGGTTTGTAATGCACTATTAACTTGTGATATTTTGGTTGTAACGCACTATTAACGATGTGATATTTTGGATTCTAGTTTGGTTTGAAATGTTTCAGCATGTTTTTGTTTGATTATTGGAGTTTTAAGGTTTAAATAGCTGGAAATAAATTTTTAGAAAAAATAAAACATAAAAAAAGGTGGACTTATAGCGACGACTTATTGTTTCCACAAGCTTTTATCTATAACGACGATATGTTGTCTCTACATACTTTATCTATAGCAACAACATGTCGTCTCAATAAGCTTGTAGCTATGGAGACAACATGTTTTCTCTACAAGCTTTTACTTATAGCGATGACAAGTCGTTACTATAACATAAATAATTTAATATATGTAAATATTTTTAAAATTTAGTAAATATTAATAAAATAAAATAAATGTTTCTGATTTATTTTTAATAAATTTTTGTAAGAACTTGTAGAGATGACAAGTTGTCGCTAGATAGTAACATATAGCGACGACACTTCTTGCGACGACTTTAGGCACATATTGCAACGAGCTATAGAGACAAAAGTTGTAGCAACGACATGTCGTTTCTGTAGGCTAAAAAGGCCTATAGAGATAACATGTTGTCGCTGTAGACCTTAAAATAGTGGTCGCTATAAGCCAAAAACCTTGTAGTAATTTATGATTATTAATATCGTAAATACTATTAATATATTTTTTTTTAATTTTTAATAGCATTAATATTAATTATATAGAATTAAGTTCATACGAGAAAGGTAAGAAGATAACTCAACCACTAGATCATTCTAGTCAATGACCAAAATTAATAATGATACATCTTTAATTAAATAGAACATTTAATGTATAATTAATCAGCTAAGGTTTAATTTGGAATATATATTTTTTCTTATTTTTTATCTTTCTTCTTAATTAAACTAGGTTATTAACCCGTGTATTACACGGGTGAAAATTAGTAAAATTGTCAAGTAAACATATATGTTTATTTATTTAAAGACATATATAAATCTGTATTAATATGAATAGATAAATTGATATATATATATATATATAGGGAGACGATCAAGAGAAAACTCATCTTTAGAGAGAAAACTTAAAAACTCCTAAAAAATTATTTTTAATTAAAAATAAAAAAATATTTTCAAAATTCTGTTTTAGCCATTATTCTTATATTTTCTTATATTTCACTCGAAAAAAATAAAAAAAAACAAAAAAAAAAGCGCTGTGATGCACATACGTATTACTATGCGATACCGTTGTATTACACATGTGTATTACTATGTATTTTTGAGTTTAATAGTGTTTTATTGCTTATATTCAATATTTGTGTATTGTATATGTGTAGTAGTGTTGTATTATATGAAAAAAAAATAATAATAAAATAAAAGTCGATGTGGTGCACATGTGCGTTAATGTTGTATTACACATACGTACTAATGTGTATTCGATGTGTGTATTAGTCTTATATTGCATATATACAATAGTGTGTATCAATTATGTGCAATAGTGTTGTATTCTATGCAATACAAACACTTTTGCATATATGCTATGCAATGCAATGCATACTATTACACATGCGCACTATACCGACGAGGTTACCGACAAGTTTTTTTTTGAACCAATAACAACATATAAGAATAATGGAAAAAAAAGGAACTTAAAATGTTTTTTTTTAAAAAGTTAAAAATAGTTTTTTAGGAGTTTTTAAGTTTTCTCTTTAAAAAGAGTTTTCACTAGATCCCATCCATATATATATATAAAAGTAAAATCAGTTGCCAAGTAATCATAATTTTAAAGAAATGATTAATTTATATTATTAATATAACTATTAGTAAAATCAGACTTTATTACACTATAAATAATGTATTTCATAAATAGTTAATAAAAAAGAAAATTGGTTCAGAATTTAAAAATAATACTAATACAATATAAAAGAAACAAGTCGTCATCTTCATTCAAACCCCATAACTGATCCCAAACTGAATGACCAAAATTTGATTTTTTTCGTGCCATACGATTGGAAAAAAATAAACATAGGGTTTTGATTCGTAATAAAAAGACAAGTAAATGGATGATTTAAATACATTGACTGATACATGATTCGAATAACGAGTACCGGTGGGTGGGGGGAGCTAAATACAAAATAGAAAACGGTTAGGTGAAGGGAAGCATTTGTCAATTGGGGTATGTGCTCGAAAAAGAAGATAAGTCGGTATTTAAAAGGGTATAAGAAAACATGTGTTTTAAGGATAATAATGACAATTATTAATCAATTTCATAAGATAGTCAAAACCTTTTATGGTGAACCGGCAATTTAGTTCATTCCAATTTAAATTTAAATGAATGCAATAATTATTATAATTATTCATACAATTCAACTTTCTTTAATTATCTATAAATCGTAACCGTCTTATGTTTTAACTTTACTTGAATTTTCATTTAGTGATATAAATCACTTACTCTATAACAATCATCCAATATTATGAATAATTTTCAGAATACAAAAATTATTGAATTTAACATAATTAAATTGTTAAATTTGAAAAACACATTTTCTAATTATTAGTTTGTTTAACCATTTATTAAGATTTGAAAAGAATAATGATTTAAACCGTTATTAACAATCAATATATTATATTATTACGTCATAAGCACAAGTTTAAATAGCCTCTCATAAAAAAATATTAAGTTTACAAAATTTGAAAAACGGTTTCACTATCTAAACGCTCGTATAAAAAACATTAAATTTTAGAGTATTCCAAAAATCGAAACGGGTCAGGTTTCGGGTTCAAAAATAGACGAATGTCACACTTTATAAAATCATACAATAAGAACATGAATTATCAATTATCTCATATAACTAACAAACGGGTCATGAAATATTCGGATTAAATGGGTCATGGGTTACAAGATATAGTAAAGGGGTGCATTCAATATGAGGTTTTTTTTTAATTTAATATAGAATTATTTTAATAGAAAGAAATTTTAAGGTTGCAAGTTATTTATGAAAAATAGTCAAGTTAACCAATAGGAAAAGACCATGTGTCTAAAAAGGGTCTTGCTTTAATATAATATATAGATATAGATATAGATTTATGAACTTGATTCTGAGTCGTTGCGTAAGAAATTTGATTAGGTGTTAAAAATAATTTAATTTAATTACTTGTAATTTAGATTGTTCATAAAAATTATTAAAAATAATAAATAATGTTTTAAAGATACACATTGACTATAATAATGCATTTTAAGATAGTTAATGCATTGACTATGAGTTAAAGATAGTTAATGTATTGACTATGATTTAAAAATATGTCTAATGGCCATATGATATAGTTGGCATCCAATATGATTTTAGAATTATTTAAATGTGAATAAAATTTAGGAAGAGTTGATATTTTATTTTCTTTTTGAATTGTTTAATTGTAAAAAAAAAAAATCAAAGAAGTGCTTGTTATATATGGAAGCAATATGGTTGGGCCAATAAGAAGATACCATGTGTCCAAAAACTCTATTGCTTTAATAGTATAGTTAGATTAGATAGGTTAACATG
This sequence comes from Bidens hawaiensis, assembly GCF_021521415.1. NCBI lineage: Eukaryota > Viridiplantae > Streptophyta > Magnoliopsida > Asterales > Asteraceae > Bidens > Bidens hawaiensis. The sequence continues at coordinate 2,221,284 of NW_027491241.1, read as the reverse complement.
ACTTTAAATGTTATGCTTTTTTTATTATTGTTATAAATTTATGTGATAAAAACAAACTAGTGTCACATGGCTATTTAAAAAAATTAAAAATTCATTCTATCAAATAACTCTATCCTACACAAATATAACTTTTTCATACATTACAATTGTGTTATTAAATAAGCTACACTTATATTTTTATATACAAATAACCTACACTTGTGTGTTTATATATAATATTTTTTATTTTGTTACAAATATAAAATATTTTTCCTAAACATATAAATATAACCTACATAAAAACAAATACTCTACATATGTGTTTATGTGAAATAAATATGCATCATACATAAAAAACATATGCATATGTTGGTTATATATATACTTTTATGTAAGTTATATTTTTGTATAGGTTATATAATTGTTGCTTAAAACTAAAAATAACAAGTGTAGGGTATTTTATTTAATGTAGTTTATTTTTTATCTATGTAGGAAAAATGTTTTTTATATGAAAAGAAAAACACCATTGCGGGTTATCGGTTGATTATACAAAAATACAAATGTATGCTATTTAATAACACGTATAATGTAAGTAGAAATTATATTTGTCTATAATGAAATAATGAAAGCGAATAATTCAAATTATATTTTTCTATAATGAAATAATGAAAGCAAATAATTCTTTAATCTTTTTTTATTTGTTATGGTTTGATTAATTATGTTAATTACAGAGAGAATTATTATGGTTTAATTAATTTTATTAATTGGAAAAAGAGAATATATTTAATGTTACTTTTATATTCTTTTCATCTATTTTTAAAAGTTTAAGATTAAAACTAAATGAGTGGTCTATATTGATTTCTCTCAAATTTTACACTAAGATGACTTCTCGCATGAACAATCTCATACTTGTTCAAAAATAATCGTCGACGTTGATAAAATATATTATAGTACGTTTAACCTAACCTTGTATAAAAATAATATAAGTGATCGGTGTTTACTAATAAATCCACATATAATTTATGTTTACAAAAAAATGTATATGCACGTAAGTGTTTTTAACGCCTATCAAGTGATTGTCGGCTGTCCATTAAGTTACAGTAACTATAACTAGTTTTAGTTTTGAGCATGCTTGTAGAACTCATTAAACACTAGTCGAGCGGTGAAGTAGGGCTACTGATTAATCAAGATTAATAGGGATAACCAGATTGAACTTTTTTTATGGAATTTAAAAAAATTACATATAAAAGTTCACATAAATACTTCAAAGGTCACATAGATCAAACATAAACGATTAAACGTAAATATAACAAATTAATATGAAAACCAATAATGGGTTAAAACCAAGGTCCGAGTGCCTTTCAATTTTTTTAAATAAAAAATCATCCGTTTTAAACTAATTAAAAAAGTGTCCGATTTGGCCTGATTGGGACTGAGCGCCGATTAGCTAAAAATTTATCGGGCCAAGAGCGCCTAGCGATTAATCCCCGTCTAGACCTGATTTTTATAATACATGATTTGAATATTGGTTTTTACAAATATATAAATCTAACTATATATAGTGTTCACATCAAGACAGAAGACAAATTGGTAGCAAGCTCTGCTGCAAAGATCTTTTTGAATTGCAAAACACATAAATTGTAATTTTGTTAAGTTACATAACCAACCATATATTGTAGGATGCCCTCACTTTCATTGTTCATCTGCATATAATTTGCAATATGGACCCATATATACACACACGGTCTTATATTTAATCTAGGGGTTTCGAGTTCGTTTTCAGATTTTAGGATTTTGAGGTTTCATAGTTTTAATTCTAGACCTGAACTCAATCTACATGGTTTTTGGGTTCGTGTTATCCGGGTTTGGTTAATTGGGTTTTGAGTATCTATGAAAAAAAAAACCTATATATATTAATAGCTATGATATCATAATCGATTAGACCATACTCAATTAAACAGTTAACTCAAATGTAATACACAATGATAACCTACTAATCAAGTAAACAATCTGAAAAAATCATTTAAGCCAACCTCAATTAAACATTTAAGCCCAACAAAATATACCATAATCGAACTCAAACTTGATTGAACCTACTAATCGATGATATAAAATATACCATAATTGAACTTGTTATTAAATCAGCCTAAAAATCATAATCGATAAACAGAATATAGCATAATCAATCTAAATGGAACCTATTAATATAATGAGGTTTTAAAGCAAAAAGTATATATTTATCACGTTAATTTATTTCGAATTCGAATTCAAGTTAGCTATTTATCGCGTTTGGCCGTTCAGGTTGGGTTAGTATGGGTTTTTAGGGTATGGGTTTTTAGTGGTCGGGTTTTGGGTCTTGGTTAAAAGTGACAGCTCTAATCTAATCTCATAATATGGGCGGATGACCATTTGCAAAATGAATTTCAAAGCTTGACCGTCTATGGTCAGAACAGCCGTCGGGATATGGCCAAATGAACGTTCTAACCAATTGTTTCAAAGTCGTGCCGATGTTGTTCAAATGCCTCACCAATAATTTTCCAAGTTTGCATTTTTTAATCAAAACAACCGTTTTGAGTGTTTTGTGAATGGCTGTATAACAGTGTGAAACTATACAGAGATGGTGTAGCTATAACATAAGCATTTGCAATAACTTATAAGTCATACGTACCTTGGCAGCCAGGTTTCAGGTAGGGATTTCCTTCGTATCCTTGGTTGCAGATGCAACGGTACCCACCACTTATCCCTGTAGAGTTAACACACAAGCTATTTTCTTGGCAGGCATATGCGCGGGTCTTCTTAGCATCTGGGCAACTTAGGTTACCAATAGCCCAATCCAGCACTAGTGACACACTATCTTCAATCCTTTCAGCGAATGATGTATCGTTTAAATCTGATGAACCATTGAACTTGAATTCCCTTGCGTCGCCAACAAAGGCATACACACAAGGATTAAAAGTACTACTCTCTCTGATCTCGTTTGAATTCCCTAAGGCCTTAGTATAAGTATAAAAGTAATTTATGTCATTGGGTATGGGTGATTGACAACAACCATTGCCTGAACATTGGTCACGCACAACGTCCTCCAGGTTTGAGCAAAATGCCATACAACCTGTTGATATATTTCGAGATGGTGTGCTCGAAGTCAGCCAAGCAAAATCACCACATCCAACAACTGTAAACTTATTACGTTCGGAGAAGGTTAAGGACGAATTTGTAAAGTTAGCAGTGATCCGGGTTGACATTGAAAGGGTGCGGATGCCATTTGGATTGTAGCACTGTTTCGCCACCACATTGGATAGCCGGACTGTGGAGTCAGATATAAGTTTGATCAAGCCATGACCATATTCATGATAAGTTGGCCTTGGAGGCTTTACGGAAGTGTTACAATAAATTATAAAACCCTTGTTCATGGAACAATTGGAATCAATTCCAAAAGGGTAGGGAACAATCAAGTTCCCGCATCGGCTGTTGCAACCGGGTAATGCTATGTTGGTTGAGGTAAGGAGGGTGATAGTTTCAGAGGAGGTATTAGTATCTGAGGTCGCAAATGCAAACATTAGGAATACTACACAGATCAACACAAGGCATTTCATGGTTGTATGTGTTTTGTACGTGTATTTGCAAGTTTAATTTGCTCTACTATATAGAAGTGCGTAATTCCAACTATATATAGACCAAGACATATATGGCCTTCCTGTTATCTTAGGAGATAAAGAACATTAATTTTCGAATTTTCATAGAAATTATATCCATTCCAATAATTGTATGTTCCAAATTAAGTTGATTATAAGAACGATAACTTGGATTGTTAAGAATGGTCAATCTTTTAACTTCAAAATTCTTCTGTCCTCAGGTGTTACATCAAACTAGCTAGTACTATATACTATTGACCTCAAGTCATCCTGCTTTGTCCTTATATTATCTCCTATGAAACATTAAGAATTCTATATTTCCCTAACAATATCAAATTCCTCCCTCCAGGGCCGTCCCCAAAAATCGTTAAAATTTTTTGAACGGAACAAGAAAAAATTTGGGCCTTTAGCATGTTGCTTTTTTAATTGAGTTTAAACAATCAAATTTTTAAATGGGTTATGTAATAAAAGTAACCTAAAAATAAACTTAAATGAATTAGGTAATTAAGTTTAAACATTAAGAATACATACCCTCCCACCTCAAACCTAAAAGCCGGCTTTGCCTTTTTCAAAGGAATGGGGCAGAACCATGCCATATGCTTGAAGGAATATCCAAAACATCCCCGATGGATATGCAAGTGGTAGAGGTTGGTGGGTGGTGATTGTTGGGGTAGCATCCCATAAATGACATTTGCACCTATGGTGAAGCATTATTACAGAAGAAGCTAGAGAAGCATCTACCTAATAAAGACAAGAAAGGAGATAAGGATTACAGCTGGAAAAGTACTGTCCTTGGACGTGCTCGGCCATTAGGAATAATAATACGATTGTAGATGCTGTATAGTACGATTATAGATGTTGTATTATGCTTATAAATAGCCTGTATGCTTGTAACAATGCCCATTATCATGATTCATATCTGTAAACAAACACTCTTAACTATATGTTATATCATCATGTTGGGTTTCAGTGATAATCAGTTAAAATTTTGTTTATTAAATCCAGTTCAATAAATGTGGCAAATAATAATTAATCACATTAATTAATAATTATACGCAGCGGAATATATATATAATTAATCAGCACCGAAAACTAAACCCGACAGGATCCGGTTACAGACAATACGAGTACGAGTCAAAACACTAAATATATAATTAACAATATATTTAAGTTTAGCTCGGTTAATAATTAACCGGTTGAGACACCGAGGCTAACGAACCGAGTTAGGTGACACAACGAGATCCAACGACCAATCTGTGGCAGTGCACGACGACAACGGCAGTGGTGGTGGTATCTGGACAGCGGCGGCGGCTGTGAGCGTCGGTGGCCCCGATAGGCGGCGGTGGCTGTGAGTATATGGACACCGACGCTAGTGAGGATTTTCTGTGACGCGCATCTATTGGTTGACTTGTTTTTGAATTCTTCGCAAACAGTGAGTTTCACGTTCCCCTTTTAACTCTTTTAAACGCTTTTACTTGGGGGAGAATACATACTCCAAAATGCTTTAGATTTTGTTATTAGTTATATATCACTTGTAAAGGCTAAGTGGCAAACGAAACAACTAAAGTCCTTCATAACATCGAACCGTTTAGTATTGGATAATAGCGAGTCACTGTTGAGTAGTACTACTGGGTTTGACAAACCCCACCCAACGCTAAACTCGACTGGAGGTCGAGTGGGTGTAATCTTGGCTAACACATTACCATGGTCGGGATAGACATGGTGGCAAGACAATTGATAAACAGTCAGCTTCGGTGTCGAACACTTAGTAATACTTGCTTTATAGGCTAGCTACCTATAGATATATAATTGATTTAACATTATCTGGTAACGCAAATGTAACACCCCGACCAAAGGCGGATTATACATCGGGGCGCCACATATTGTTTCATTACTCGTGACACTATTGGGTGTCAATATTTAATAAATACATTCATTCGCGCACGCGCAAAGTAAACACAAGATAACATAAATCATCATAAATCAATATATTATAAATCATAATATTCGAACAGCAAAGACTTGTCTTGATACATTTTAATCTAGGTCCAAAATAATGAAAACTTCCTACGTGTCCACAAGCTCCAAAACAGCTACTGCAAACCTGAACATGTGTTAAAATAAACGTCAAACACTTGCGTGTTGGTGAGAAATCAAGTTTAATACAATACATAGATAACAATAAATCTGCGCGCAACACGTGTATGTCTGGTGTTTAACAAGGGTGCAATCAGATTGTGATCAAGCCTAGATAGATCATAGCTCATAGTTCATAGTTCAATCCGTGCTCCCAATTGAGCACAAAAACGAGAAAACATCTGTGCAAGTGTAAACAAAGAAAACCGTAAACGATAGGTCTCCCGTGTTCATCTAATGGATCCATGAAAACTGCGGAATAGGCCGAACAAAGCGGTTAATGATACACACATACAAATAAACAGCCAAGTAAACGTCCTCAACACATGGGATACTGCGCGACTAAAGTTCATAAACAAGTTTAAGACTCTAAGTTTGTATGAACACATGAACATCCCAAAACATTAAAAGCAAAAAGGGATTAGGTACGAGATTACTCACATGATAAACGATGCGGTGTAAGATAAAGTAAGAACCAACTTTAAACAAGCACAAGTTAACCTATAAATAAGATTATTGTTTTAATGATTTGCTTTAAGTCTTGATTATAAGTTAGCATAATTAATAAGTAAATTATTATATATAATATATATATATTACCGGAAAAGCAGGACAGAACAGGGAGGAAGACGGAGGCAGAGAGGGAGGCGGCAGAGAGAGCAAGGAGAACAGGAGAGATTAAGTGTTTTGTGTGTGTAGTGTTAGGAAAAATAATACTATTATTTATAGAGAAACCCTAGGGAACACAATCCCTAGAAAAAGGGGAAAAAATCTCAAAAAGCAAAAGATTCCAAAAGCAAAAGATATCAAAAGATATGGCAGCAGGGAAAAAGAGAAAAAGGCTGATAGGGAACAGTAAAAAGGCATGGGCAGTTCAGATAAAGGTACTGGTCAAGCATGGAAAAAGCAGATCTCAAAAGATTATGTCAGTCACTTTTTCTGCCAACCAATGGGGTTGGTGCGCATGCTGCGCCGAAAGTAACTTTTCAGACATAAAGCAGATTAGGTCAACAGCACAAAAGATAAGACAACACAAAAGCAAACGGCTAGATTAAACAGAAGAAAACTCAAAGGGTTTAGCGCGAGAAGGCTCGAGCGCACGCGCGAGAGCGAAGGCAGACACAGAAGGTCAAGAGAGCGCGAGCGCGAAGGCAGACGGAACCAACCTTAACGCGTCGCGGAAAGAACTACATTTCTAAGCGCGCCGCGGGAAGAATCACATTTCTTAGCGCGCCGCGGGAGGAACTAAAATTCCTAGCGCGCCGCGGGAAGAACTATAATTCTTCGCGCGTCGAGGGATGAACTACGATTCTTAGCGCGCTGCGAGAAGAACTACAAATCCTTAGCGCGTCGCGGGAAGAACTACCGTTCTTAGCGCGCTGCGAGAAGAATTACAATTCTTAACGCGCTGCGAGAAGAGTTCGTCTCGCGTATCGCTGTAACAGGTGGTCTTCACGCAGGATTCCTTGTAAGGGGTCTGGCGCGTGGAGCTGCGCAGACAACCTTAGGCGGGAAGGAACAAAGGACAAGCAAAGAGTTAGAAGAAAAAGAGGGAAACAAGGCGTAAGGGCGGGACGGCGACAAGAGGGAAAAGAAGGCGGAAAGAGAGAAGGAGAGGGACGGGACGGCGGAAAGAAAGAGAGAGAAAGAGGCGGGAAGAAAAATATATTATTATTATTAAAAATAAAGTATAAGTATAAATAAATATTAAATCATAAAAGAAAGAGATCGGGTCAGAGAAACGGGTACCTGGGTCGGGTCGGATCGGGCAGATGTCACAGTCTCCCCTACTTTAAGAAATTTCGTCCCGAAATTTATCTCGAAGTAGGTTGCGCAGAGAACAGGTGCGGGTACTTGATCTTCATTTGATCTTCCCTTTCCCATGTAAACTCGGCTCCGCGCTTGGACTCCCAGCGAACTTTCACGATAGGGATACGACTGGCCTTGGTTTGCTTTACCTCGCGATCCATAATCTCAACAGGCTTCTCAACGAAATGCATAGTTTCATCAACTTGAACTTCATCAAGTGGAATGTGAAGGTTCTCGTCAGCTAAACACTTCTTGAGATTGGATACATGGAACGTTGGATGCACATTACTGAGCGCGGGCGGCAGGTCAAGTCTGTAGGCAACTTTTCCTACACGCGCGAGAATCTTGAATGGACCAACATAACGAGGAGCAAGCTTACCTTTCTTCCCAAAGCGGACAACACCCTTCCAGGGCGACACTTTGAGGAGAACAAGATCACCAACTTGAAATTCGAGAGGCTTCCGCCTACGATCTGCGTAACTCTTCTGTCTGCTCCTGGCAGTCAGCAGATGATCACGGATCTTGGCGATTTTATCGGTTTTCTCTTGAACAAGTTCGGGTCCTGTGATTTGAGCTTCTCCCACTTCGTTCCAACAAATCGGGGAGCGGCACTTACGACCGTAAAGTGCTTCAAATGGGGCCATACCGATACTGGAATGATAGCTGTTATTATAAGAGAACTCAATCAAAGGCAGGTGTGAATCCCAATTACCTCCAAAATCAAGAACACAAGATCGGAGCATATCCTCAAGAGTTTGAATAGTTCGCTCAGACTGACCGTCAGTCTGAGGATGATATGCCGTACTCATGTCCAAGCGAGTTCCTAGCGCAGATTGGAGAGATTTCCAAAAGCGAGATATAAAACGGCCATCGCGATCGGATATGATGCTCAAAGGAGTACCATGGCGGCAGACAATTTCCTTGACATAAAGCTGCGCGAGCTGCTCAACACGGTAGTTTTCACGAATGGGCAGAAAGTGAGCAGACTTAGTCAAACGATCCACTATTACCCAAATGCTATCATGTTTGCTTGCTGTCAAAGGTAACTTGGTAATGAAGTCCATCGCTACACATTCCCATTTCCACGTAGGAATTTCTGGTTGTTCGAGCAAACCAGATGGGCGTTGGTGTTCAGCTTTCACTTTAGAACAAGTCAGACATTTAGCTACGAACACAGCAATATCCTTTTTCATACCGGGCCACCAATAAGTAATGCGCAAATCCTTGTACATTTTATCGGCGCCAGGATGAACGGAATATCGAGATTTGTGCGCTTCACTCAGGATATCAGCGCGAAGATTCTCATCAAAGGGAATCCAGATGCGATTGAGATAGCAGAGAATTCCACCCAGATTAGGGACAAAGTGCGCTTCCGCGCCACACGCTAACTCGGCGCGAAGGTTACCATTACTGATGGATGCGCGCTGCGCGTCACGAATACGCGATTCAAGGTTGCTTTGGATCGGCGCAAAGTGAAGCTGCGTGCGCGGCAAGATACAGTTAAGCTGGCAGGGTTTTCGGCTGAGCGCATCGGCTACCACGTTAGCCTTACCAGGATGATACCGGATCTCACAATCGTAATCGCTGATGAGTTCGTTCCATCGGCGTTGCCTCATGTTGAGTTCCTTTTGATCAAAGATATGCTGAAGGCTTTTATGGTCAGTGTAGAGGATGCACTTAGTACCATAAAGGTAGTGTCTCCAGATCTTCAAGGCAAAAACAACTGCACCAAGTTCGAGGTCGTGAGTTGTATAATTCTTTTCATGAACCTTAAGTTGCCTTGATGCGTAAGCGATAACCTTGCCTCGTTGCATAAGAACACAACCGAGACCTTGGTTGGAGGCATCGCAGTACACGACAAAATCATCATTACCCTCAGGTAGCGCAAGAACAGGAGCTTCACACAACAATCGCTTGAGCGATAGAAAGGCTTCTTCTTGCTTCGAGCCCCAAATATACGGTTTACCTTTGTGCGTTAGAGCTGTTAAAGGCAAAGCGATATTCGAGAAGTTCGAAATGAAGCGCCGGTAATAACCAGCTAAGCCCAGAAAGGAACGGATCTCAGAAGGAGAGGATGGCGTAATCCAGTTCTTGATTGCTTCTATTTTGGATGGGTCGACATGAATACCCATCTTGTTAACAACATGACCAAGAAACTGTACTTCATCAGACCAGAATTCACACTTGGAAAGCTTAGCATAGAGTTGCTCAGCTCTAAGCTTTTGCAACACCAACCGAAGATGTTGCTCATGCTCGGCCTTGGTCTTAGAATACACCAGAACATCATCGATAAACACAATCACGAATTTATCCAAGAAAGGCCTACACACCCGATTCATTAGATCCATGAAAACGGCGGGTGCGTTGGTTAAACCGAAGGACATGACCAAGAATTCAAAATGGCCATAACGAGTTCGAAAAGCAGTCTTCGGAACATCTTCATCGCGGATGCGCAACTGGTGATAACCAGAGCGGAGATCAATCTTCGAGAAACAAGAGGCACCTTGGAGTTGATCAAAGAGGTCGTCAATACGTGGTAAGGGATACCGGTTTTTAATGGTGAGTTTGTTCAACTCGCGGTAATCAATACACATGCGAAACGATCCATCTTTCTTTTTAACGAACAACACCGGAGCACCCCAGGGCGAAGAGCTAGGGCGGATGAATCCTTTAGCAGTCAACTCTTGAAGTTGGCTTGCCAATTCTTGCATCTCAGCGGGTGCAAGACGGTAAGGAGATTTAGCTACGGGGGAAGCACCAGGGACAAGATCAATACGAAACTCGACTTCACGAGCGGGAGGGATACCAGGAAGATCATCAGGAAAAACTTCAGGGAAATCACGCACAACAGGGATATCGCGAAGCTTCTTTTCTTCAGCAGGTTTAACCACATGGGCTAAGAATGCAATACACCTTTTCCGCATGAGTCTTTGGGCTTCGGCGCAAGACATAAGTTTAAGACCGCGGGAGGGTTTTTCGCCGTAGATGTGAAGATCACCATTTTCTCGAGGAATGCGAATCAACTTCTTGGCGCAAATAACTTCGGCGCGATTGTTCGAGAGCCAGTCCATACCAATGATAACATCAAAGCTCCCAAGAGGCATGGGGATAAGGTCGATCAGAAAATCGTTTTCGTTAAGGTTAAGCGTGCAATCTTTAATCACCGAGTTAATTAAAACAGTTTCACCGTTAGCCAATTCAACTGAAAAATCTTCTTTTAAGTTATCGCGCGGTCGCGCAAGCTTCTGCTCGAAGGCGCGAGAGATAAAACTTCGATCGGCGCCAGTATCAAAAAGTATAGAAGCATAAAATCCGTTAAGCAAAAATGTACCATTAACTACGTCATTATTCGCTTGCGCTTGGTGCGCGGTTATGTTAAAAGCTCGTCCACGCGTCACTTGGTTTGAAATCTGGTTCACCGGATTCGCTTGCGTAATCTGAACTTGTAGCCTTGGGCACGCGTTCCGGAAATGACTGGGATCACCGCAGTTAAAGCACGATCTGGGTCGTGGGTTTTGGTAGGTTGGTTGTGGGTTCTGCGGGTAGACTGGTGGTGTTGGCGCAATTGGGTTGGCGAGAGGGACTCTACAGTATTCGGCAGAGTGACCAACGCGGCCACATCGGTTACATTGTCGACACGGGGTTTGGGTTGGGTGGTGAAGTCTACAGGTTGGGCAAAAGGGTTGGTTTCCTGTGTAAGGTTTCTTAAGTGGCGGGGCAGGGAGTGCGGGATTGGTTAAGGCATAGTTGTGGACTACAGGTGTTGGGTAGGTTGACAGTGGGTTAGGCGCGTAAACTGGAGGTTGATAAATGGGTTGCTGGACAATGGGCGGGTTGGTAAGCGCATAGGCTTTGCGCCTGCGCTTGAGGTTGTTACGGTTTGAGGGTTCTGGTTTGGTTTCTGTTGGTTCAGGGGCAGTCTTGGTGGGTTTGGTTTTCTCAGCTCCCCGCAGGAACAGGGTTCCTGCTCTGACATGGTTGTCGCTGAGCACAGCGGCCAACTCAATGGCGTCAGAGAGGGTTACTGGGTTTCTGGCCCATACAGAATCTTGAATTTCCATGGGGAGACCCCCAAGGAATTTCTCTATGGCTCGGCGGGAAGGGGTAACAAGGTGAGGGACAAGCAAACTTAGTTCATGGAAACGCGTCGCGTACTCGCGCGCTTCGCCACTGTATTGCTTAAGATTCCAAAATTCTTCCTCCAGGCGCTTAACTTCGTTGGGAGGGCAGAATTCTCGCGTCAGAATCTCCTTAAATTCCTCCCAGAGCATGCTAGAAGCAGCTTCTGCGCCACGCGCATGAGCTACTCCATTCCACCATGTAAGCGCTCTAGATTCCAGGACACTGGAAGCATATAGGGTTCGTCTGTCTGAGGGGCATTGGGTGTGGAGGAAAGTGTTTTCTATTTTCTCAAGCCACTGGAGCATCACGGTGGCTCCTTCAAGACCTGTGAACTTTGGAGGGTTACCCGCGTTAAAGGACTTAATGTTATAACTGGAGGTATTGTTTTGGCTCAAGGCTTGGGCTATCGCGGCGGCCATTTCATGGGAACGTTGCTGTCTACGCATGCGCGAGGCTTCTCTTCTCTGAAATCGGCGAGATAGCGGAGGCATTCTATAAAAGTTTTAATTTTAGTTAATATCTTGATTTTAGCGCAAAGTTTTAATCTTATAAAGCTTGGTTTCGCGGAGTCAGTTACTGTCAAAAGTTAAAGTAAAATAAATGACCCTAAATGCAGACTTAATAAAGGTAACAAATTCGAATCAAGAATCGACAGTTCATGTATCACCATGACTTTCCGAATTCCCAATTTAAAATATACGAGCAAACGAGTATTGGAGATTGACGATTCATGTATCACCATGACTTTTCAATCTTCAATATAAAATACACAAGAAAATGAGTATTGGAAGTTGACAATTCATGTATCACCATGACTTTTCAAGTCTCCAACCTTAGAACATAATCGTAAATGGAAATTGAAAATCAACTATTCATGTATCACCATGACTTTTCGGATTTTCAAATCCAACAAACGAATATGTAAGTAAAATCAATAAAAATCGAAATTCAATCAAAAATCGAAATATCGCGGAATAAAACATAAAATCATATACTGCGCAAGCGCGAGCATATTCATAAATAACGAGTAATTAACAATAAGCGCGCAAACATGAGATTTCTCTCATGCGCGAGAAGGGACTCTTAGGTATTCTAGGCCGTTACGTCTAACCACCTATCCTAAAGTCAACGAGCTCTGATACCAATCTGTAACACCCCGACCAAAGGCGGATTATACATCGGGGCGCCACATATTGTTTCATTACTCGTGACACTATTGGGTGTCAATATTTAATAAATACATTCATTCGCGCACGCGCAAAGTAAACACAAGATAACATAAATCATCATAAATCAATATATTATAAATCATAATATTCGAACAGCAAAGACTTGTCTTGATACATTTTAATCTAGGTCCAAAATAATGAAAACTTCCTACGTGTCCACAAGCTCCAAAACAGCTACTGCAAACCTGAACATGTGTTAAAATAAACGTCAAACACTTGCGTGTTGGTGAGAAATCAAGTTTAATACAATACATAGATAACAATAAATCTGCGCGCAACACGTGTATGTCTGGTGTTTAACAAGGGTGCAATCAGATTGTGATCAAGCCTAGATAGATCATAGCTCATAGTTCATAGTTCAATCCGTGCTCCCAATTGAGCACAAAAACGAGAAAACATCTGTGCAAGTGTAAACAAAGAAAACCGTAAACGATAGGTCTCCCGTGTTCATCTAATGGATCCATGAAAACTGCGGAATAGGCCGAACAAAGCGGTTAATGATACACACATACAAATAAACAGCCAAGTAAACGTCCTCAACACATGGGATACTGCGCGACTAAAGTTCATAAACAAGTTTAAGACTCTAAGTTTGTATGAACACATGAACATCCCAAAACATTAAAAGCAAAAAGGGATTAGGTACGAGATTACTCACATGATAAACGATGCGGTGTAAGATAAAGTAAGAACCAACTTTAAACAAGCACAAGTTAACCTATAAATAAGATTATTGTTTTAATGATTTGCTTTAAGTCTTGATTATAAGTTAGCATAATTAATAAGTAAATTATTATATATAATATATATATATTACCGGAAAAGCAGGACAGAACAGGGAGGAAGACGGAGGCAGAGAGGGAGGCGGCAGAGAGAGCAAGGAGAACAGGAGAGATTAAGTGTTTTGTGTGTGTAGTGTTAGGAAAAATAATACTATTATTTATAGAGAAACCCTAGGGAACACAATCCCTAGAAAAAGGGGAAAAGATCTCAAAAAGCAAAAGATTCCAAAAGCAAAAGATATCAAAAGATATGGCAGCAGGGAAAAAGAGAAAAAGGCTGACAGGGAACAGTAAAAAGGCATGGGCAGTTCAGATAAAGGTACTGGTCAAGCATGGAAAAAGCAGATCTCAAAAGATTATGTCAGTCACTTTTTCTGCCAACCAATGGGGTTGGTGCGCATGCTGCGCCGAAAGTAACTTTTCAGACATAAAGCAGATTAGGTCAACAGCACAAAAGATAAGACAACACAAAAGCAAACGGCTAGATTAAACAGAAGAAAACTCAAAGGGTTTAGCGCGAGAAGGCTCGAGCGCACGCGCGAGAGCGAAGGCAGACACAGAAGGTCAAGAGAGCGCGAGCGCGAAGGCAGACGGAACCAACCTTAACGCGTCGCGGAAAGAACTACATTTCTAAGCGCGCCGCGGGAAGAATCACATTTCTTAGCGCGCCGCGGGAGGAACTAAAATTCCTAGCGCGCCGCGGGAAGAACTATAATTCTTCGCGCGTCGAGGGATGAACTACGATTCTTAGCGCGATGCGAGAAGAACTACAAATCCTTAGCGCGTCGCGGGAAGAACTACCGTTCTTAGCGCGCTGCGAGAAGAATTACAATTCTTAACGCGCTGCGAGAAGAGTTCGTCTCGCGTATCGCTGTAACAGGTGGTCTTCACGCAGGATTCCTTGTAAGGGGTCTGGCGCGTGGAGCTGCGCAGACAACCTTAGGCGGGAAGGAACAAAGGACAAGCAAAGAGTTAGAAGAAAAAGAGGGAAACAAGGCGTAAGGGCGGGACGGCGACAAGAGGGAAAAGAAGGCGGAAAGAGAGAAGGAGAGGGACGGGACAGCGGAAAGAAAGAGAGAGAAAGAGGCGGGAAGGAAAATATATTATTATTATTAAAAATAAAGTATAAGTATAAATAAATATTAAATCATAAAAGAAAGAGATCGGGTCAGAGAAACGGGTACCTGGGTCGGGTCGGATCGGGCAGATGTCACAGCAAACGCAAACGCAAACGCTTTATTTATATAAACTTGTGAACTCACCAACCCCGTGTTGACACTTTTAGTATGTTATTCTCAGGTAGCCGAGGCGGGCGCACGGTATAGAAACATGCATAATTGAACTCTATCGTTTTTGCAAACTTATTTTTAAACTGTTGTTAATTGGGTTTTAAGTCGTCCTGCGTGACGCAACACTTGGTTTATGATTTTACGCTTCCGCACTTATTTACACTTAAATGTTTTCGTGGTTTGAAAACTTTACTTATGGTTTGATTATAATTAATGATTCTGATCCTGTTAGTTCACACCCTCTGACGGTAAAACTCCGTTAGTGGATTTTGAGGGTGTGACACGTTTTTATGATATAATTTCTTTAAAAAAATATTAGCACATACAAAAGTTATTAATATTTAAAAATAATGGGGGGGTTGAGTTAAAAATGAAAATAAAAATCATATAAGAGTGAAAGATTAAGGATCATAGTTGTAACTATTTTTAAAATTTACAAAAGTTAAGCAAAGTGAAGGGGTCAATGATGTAACTATTTAATAACCTCTTTTAGTTGTTGACAAGTTTGTACTTATCCTAGATGCATTAAAGGTTGTAGTAATGATTTACAGGCCTACATTAAATGGGTTTTTATTGTAGTAATGATTGATTTTTTTTCAATCATATTTAACATATATATTTTTAACAATTTAAAAATAGATAAAAACGGTTCATTATTGATTCTTGTGATTGTTGTTTGGTTGCAGGTTTTCAATGGCACTGTTATGACCATCGATGGCGCATTTTTCCGTCGAGATAGATTTTCACGTGTCAAAAAATATGAGGTATAAATATATATATTTGTATTATATTAATTAACATTTTAGCACCATTGATTTACTAATTAAATATAGGTCTAAATTTGCAGGTTGAGTTTAATAAAGCTGCACAATCTTTAACAGATGCTCTAGTTCCCAGTGCTCAGAAGAAAACCGCTCTAAATCGGCTCGTTAAGGTATTTTTCATATCATTTTTCTAATTCATGTTTAATTTTTGCTTGTTTTTATTTTTATGTTGTTTTTATGACGTGTAACAGGATAATGTTGCATTAATTGTTGTTCTAGAAGCAAAGTTCAGTAACTATGGTGTTGATATTCCTGGGAAACGACAACTTGTTTGCGTGGTATGACATGACATCTTATGTATATTTTTAATTATTTTAATTTCACTTAAGTCTTCACATTTATTTATATATTTTTTCTTATGGTGTGTAGGCGAACACTCATGTGAATGTTCAACAAGATCTAAAGGATGTTAAATTATGGCAGGTTATTCTTTTAACCTCTACTTATAGATATTAAACAGTTTTAGTTAATAGAGTTAATTACACGAATGGTCTCTTTAGTTGGCCCATATTGCAGACCAGTCCCCACTTTTCTAAAATGACACGTGTGATAACTAGAAAATGAATGAATGAACGTGTTCATGTTGATTTGTTAATGTTCATCCGTGTTCGTGTTTGTTCGTTAAGAAAACGAACGAGCATAAACGAACACCTATCAAAAGTAAACGTATTCCTTAAGTCTAAAATACCATGATCATTACATTCAATGGTTCAAAAATAAACAAAGATATCCAAATAAAGGTATTTTAAATACGAAATTCCAGTTGATTATAAATTAATATTAGTAATATATATATGAACCAATATTTAAACAAACGGACATAAATGAATGGATAGAAACGAACGGGTACGCATTCATGTTCGTTTGTTTAGTTAAATGTACAGAAAACCGTGTTCATGTTTATTTGTTATAAAAGGAATGAACATGAACAAGAAAATTTGTATGTTTGTTCGGTTAAATATAAACGAACAAAAACGTACAAGCCCATCTGTGTCCGTTCGGTTCGTTTACAGGCTAGCCTCCATCCACTCCAGAGACCATGTGTGTTACGGTTGAGTGAATAGTAAGGACTATATGTGTAATTGTAGAAAAGTGGGGACTACTCAGCAATATGGGCAAACTACAGGGATCAATTGTGTAGTTAACTCTAGTTAATGTTATTAATTTCAGGTTCATACTTTATTAAAAGGTTTAGAAAAGATAGCCGCGAGTGCAGATATACCAATGTTAGTTTGTGGAGATTTTAATTCGGTTCCCGGAAGGTTTGTTTTGTATTTAATCAATATAAAGTTTTAATTATAATAATTTTTTAATTTCATATGATATAAATTGTTAAAAACGACCATTTTGATTTTTGCAGTGCTCCTCATGCACTTTTAGCAATGGGGAAAGTTGACCCAATGCATCCGGATTTAGCAGTTGATCCACTCGGGATTCTTCGACCCATCACTAAATTGACTCATACTTTGCCTTTGGTAATATAAATATTCAGCTATTTTTATATTTTTTTTCTTCAAAATATTTTAATTTCATGAAATTGTATTACAGGTTAGTGCGTATTCATCTTTTGCAAGAATTAGACAACCTTTAATGCATCTAGGATAATGACAAACTTGTCAACAACTAAAAGAGGTTATTAAATAGTTACATCATTGGCCCCTTCACTTTGCTTAACTTTTGTAAATTTTAAAAATAGTTACAACTATGATCCTTAATCTTTCACTCTTATATGATTTTTATTTTCATTTTTAACTCAACCCCCCCATTATTTTTAAATATTAATAACTTTTGTATGTGCTAATATTTTTTTAAAGAAATTATATCATAAAAACGTGTCACACCCTCAAAATCCACTAACGGAGTTTTACCGTCAGAGGGTGTGAACTAACAGGATCGGAATCATTAGTTATAATCAAACCATAAGTAAAGTTTTCAAACCACGAAAACATTTAAGTGTAAATAAGTGCGGAAGCGTAAAATCATAAACCAAGTGTTGCGTCACGCAGGACGACTTAAAACCCAATTAACAACAGTTTAAAAATAAGTTTGCAAAAACGATAGAGTTCAATTATGCATGTTTCTATACCGTGCGCCCGCCTCGGCTACCTGAGAATAACATACTAAAAGTGTCAACACGGGGTTGGTGAGTTTACAAGTTTATATAAATAAAGCGTTTGCGTTTGCGTTTACGTTTTGCGTTTGCGTTACCAGATAATGTTAAATCAATTATATATCTATAGGTAGCTAGCCTATAAAGCAAGTATTACTAAGTGTTCGACACCGAAGCTGACTGTTTATCAATTGTCTTGCCACCATGTCTATCCCGACCATGGTAATGTGTTAGCCAAGATTACACCCACTCGACCTCCAGTCGAGTTTAGCGTTGGGTGGGGTTTGTCAAACCCAGTAGTACTACTCAACAGTGACTCGCTATTATCCAATACTAAACGGTTCGATGTTATGAAGGACTTTAGTTGTTTCGTTTGCCACTTAGCCTTTACAAGTGATATATAACTAATAACAAAATCTAAAGCGTTTTGGAGTATGTATTCTCCCCTAAGTAAAAGCGTTTAAAAGAGTTAAAAGGGGAACGTGAAACTCACTGTTTGCGAAGAATTCAAAAACAAGTCAACCAATAGATGCGCGTCACAGAAAATCCTCACTGCGACGGGCGGCGACGGCTGGCATCGGTGGCCCCGATAGGCGGCGGCGGCAAGAGGCTGGACAACGCCGGTGGTCGGGCAACAGCAGTGGTGCAGGTTCGCCGGTGATGGGGTGGAGGAAGAAAGGAGATGGACTTGTTGATTAGCTTAGGGTTAAGGTTATGTCCATAATATCATATGTTTATATAACCTATAATTAGGTTTAACTAACTTAGTTAGTTAGTTATAAACCTAATGGGCCAACAAGTCCACTTCTTGCTCCAAAGCCCGCTCCATGTAATTTCATCTCGTTAAAGTATCTAACCCGGTTAACTAACTTAAGCGGGTCAATGGCTCGTTACCTCATGGTGTAACTCCACGGGTCATCACCCGGTTGGCCGTATTGATTAACCCGAACCGGTCCATAATTCCAACAGTCTCCCACTTGGACGGTTTCTGGTTAAGTTACTCAATACTGATAGCCAGCGGTGCTCTAGCTACACATAGCTGCCCCCAACAGGTTATAACATTTTAAATTCATTAACCAAAATAATCTTGGAATACGCTATTACAAGATAACGAATTTATGGTAATCATTGTCATCTATCCTTTCTGTATAAGACATCAATTGAACAATGAGACATGGATCAAGTTCAATCTCATATGGCGTTCAATCATTATAATTCTCGATCTAGAATCAAAGTGGTCCAATCAAACATACAGTTAGTTTAGGTGAGGCCTCACACTTTACCAGTTTGAATCAACGAGGGCGCCAAGATGTCTAACTATTACATATCATGTAAGAGTACAGAATCCCATCTTAAATATATACAACTCCCACTGAACTTCATATTATTCCCAACCAATGCCTTTATAGCTGGCAGTTATGCGACAGCGGTTGACACTGATCAATAGCCTTTAGTAAACAAAAGTTCTAATATGTATCTCAGGTCTAAGGATACTAAATGAGTATACCAGTATCAAAACATCTTATGACTAAGATCCATGAAGATGATTTGATGCGAGTTACATCCAACGTCATTCATAATGAGGTCTGTGAGTTTGGAAGTCAACTCCTTGAGTCTAAAGTCAGAATAGTCTTAATTCAGAGTCGTTCCCACGAGTCTGACTGACTACGGATAATTTAGAATACAATATTCATGGATTAAACGTATTAAAATCAAACACAGTTATATTATTCAACATTTGCTTTTAACCATTAAATCAAAAGAGAACTCAAAAGTATAACTGTTTAAATGTTCACACATCCAAATACTAAATCAAAATAAACTACTAGCTAATCTAAGACAGATAGCATCTCTGTGATGATCATGCTTGTCCTGATTCATCGGTTTAGTGAACGGGTCAGCTAGGTTTTGATTTGTGTCTACTTTGCTTATTATGATGTCTCCTCGTTCCGGTATATCTCATATATAGTGGAACTTACTTAGAATGTGCTTGGCCGTGTGATGAGATCTGAGCTCTTTGGCTTGAGCAATGGCTCATGTGTTATCACGGATTATGTCGATCGGTTTCCGAAAACTTGGAACCAGATTATGGTGGGCTATGAATTTTTTCATCCAAGCAGATTGTGAGCGAGAAACATCTCGGTCATTCTGGAAGCTAGCATCAGTGTAACACCTTACAGTGAGTTCTTCTTCCACTCCTCCAAACACTAAGAACATGTCTTTTGTCCTTTTCAGGTACCTCAGAATGTTCTTCACAGCAGTCCAGTGGGCAATGCCAGGGTTCTGCTGAAAACGACTAGTCATGCTCAGCGCATACGAGACGTCAGGTCTAATACATAACATAGCATACATGATAGAAACAATCGCCGAAGCATATGGAATTGCTTTCATGTGTTTAGTTTCAATGTCCGTTGCTAGAGATTGCGATTTGTTCAACACGGTTCCTTTAGCCATGGGGAGAGCTACTTTCTTGAAGTTATCCATAGAGAAGAGTGTCATTACCTTATCTATGTATGTACTTTGACTTAGCCCTAGAAGCCGCTTAGACCTATCTTGGTATATCTTTATTCCAATAATATAAGCATCTTCACCAAGATCTTTCATTGTGAAACAGGATCCCAACCAGTTCTTAACTTCCTTAACCATAGGGATGTTGTTTCCAATGATTAGTATATCATCCACATACAGGATGAGGAATGATATTGTGCTCCCACTAGCCTTTCTGTAAACACAAGGCTCATCTTCATTTTTGATAAAACCAAACTCTTTGATTTTCTTATCAAAATGAAAATTCCAGCTGCGAGATGCCTGTTTAAGTCCATAAATGGACCCTGTTAGGATATTTAGGATCGACAATACCTTCAGGCTGAACCATATAGACATCTTCAGAAAGATGTCCATTAACAAAAGCAGTTTTGACATCCATTTACCATATCTCGTAGTCATAGTACGCGGCTATGGCAAGTAATATCCTTATCGGCTTAGTCATAGCAACGAGCGAGAAGGTTTCATCATAGTCAATACCCTGAGTTTGAGTAAAACCTTTCGCGACTAGCCGTGCTTTATAAGTCTGAACATTTCCATGCATGTCGGTTTTCTTCTTGAAAATCCACTTGCTCCCTACTGCCTGACACTCAGGGGGTAGCTCAACCAAGTTCCAGACTTGATTGTCATGCATAGATTGCATCTCGGCGTTCATGGCATCTTGCCATTTCTCAGATTCTGGATCTAAGATAGCAGATTTGTAATTAGTTGGTTCGTCGCTTGACTCGGTTACTAAGAGGACCTCGGGACCATCTGGATGCCATAGGTATTTAGAGTTTGGTACGCGAGTCCTATTACTTCTGTTAACACTTGTGTTCATATCCGATGTATCAGCAACAACAACTTGTTGATCAGACGTTCCAACTTCCTCAGCGGTAGTTTGTATTTCTTGAATTTCTTTAAGATCGACAATATTATCTCCAGTTCCTCGATCGAGAATTTCCTTCTCGAGAAAGTGGCCCTTCCTTTTGATAGAAGTCACATTTGTATCAGGATGGAAGAAATAATATCCTCTTTGGTTATAGTATCTGACGTAGGTTGTCGCGGTCTACTAAAAAACAATTAATTAAAGACTTAAATACCTATAACTAATACGGGTAAGTAAGGTCGTCTCCTCAAGGACTCAAGGAAAGTGCAAGTTTATTTAATTTATAACTAATTATTTAACCTAAACGGACAGACGATGTCAAGCGGTTTTTAGAAAAAAGATTTAATTAAAATTAATGATTACTTAAAAAGATTTGTAAACAATATTAATTAAAAGCATTCATTCTAGGTTCGGCTTATGTGTTCCATACGTTAATCACAAATTCTTTAGTCTTTGGTTATAATAATTGCTAGTCATATGGTTTGATTTATGATGACAAACGATACCCTAACCGAATTGTTGACACAAATGCACCCGGACACCACAATTACCAACTCTATGTCTATGATGACTAACTCAATGATAAGGATTGATGATTCTAGTCCAATGACACAAGAGCCTATCCCTAAGTGTTGATGAACAATCAAACAAACATTACACAAATCAATAATCGCAAACTCAAGCTTTAATCAACCAAATACTTAATTAAGCAAGACAAATCATATAAAATTAATCAAGCTATATTCATGAAGCACAAGAATCTGATCATAACAGTATATTACACAAAACCTTAGCCTAGAACGAACACACACGACTAGCCGGACATCGACATAATGGTTAAAGCACTTATCTTGATGGACATACGATCATAGAACAAACCGAAAGCTTCGGGATGGATGAAAGTCGCCCTAGAACACCTCTTCTGCCTCTGGAAGTCGATGATAACCGAATGGGGAGGTTAAGGGGTTTATATAGGGAAAAACTAAATTTTTGGCTGACATCAGCATCTTCGCGTATCGCGAAGGACAAAATAGTCGCAGCCACCATTATGCAACTTCGCGTATCGCGAAGTTGCCCTTCATTGCATCTTCGCGTATCGCGAAGATGTAAAATTTCAGATTTTCATTTTTTCTTTTCTTGAATGCCTCGTGATGCGTGCACTTCCAATCTTTCACTTCTTGATCTTCGTTCCAAGCCCGTAAATATCCTCATTAAGCTCTATAGCCTCCAATGTCCTGAAACACGTAAACAACGCTTGAAGTACCAATGTTCATTTGTTTATTAACCTAAATATAACTAATTAATATATAAAACTAACTTTTACCCAACCATCACATCCCCACACTTAACCCTTTTTCGTCCCGAAAAAGACTCTGCAATGGAATCAGAATCAGAGATCATTCTCAAAATACTTCATAGATTATCTTAATTAAGCACAAAGAACACAAAAACCGCGATTGTCGATATTGTTGTCCTCTTAAACCCAACCGCCGATAATTCAGACCTCTAATCATGTTAGATTTAAGTTGAAGTTAAGATTCAGTCTTAGGGTCTCACACCTAAAATCACAAATCCACCTAATTTGTTTCAGGCATGTCAAAGCACAGATAAAATCATAAAGATTATTTCTACCAGTGTAGCCTAAAAACTTGTAACTATCAAAAATTAATTTATTAGACAACACATATGAATTAATCGAGCATTCTGCATTTTTATCATACTTTAGACCTCACCCATGGATGTTCTCACCGTGGTTACTCTCCCAATGAGAAGCATTTAAGCTGTTGGTCCTTATTCATTAACGTTCATCAATCCTCACCCAGAGGCCTATCAGTCAAGCTACCAACTCGAAAGAAAACACATAGGTTGTTGGATTTTTATTATTTTATTCTGATCCTCATCCATAGATGTCATCTCCAAGTCACTATCCCAGAGGGAGACACATTAAATTATTGGATCCTTTTCACTATTATATCTTTTTCATGCTCCTTGCTTAATATATCAATAAAATTAAATTTTAAAATTTACAAGGCTTTACCTTACACTGGTGCTTATCCATTACCTTACGCATTTCAGTTTTTCTATATTCTTAAGATGAGAACCCACAAGACTTCCTGATATTAATTTAGAGGTACAATTATTACATTCTCAAAAGCCTTTCACTATCAGCTGGGCCTACCGACACATCCCAAATTAAGTGTGTTCCCGTTTTATTTATCTCTTATTATATAATAATTTTGAAAAATAACCCCCGATTTTTCTATCATTTTCCATTATTATGCAAAAATCTTAATTCAAGAGACATAAAAACTTTTAAAATTTTAATTTCTCCCCCATCCCCACACTTGAGGCAAACATTGTCCTCAATGTTTAAAATTTAAGACATAAAATAGGGACAGGTTTAAAATTCACTTCGACAATTTTAAAAACCGGGCCTAATGTGATGGTGATTTATACATTTATACAATTACACTTTTAACACAAAAACTAATAAAACAAATAAGGTTATGAAAACGAAATCACCTGATAGAAAATATAACTCTCATGTGCAACTTTCGTGCCCTCGGTGATACTCTCAGTGAACCTTACCTCCTCGACTCTCAAAAGAAAATCTGCAAATTCACACATGTGTAGAAGCAAGCTTCTCACAAATGTTAAAAATATAGGTCTTTTAAACCGTTTGCAATACCATTAATTTTAAATTACCAACCAAGATTAAATAATTCATAACCCAATTTGTTAAACGAGTAAAAAGTTAAAAGACCTAACTCACTTTCGTAGGAATCACGGTTGCATTTAGCATATACAACAAGCCCTTTAAACCCCCCGGTAGCCCGGGTGGACGAGTATGGTCTCGTGAGGGTTTATAGTGAACTACACCCACAAAGTTCAACTACAACAAAAATATACACAAGCAACCACCCAAAAAAAAAAACAAATTCCATCAAATATCCCAAGCGAACCACCCATACTGCCCATAAGCATAATAATAATATCAGTACAACCCATACTATAATGAAAACATAATAAAATAAAGAACCAAAATATGGCTCAGGATAGCTACTTTCATCAACTCCTACTCCTCATCATCATCATCCTCCTGATCATCAGCATCACCACCAGCACCTGATCCTCCAGCACCTGCATAGTAAAAATCGCTTGACCCATACTGACCATAGCTATTATACCCACATCCTCCAACACCAGCTCCATACTCATGTACAGGACCAAACCCAGAACCACCCATGTCAAAACCATTGGTAGTAGGCGGCGGCGGCTGCAAAGTAGCTGGCAATGGAATATGCCAGTGATCAAACATGGTTCTGAAGTAACCCCGCGACTCATCTCTATACCCTCTAAACTCATCTCGATACCCATGCAATTCATCCCGCATCTGTAGTTGTTGATCGAACATGTAGTCCAATTGTCATGGGCTGCGGGTGCTGTGCTGCTGGTGGACTCGGCTGTCGTCGCCGACGTGACAGGGCAGGTGGCCTCTCTGTACGGTGCCCTCTCAAACTTCCCTCTGCTCGCACATCCGCCATGCGCGGTGGATCACCATAAGTCATAATGCCCGCCTTTTGAGCATCATCAAGCGTCACTACATCAGTATCCGGCCCCTCTGTCAAATACTCCACTGGATAACGTCCAAATACCCCCAAAGACCGAGCGATCCTCGTAATCATGGGCCCTAACGCCAACTGAGTTGTAGCCGCACTCGCTCTCCGACCACCTCTACTAAATGAACTCAACAATAATGTGGCCAAATTCACATTCACACCGCCAATCATAGACATCAAACACAGTAAATCAAGATTGTTACACTTGTCCTTTCCCGAATGTCGACCCGTGAATGTCGACGTGACCACCCTGTGAAGAAACCGGTGCAGTGGGTCCCGAATCTGCTAAGCCACAACACTGCTCGAATGAACACCATCCCCGATAGTACTCCAAAATGTCGCCAACTCGTTCGTCGAAATCCAATGACGCCGAGAAGCAGTCGATCCAGTGGTAAACCCCCTAATACTCTCCCGAAACTCGGGAGCCTCAACTTCATGGGGAGTATAAAGAACCGCAATTACCGCAAACCGAGGTACCGAGAACTGGAATAACTCTCATCCCAACGCAAAACTAACTGCGTAGGGCTCGTCAAAATCCTTTGTGTCATACCTGAAAGTGGAGTAGAACTCGTACACCAATTCCTCATACTGTTTCTGCTCAAAACTCAATATATCTGTAACACCCCAGCTTAAGCGGAAACGCCCGAGTGTGACGTACAGATTGCTCAAACACACGTGGCACTATTAAGTGACCATAATAACATTAATTCATTTAATAAGCCAAGTAACACAAGTTCGAAAGTAACAATACAAGTTCAAACCAAAACATAATCATAACAATAGTTCTTTTATTGAAATACCCTAAGTAATCTAAGTGTCTTCAATACTTCAACCTCTAATCACGGTACCTGTAACATATGTATAAAATATGGTCAGCTATAAATATAGCTGGTGAGTTTCCACAGTTTAAATACGTACATAAAAACCATACAATTCATAGACATGTGATAAACGAGCAAGTAAGTCCTTTCCAGTTGGTACAACCAACGTACTTGGATAATCGCGCAAGTAAGGTCCTTTCCAATTGGTAACAACCAACGTACTTGGATAATGAGGCCCTTTTCCACTCGATACAAACGGACCAGAGTGCAAAGGAGGGCGTATGATCATATTTAATGAGGCTTCCCAATCGTGCAAGTAATATTCGTGCAAGTAATACAAGTAACACACAAGTCCATATACGAATTGTAGTTTTGTAATAGAAGAAACAATGCTTGAATTTTTATAAGGATACATATGCTACCCCAAAACATTAAAACATTAAAAAGGGGTGGTGAAAAACTCACCTTAGTAGTTGTGGTGAAAAAGGAATAAGAATAACTTGAAGGCGTCAAAGGAAACCGAAGCGGTCAATCCGTACGAACTATAAATAAGAATAAACACGACTTTTAACGACTATTCTAACGGGATTCTAAAGTTGATTAATTGCACGAGTAATTTTTAGAATTTAGTTATTATTTTATAATTTTATTACGAATCTTATGGCTCTTACATTATTATATTATTATTTATGTTTTAACGACGACTTGGTTATTAGTACAATTT
The DNA here is from genome assembly GCF_021521415.1 of Bidens hawaiensis. Lineage (NCBI taxonomy): Eukaryota > Viridiplantae > Streptophyta > Magnoliopsida > Asterales > Asteraceae > Bidens > Bidens hawaiensis. The sequence goes on along the minus strand of NW_027491241.1, from coordinate 2,194,795 downwards.
AAACACTTTAATGGCGAGAAAACAAAGTTTATATGTTCGAAAAGCTTGAACTATTGTTTACAAATCGAAAATATAATTGTTGCTTTAACAAAACGATTTTTAGAGAATTAAGGGTTACTTTGCGATTATTACACGATTTTTAATAACGACTTATGAAAACAAGAAACTTGATTTTTATATGTAAAATAGTGAGATATATTTTATAGTTAATTTAAATAATTTTTATTTAATTTAAAAAGGTTTTTATAAGTTTATTATGATTATTAATTGATTAAAATGATTTATTAATTAATAATAAACTGGAAAAATGTTTAAATAAAAACAATATGCGATTGACCCGGGTTTCGAACCCGGGTGTTGGTGGTATAAGTTCTGGGTATTATCCAACTGCTCTGGTGACAATATTCATTTATAGTATGGTTTTTAATACTTAAATATACCATTAGCTTTGAAATGGATTTTAATAATAATAATAATAACAATACAGGGCCCAACACAAAAAGAAAAAAAACGCTTGACCCAGGTTTCGAACCCGGGTCTCATGTTTACAATGTTAACGATTTAACCAGTTGGACTAGGAAGCAATTCAATGAAGTTATGGAAACAGTTTACTTCAAACAGATGTTCAACTTCATCTTCTTCATCTTCAAGAACATAAACCCTAATTTATCAATTGGGTTTCTGTTCCATGTTCGTTATAATTAGACTAGGGGTTTTGTTTATTGGTGTAACGACATTAACAAGCATATATTAATTACCTTATAAGGTTTTGTTTTGACCGAAACCCAGTTGCCGGAAAAGTAACAAGAAAGCTCCCAATTACAGACAAATCGGTGTATTAGAGGGGGATTGAGAGGAATGAGCGAGTCGTTTATAAGTTTAGGCGTCTATTTATACTAGGTGGAGGAGCGTCTTCACATTAATTCGTTGATTTGATTTTCCGGCGACCATTACGGGTCTATTTACGGCGAATAAACGCAATTAACTTGTTGGTTAATGTTTTATATTGACGGAGAAACGCGTTTACATATTTATTTGGTTAAAACAACGAAGTTTGGTGGTGTTTGGGTTACCTTTGGACCCTGCAGTTTCATAAACATTTTAAATGATGTTTAATATCTTTTAAGCTATAATAAGTTTTTAGAGTTTACACTTTTTTCCCAAACTTTATATTATAAGGTCTTCGGTTTTGGATTATTTACGCGTTTTACTCATGCGGCCCGATTAACGTCAAGGTTCGGGAATTTATAAACATAACAACGAACAACGAATAAAGAACATTAAATGTCGGGAATCACTTTATTAAAATATATTTAATACATCGAAACGACCCAACGGGTCGGGTTTACAATACGAACACGAATCGAAAATTGACGAATGTCACAGCATTCCCTACTTTTGAAAATTTCGTCCCGAAATTAGGTTTAAGAATCTGTATCAAACAAATGGGGGTACTTAGTTCGCATTTGGTCTTCCCGCTCCCAAGTAAATTCAGCGCCTCGTTTAGATTCCCAACGAACCTTTACCAATGGTATGCGGCTACGTTTGGTCTCTTTGTCCATGCGGTCCATAATTTCCACCGGCTTCTCAACAAAGTGCATAGATTCATCGATGCGCACTTCGTCAAGTGGTATGTGAAGATTCTCCTCGGCTAAGCATTTCTTAAGGTTCGACACATGGAACGTCGGATGAATATTCGCGAGTTCTTGCGGAAGTTCAAGAGTATAGGCCACGCTACCAACACGATTGAGAATTTTGAAAGGTCCAACATATCGAGGAGATAGTTTGCCTTTCTTACCGAAACGAACAACACCCTTCCAAGGAGATACCTTGAGAAGAACACGATCATCAACGCTGAACTCGAGAAGTCGTCGACGATTATCCGCGTAGCTCTTTTGGCGACTACGAGCGGTTAAGAGATTTTGTCGAATTTGTGCGATTCGATCAGTGGTCTCTTGGACAAGTTCAGGGCCGGTGATTTGGGTTTCACCAATCTCATTCCAACAAATCGGAGAACGACACTTACGACCATTGAGTGCTTCGAATGGAGCCATACCGATGCTTGTATGAAAATTGTTATTGTAGGAGAACTCAATTAGATGAAGATGAGAATCCCAGTTTTCACTAAAATCCAAAACACAAGACCTAAGCATATCATCAAGCGTTTGAATCGTCCGCTCGGATTGCCCATCGGTTTGAGGATGATAGGCGGTACTAAAGTTCAAACGAGTTCCCAACGCGGTTTGCAGAGATGACCAAAAGTGAGAAGTAAAACGACTATCACGATCGGAAATAATACGCAAGGGTACACCATGACGGCACACGATACGTTGAACATAGATTTGAGCGAGTTGATCAACCGAGAATTTTTCATTGATCGGAATGAAGTGCGCGGACTTAGTCAAACGGTCAACAATAACCCAAATTCCATCGTGGCGGTTTCGAGTGGTTGGAAGTTTAAACACGAAATCCATGGTCACATCTTCCCATTTCCAAATCGGGATGTGCGGTTGCACGAGTAAACCAGATGGTCGCTGATGCTCGGCCTTAACTTTAGCACAAGTAAGGCACCTTGCGACGTACAATGCAATGTCTTTCTTCATACCAGGCCACCAAAATATGGACCGTAAGTCGAAATACATCTTATCCGCACCGGGATGAATGGAATATCGCGACTTATGAGCTTCGTCCATGATGAAAGTACGAAGATCGTCATGATTGGGAACCCACAAACGATTAAGGTAATACAACAAACCATTGCGCTTAGTTTCGAGTTGAAGCTCAGCACCACAAGACATCTCGTCGTGCATATTACCCTCGGTGACAGAGACATGTTGAGCTTCAAAGATTCGGAGTTGGAGATCGGTTTGGACGGTCACACTATGAAGCAAGATAGATTTCACATGAGTTTTTCGGCTAAGGGCATCGGCTACAACATTCGCTTTACCGGGGTGGTAGCGAATTTCGCAGTCGTAATCACTAAGTAATTCGGCCCATCGACGTTGCCGCATATTTAAATCCTTTTCGTCAAAAATGTGTTGAAGACTCTTGTGGTCGGTGAATACCACACATTTTGTTCCATAAAGGTAATGTCTCCAAATTTTTAACGCAAAAACCACAGCACCGAGCTCGAGATCATGCGTCGTGTAATTCCTTTCATGAACTTTGAGTTGCCGTGAAGCGTAGGCGATGACTTTACCTCGTTGCATAAGGACACAACCGAGGCCTTGATTAGAAGCATCGCAATAGACAACAAAGTCCTCGTTGCCCTCGGGGAGAGCAAGGATTGGCGCATCGCAAAGCATACGTTTGAGAGTTTGTCATCTTGCTTTGGCCCCCGCACGAAAGGCTTATCTTTGTGAGTCAAAGCAGTTAGGGGCAAAGCAATCTTGGAAAAATTAAGGATGAAGCGACGATAATAACCCGCGAGACCAAGAAACGAACGAACTTCAGTAGGAGAGGTTGGAGTCTTCCAATTCTTGATGGCTTCAACTTTGGCGGGGTCAACATGAATACCCTTTTCGTTTACTATGTGCCCCAAGAACGGAATTTTGCTCAACCAGAATTCACACTTCGAGAACTTCGCGTAAAGTTGTTCCTTCCTCAAGAGATCAAGGATGGAATGAAGGTGCTTTGTATGCTCGGTTTTGGACTTAGAATATATGAGGATATCATCAATAAAGACAATCACGAATTTGTCTAAGTATGACTTGCACACGCGGTTCATGAGGTCCATGAATACCGCGGGGGCATTGGTTAACCCAAAGAGCATAACCCTAAACTCATAATGTCCGTATCGAGTCCGAAAGGCGGTCTTGGGTACATCATATTCATGCACGCGTAGTTGATGATAACCCGAACGAAGATCAATCTTGGAGAAGCAAGAAGCTCCTTGAAGTTGATCGAAGAGATCGTCGATGCGAGGCAAGGGGTAACGATTCTTGACCGTAAGCTTGTTGAGCTCGCGGTAGTCAATACACATACGGAAGGAACCATCTTTCTTCTTGACGAATAAAATGGGTGCGCCCCATGGAGACGAACTAGGGCGAATGAACCCTTTTTCCGAAAGTTCTTGGAGTTGGGTAGACAATTCTTGCATCTCGGAGGGTGCAAGACGGTAAGGAGCCTTCGCAATCGGAGTTGAACCAGGCACAAGATCGATGCGGAACTCGATTTCTCGAACGGGAGGAAGACCAGAAACGTCATCGGGAAACACTTTGGGATACTCACGAACAACCGGAATGTCTTCAATCTTTTTCTCCTTCTTTTCAACAACGTGAGCCACGAACGCTACATACTTCTTGCGCAAGTATGTTTGGGCTTGAAAACACGTTATGAGGTTAAGACTCGAAGGAGAAGGCTTTTCACCAATAACACGAAGAGTTTGACCATCGGCAATCGGAATACGAATTATCTTCTCGAAGCAAACAATTTCGGCACGGTGAGAGGACAACCAATCCATGCCTACTATGATGTCGAAACTTCCCAATTGCATTGGGATGAGGTCGATTGAGAACGTGTGGCCATTAAGATTTATCTTGCAACCTCGAATAACAGAGTCGATCGTCACGGATTTACCATTCGCTACTTCAACGGTGTATGAGCTCTTAAGTCTAGATCAGGGCTTAACAAGCAAGGACTCAAATTCAAAAGACACAAAACTCATATCGGCACCGGTATCAAATAAAATGGTAGCAAAGTGGTCGTCTACAGGAAACGTACCGTTCACCACATCGCCATTTTGTTGCGCTTGGTGGGCATTCATCATGAAAGCACGCCCACGGTTGTCTTGAGGAGCTTGAACGGCTTGAGCGACTTGAGCGGCTTGAGCCTCATGAAGTGCAGGTGCTTGAATAGCTAGCAGTGGTGGAGCTTGATTAGCCATCAATTGAGGAACTTGTGGCTGAATCGCTTGGTAGGCTTGGTAAGCTTGGAGATGGAATTGTGGGGCAGGAGCCAGCCGAAGTGTGTTCACGTTTGCGAGTCGTGGACACGCACTACGAAAGTGACCAAGTTCACCACAATTATAGCAAGCCCGCATTTGGTTAACGGGTTGGGCATATGGCACGGGTTGGGGATTTGGTTGAGCAGCCCTCGGGGGAGCCGCTATGGTGGTTTCACGACAAGTGGGGCTAAGATGCCCGTAACGGTTGCAACGGGTGCATTGTCGGCAAGAGGCATAGGCGGGATGGTGACGTTGGCAGGTGCTACAAAACGGGTGAGGTCCGCCATAGGGTTTCTTGAGAGGTGGCATGGGGTTGGCTTGGGTTGAAGGTGCGGGTTGTTGGGTTAGCGCGTAGTTCTTGCGTTTCTTGTTGCGGTTGTGGGAGGAGTATGCGGGTTTGGATGATTCGGGTTTGGGTTCTTTGGGTTCAGCAGCGGGTCTTTCGATCGGTTTCTTGGATGATTTTTACATCAAAGTCCCGGCTTTGACATGGTTGTCGGTTAGGGTTGCGGCTAGTTTAATCGCATCGCCAAGTTCCTTAGGCGAACTACTAAAGACACTATCTTGGATTTGTCTTGGTAGTCCCCTAATGTATTTCTCGATGGCACGCGAGGTAGGGGTAACAAGATGCGGTACTAGCACGCTCAACTCGTTGAAACGGGTGGTGTAAGCCAAGTGCTCACCGCCCTCTTGTTTGAGGTTCCAAAACTCAGCCTCCAAGTTCATGAGCTCGTTTGGAGGACAAAACTCTTGGGTCATAAGATCCTTCAATTCGTTCCATGGCAAGGCCATGGCAGCTTCAACACCACGGGTCGACTTTTCCTTGACCCACCATGTAAGTGCGCCTTCCTCGAACATACCTGTAGCGAATCGGGTTCGCTTATCATCCGGACATTCAATTTGGTAAAACACGCTTTCCATCTTTTCGTACCACTGAAGTAGGGCAGTGGCACCTTGAGTTCCATTAAACTTGGTAGGTTTGGCATCGGTAAAGTTCTTGTAGGTTACAACGGGAGCTGAAGGTGGGGGAGGAGGAGGGTTAACGTTGGCCATGATGTTCTGGTGCATCTGGGTCATGATATTAGGGAGGACCGCTGTCAAGTGCTTGGTAATCTGGGAGGTTATCTTGCTGCTAGATGATCGACGCTTAAGGTTGCGGGAAGCCATTCTGCGAACAAGGGTGACGAAAATCGTGAGACTTGGAATAGTGCATGATATACATAAAGAAAATAAATCTTTTGTAACGTTTGTTAAAATATAAAAATCATAAATACAATAAGTGTTGTGAGAAACTTAGAGTTTTTTTTTCATGAACCACCATGGACTCTTGTGTTCCAACACAACATCGAAATTTCGAAAGTAAATCGAACCAAAAGCTGGCTATTCGTGTATCACCACGACTTGACAGACTTTCGGTTAAAACACAGTGTAAAACATAGAGGGTCAGAGTCACACGTTGCATGAACCACCATGACTTGTATGACCCCTAAGAGTGCAACCATATCCTTATCACAAAGAGGACATGATCACGTGTTGAAAACATAAAGTGGTGAATCGTATGGCGTTTGGTGTAGTATGCTTTGGCCTAATAAGTTTCATGCCCTTCCCGAACTCTCCAGGTAAGCAACCAGGTCCCGCGGCTGATTGGGATTTATGCGCATTTCTTATCCTTAGGTTAAATGAACCTTGGTGTCAAGAGTTCGGGAAACAAGCACGTCCCCCTTCCAGTTAGTACATACCCGCCACGACGAGTCATCTTTATGCAGAGAATTATCGGAACACCATAATTTGAAAATTTTGAAAATATTTTTTTTCCTTTTAGGCATAAGCCTTGGACTTGTGTGTGCTTTGTGTACATGAGGCGTAAACGAATTAAGCAATATAGCAATAATAGTAAGTGCGTTCAAACAATCAAATAAAGGCCCACATAATTTTCTAATCATGCAACCTAAATAATTTAAACAATTAAGCTATAGCTAAACTAGAACACTACGTCTAATGTCCTATCTTATAGCCACGGCTCTGATACCAATCTGTAACACCCCGGCTTATGCGGAAACGCCCGAGTGTGACGTACAGATTGCTCAAACACACGTGGCACTATTAAGTGACCATAATAACATTAATTCATTTAATAAGCCAAGTAACACAAGTTCGAAAGTAACAATACAAGTTCAAACCAAAACATAATCATAACAATAGTTCTTTTATTGAAATACCCTTAAGTAATCTAAGTATCTTCAATACTTCAACCTCTAATCACGGTACCTGTAACATATGTATAAAATATGGTCAGCTATAAATATAGCTGGTGAGTTTCCACAGTTTAAATACGTACATAAAAACCATACAATTCATAGACATGTGATAAACAAGCAAGTAAGTCCTTTCCAGTTGGTACAACCAACGTACTTGGATAATCGCGCAAGTAAGGTCCTTTCCAATTGGTAACAACCAACGTACTTGGATAATGAGGCCCTTTTCCACTCGATACAAACGGACCAGAGTGCAAAGGAGGGCGTATGATCATATTTAATGAGGCTTCCCAATCGTGCAAGTAATATTCGTGCAAGTAATACAAGTAACACACAAGTCCATATACGAATTGTAGTTTTGTAATAGAAGAAACAATGCTTGAATTTTTATAAGGATACATATGCTACCCCAAAACATTAAAACATTAAAAAGGGGTGGTGAAAAACTCACCTTAGTAGTTGTGGTGAAAAAGGAATAAGAATAACTTGAAGGCGTCAAAGGAAACCGAAGCGGTCAATCCGTACGAACTATAAATAAGAATAAACACGACTTTTAACGACTATTCTAACGGGATTCTAAATTTGATTAATTGCACGAGTAATTTTTTGAATTTAGTTATTATTTTATAATTTTATTACGAATCTTATGGCTCGTACATTATTATATTATTATTTATGTTTTAACGACGACTTGGTTATTAGTACAATTTAAACACTTTAATGGCGAGAAAACAAAGTTTATATGTTCGAAAAGCTTGAACTATTGTTTACAAATCGAAAATATAATTGTTGCTTTAACAAAACGATTTTTAGATAATTAAAGTTTACTTTGCGATTATTACACGATTTTTAATAACGACTTATGAAAACAAGAAACTTGATTTTTATATGTAAAATAGTGAGATATATTTTATAGTTAATTTAAATAATTTTTATTTAATTTAAAAAGGTTTTTATAAATTTATTATGATTATTAATTGATTAAAATGATTTATTAATTAATAATAAACTGGAAAAATGTTTAAATAAAAAAATATGCGATTGACCCGGGTTTCGAACCCGGGTGTTGTTGGTATAAGTTCTGGGTATTATCCAACTGCTCTGGTGACAATATTCATTTATAATATGGTTTTTAATACTTAAATATACCATTAGCTTTGAAATGGATTTTAATAATAATAATAATAACAATACAAAGCCCAACACAAAAAGAAAAAAAACGCTTGACCCGGGTTTCGAACCCGGGTCTCATGTTTACAATGTTAACGATTTAACCAGTTGGACTAGGAAGCAATTCAATGAAGTTATGGAAACAGTTTACTTTAAACAGATGTTCAACTTCATCTTCTTCATCTTCAAGAACATAAACCCTAATCTTTAATCTGCTGAAATAACTCATACTCAGGAGTACCGGGAAGAAACCGTAAAATAATGTGGTCCTCATCTTCCCCCCCAGTAATATCCTCGACCGCAGCTCCAAAAACCTTGATCTCGTGAACGGCATATCTAATCTCGGCGCATGTGTACTGCTGAGAAGTGTTGTCAAACACTTGTTGTTTTGACCGTTTCCTCGACATCTGCAAATAAATATACCAAGTAAGTCCGGGCAACATAAATATACTAGCAGCTTTTTTTTTTTTTTTTTTTTTTTGTAATGTTTTTTTTTTTTAAAATAATAGACACCATAATTCCTCAAAACTTGCACAAGCAAAGACAAAACTTAACCAATTTCATTCCCGACACCATACCTAACAAATCGACAAATATGAGTCACAAACTTTTGATAAACCCAACCGGAAAAAATTCGTCAATGTCCCGTAAATTTTAACTCTACCCGCAAATCCTGTCCAAACATCAACCCATTAACATCATTCCATACCCATAAACAATCTCTGTAAAACCCGATTCAAACTAGAAACAAACCAATTGCAAACAAATGTAAACACATACCTTTCAATCGGGCTAAATGTACTTGATGAGAAAAGACAATGAAATTGACGGTGGTGACGGTGGTGACCGGCGACGGTGGTGACGGTGGTGGTGGTGGCCGGATTCTTGATAAGTGGTGGATAGGGTTAAGATAGAATTGATAGGTTGAAAGTGATGGTGTATTCTAGATTTTATAAAAATTTTTCGTCAGATCCGCGCATCTTCGCGATACGCGAAGATGCTCGGCCTTGCATATTCGCGATACGCAAAGATGCAAGTTTGACCGTTGACCATTGACTTTGACTGGTGGTTTGACCTTTTGCATCTTCGCGATACGCGAAGATGCAAAGCAGAGCATCTTCGCGATACGCGAAAATGCATTTTCACAGAATTGATTTTTTTTATTATTTTAGGTTGAAAAATCAATCTTTTGTGTGGTTTTGAGCTAATTTCCTCCGCCACCCGCTTTGGTCGCCACATACCACTTACGTACGTACCTGGGGCTTCCTCTAGCAACGTATGTGCTTGCTTCCCCACACTCGATCCTTGCTCCACACTGCATGATTTGAGGAAAACCATTAGCTAACTAGACTCAATATACAAAAATAAAACTTGCAAATGCCGGGTTGCCTCTCGGTAAGCGCTGAATTGAATGTCTACAGCTCGACACTCCTTGTTCTTTAATCAACCGAGTATGTTGGCTCGTCTGCCAAAAAGAAAACTTCCAACTCGTGTATCTCTTTGTTCAATTCCGCATCCTCCAAGTAAGGCTTCAATCGATGACCATTCACCACTTGCCTCAGATGATCATCAAAATCTTCAATCTCAACTTCTCCAAACTTTCCAACTCTCTTGACTTGATAGGGCCCCGTCCACTTGCTCTTCAATTTTCCTGGGAAAAGTTTCAATCTTGAGTTATACAACTATACTCGTTGCCCTTCCTCAAACGTCCTTCTTCTTAGCTTAGCATCGTGAACCCTCTTCATCTTGTCTTTATATACTGATGCACACTCATAAGCCTCATCTCTTAATTCCTCCAACTCACATATATTCAACTTCCTTTGTTTACATGCACACTCATAATCTAGGTTAACATTCTTAATCGCCCATAACGCACGATGGGCTAGCTCAACAGGTAAATGACAACCCTTCCCGTAAACCAACCGGTAAGGAGTGGTTCCAATAGACGTTTTATAAGCGGTTCGGTAAGCCCATAAAGCAGCGTTTAGTTTATTTGACCAATCCTTTCGATCGGGTCTTACCGTCTTTTGTAAAATCTCTTTGATTTGCTTATTAGAAACCTCCATTTTCCCACTCGTTTGAGGGTGATATGGAGTGGCAATGCGGTGGTTTACGCCATATCGTTTAAGTAGTTTGCCAAAATTGAATTTTTTGAAATGTGAACCCCCCATCGCTAATGATAACGCGGGGAACACCAAACCGTGAAAAAATATTAGACTGGATAAACTTACAAACAACAATATGGTCATTTGTCTTGGTGGCGATTGCTTCTACCCATTTAGACACATAATCGACCGCCACCAAGATATATAGATTACCTAATGAATTAGGGAATGGACCCATGAATTCAATCCCCAAACATCAAAGATGTCGACAACGAGGATTGGTTGCATGGGCATCTCATCCCTTTTTGAAATACCCCCCGTTTGTTGGCATCTAACACAATTTTTCACAAAAGCTGTTGCATCCTTAAATATAGTAGGCCAATAGAATCCACATGCGAGCACTCGATGTCTCGTCTTCTGGCTGCTGAAATGGCCTCCACAAGGTGAAGAATGGGCATGATATAACACAATCCACATCTCCTCCTCCGGTATGCACCGCCTTATCACTTGATCCGCTCCAACTTTAAATAAATCCGGATCTTCCCATGTATAGTGCTTTGCTTGCGAGAGAAAATGTTGTTTCTTCTTCTTTGGCCAAAACTCCGGGATCGTATCTGCAACAAGAAAATTAATAATGTCAGCATACCATGGCAAAGTTGAAACAGAAAATAATTGTTCATCCAGGAAAGACTCATTAATAGCCTTCTCGTCTTTCTCCTCTTCTTCTTGTCCTACAATTCTCGACAAATGATCCGCCACCGCATTTTCGCTTCCATTCTTGTCACGGATCTCTACATCAAATTCTTGGAGCAATAAAATCCACCTGATCAAGCGCGGCTTCGCGTCTTTGTTTTCCATCAAATACTTGACTTCGCTATGATCTACCACGAGCAACTCCTTTTCCGTAGTTGTATAGTTAATTTGAGTATCAGAGAGGGTTTTGCTTGCGTAGTATATGGAAACGGGCTTCTTATCCACCCGTTGGCCCAACACGGCCCCAACCGCATAGTCACTCGCGTCACACATGATTTCAAATGGAAGTGACCAATCAGGTGACAACAAGACCGGGGCTTCTACCAATTTGGTTTTAGGACATTAAATGCATTGAGACACTCTTCGTTAAAAACAAATGGCACATCTTTTAATAACAAATCACACAACGGTTTAGATATGACACTAAAATTCTTAATGAACCGTCGGTAAAAACCGGCATGACCCAAAAATGGCCTTATCCCTTTTATATTAGTAGGCGGTGGTAAATTAGATATGACTTGGATTTTTGCCTGATCAACCTCAATCCCCCTACTTGAGATGACATGTCCCAAAACCATCCCTTCTTGCACCATAAAGTGGCTCTTTTACCAACTTAAGACCAAGTTTGTTTCCACACATCTTTTTAAAACTTTAGTTAATTCGGTTAAACATTTTTCAAAAGATGATCCGAAAATCGAGAAATCGTCCATAAAAATTTCAAGTGAATCCCCGACCATATCTGAAAAGATACTCATCATACACCTTTGAAAGGTGGCCGGGGCATTACACAAACCAAAAGGCATTCGCCTAAATGCGAAAGTACCGTATGGACAAGTAAAAGTGGTCTTATGTTGGTCATCGAGTTGAATAGCAATATGATTATACCCCGAATAGCCATCTAGGAAACAATAAAACTTCTGACCTGCAAGTTTCTTGATGATTTGGTCAATGAACGGCAATGGAAAATGGTCCTTAGATGTTGCCGCATTCAGCTTCCTATAATCAACACAAATCTGCCACCCAGTTACCGGTCGGGTGGTGATTTCCTCACCTTTCTCATTACGGGTTATCTGAATACCCGCCTTTTTTGGAACTGTTTGTGTCGGGCTTACCCACGTGCTATCTGAGATTGGGAAAATGATACCTGCATCTAGCCACTTCAAAACCTCCTTCTTCACTACTTCCCGCATATTTGGATTCAACCTTCTTTGTGCATCATGAGCGGGTTTTGCTTCGGGATCGGTGATGATTTTATGCATGAAAACGGATGGGCTAATCCCTCTCAAATCCGCTATCGTCCAACCAATCGCTGCTTTATGCTCTTTCAGGACTTTCACCAACGCTTCCTCCTACTCGTTTTCCAAATTTGCTGCGATGATGGCCGGTAAAGTCTCTCCTTCCCCCAAAAACACGTACTTCAGGTGTTTCGGAAGCTCCTTCAATTCAACAGTCGGCGGACTCTCCAATGACGATTTTAATTTTGAATCGATCGTATCGGGTAACCGTTCCACCTGTTGAGACCATGGCGGTTTCCCAATACTTGCCGCATACAGCTCCACTTCTCTTTCTTCTTCTTGTAACTGCAAGACAAGCTCAACTGTTTTCCTGCAACAAATAGCACACTCCTCTGTGGCCTCATCCTCATCACTGTGAGGGTTCAACCCGTCAATGACTTCAGCCGCGAAGCATTCGTCACTCACCAAAGGGTTAGACACCTTTGAAAACACATTAAGCCGAAGATTCTTATTACCAAAATCTATGTCCACTACCCCGGTTCTACAGTTTATCAAAGCATTTGCGGTGGACAAAAAGGGCCGACCGAGAATTACGTTTGGTTGCCGTTTCGGGTCAACCATCACGTAGTCTAGAAGCAGGAAGTCAACCGGGTAGTAAAAATCTTCTCTCATCACAATCACATCGGTCACGATTCCCCTAGGAAGCTTGAGTGTCAAGTCGGCCAACACCACGGTGGTATCGGCTTTTCTAAGTGGACCAAAGTCGTACTGGTCATACAAGCTTCCCGGGAGAATACTCACCCCAGCCCTAGGATCTAACAACGCTCTAGTCATTTTAAAATTGTCCATTTGAATGGGTATAATCGACGTTCCCGGATCTTGTAGCTTGGGTGGGTGGATACCTGTCAAAACCGAACTCACATTTGTAGTTAAGTCAACTGGTTTGGGCAACTTGTGAGTTCGTTTTTGAGTACACAAGTCTTTTAAATATTTAGCATATGCGGGGACTTGTTTGATTGCATCTATGAGGGGTAAATTAATTTTTACTTGTTTAAATATTTCCCACATTTCCTCCTGCTGTGGGCCCCTCTTTCTAAGTGTCGATGAGGTGTCGGGATTCACCAATGCCCGAGGAAACGGAACAGTTTTACTTGTTGAACCCGTCTCCTTGGCGGTGGGTGGTCCCTTTTTAGTTATTGCTTCAATTTTATTTTTATTTATTTGATTAAATTTAGTTTTCGGTTCAATCTCAGCCTCATCGTCACTTTTCCCATCTTCCCCCAAGTCATCCGCCACACCTTCTACGAAAGGTGGTGAGGCTACCCCGTTATTGTATACCTTTCCGCTTCTGAGGGTACTTACCTGATTGACTTGGGCACTTTTTCCACTCGAAGAGCTGCTACTCTGATGGCTCGGGTTCTTCAAGGTATCACTCGGCAACTTGGACGGATTTCTTTTCAAACTCGCCACTTCTTCCGCTAGCTGGCTTACCTGTTTATCCCTCGCAACATTGGCTTTCTCTTGGAGCTCTAACCTTTGGTTTACACTTTTATTCTGAGCCTCCTAGTCTGTCTTCATCTGCTTCAGGAAATCCATTACGTCATTAATCGACTCTTCCTGATTACCCGAAGAACCTACTTGACCTTGTGCTGCCCCTTGACCTTGCTGACCTTGCTGATAACTCTTCTGATAAACCTTATTATAACCACCCGACTCTCTTTGATTATACCCGCTTTGACCATTACCCCTCTCATTCCCATACTGCCTTTGATTTGATTGATAACCTGCTTTTTGGGAATTACCTTGAATGTTCGGGTTTTGTTGCGTGTTCAGGTTTCCATAGCTAAAATTGGGGTGGTTTCGGAGGCCCGGGTGATGTGTGTTTGAATTCATGTTGTTATTGTATTTCTTCTCACCCTGAACAAAATTCACCTCCTCTTCTTCTTCCTCTTCGTCTTCCACCACGACCCCACAAGTAGCCACTACATGGCCTATTCCACCACAACCGTCGCAAATTGGGTACGCTTTTCCTGACTTGCCTTTATCTTTCACTCCTACACTCATCAACTGGTCCAATTTCTTCTCCAACCTAGCCATACGATCATCCGACTCACTTCTATCAACGGCTTTCACAACCGCTCTTTTTATCATGCGATTCGACTGAGCTTGCCCTTTTGAATTCATCGCACGCCTCTCCAAATGTTGCGAATCTTCATTCTCGTCATTAGTCAAAAACGACCCATTTGTGGTCGACTGAATATCACGCACATCATCACTTGATAACCCGTCATGAAAACGCCTTGATCAACTCCCACAATGCCATCCCATGATGCGGGCAAGTTCTTAACAACCTTTTGAACCTCGTAAATGCTTCATGAAAAGTCTCACCCAAGCTTTGCTGAAAATTTCTGATGGAAGTTTGGGCCTCGGAAGTTCTTTGCGGTGTATAGTACTCGTCTAAGAATTGTTGGGCCAGATCTTGCCACATATAGATACTTGCTGACGGTAAAGATAAGAACCACTACTTCGCTAGATCTTTAAGGCTGAACTGAAACACAACTAGCTTAACTTCATCAGAAGTGAACCCTTGACTCGAGATAGTGGCACAAATTGCATTGAACTCGCTCAAGTGTGGGTGTGGCTTTTCAGATGCTTTCCCGTGAAAAGTAGGCATCCCGGTCAAGTTACTTTGACTTCCTAAAAACGTTCTTCCTTCTCGGACCGGGATTACAATGTGAAGCGGGTTCGTGGCCACTTGTGGAATGAAGTGGCTTTGAACCCCCCGAACGGGCGGTGGAACAAATGCCCTCGGGACTCCATCGTCAAATTCATACTCGGGAAACTATGGCTCGGGGACCTCTTGTCTTCTTCTTTCTCGACAGTTTCTTGGTGGTTGAACAGGCTCGGGTGTTCGGTTTCTGGGAGGTTGTTGTTGTTGTCTTCTATAATACCGATCCCCTTGCACGTCTTCCATCTCCTCTTCATCCTCGAACTCATCAAAATCGTCAAATACCCTCTACCGATTATACTCGACCTCGACTCTATTGTGCGGTGGTTCAGACCTGATTAAACGATCATCTCTCATTTGATATCTTCTTTGAGCTCTTGGGTTTCGGTTTTGGTGAATGGGTGGGTTAAATGGTGGTAAGTCATGGATTGGTGGGTTTTGTGGAATGTTTTGTGGAATGTGTTGTTCTCGATTGTGCGGTGGGTTAATGTTATCGGGTTGAAACACAGGTGGAACCGGGTAGGGGTTATCTTCTTGATGATTCATGTCTTCTTCTTTCAGTCTTGAAGTCTTGCCCCTTCTTTGTTTTGCTCGGTTCCTTCTCGCAGCTTTCTCAATCTCGGGATCAAACTGCAACACCTCCTTGTCTCGAGCAAACCTCGTATGCATCAACCTAGACAATTAACTGCACACCACAAGCAAACACACCCCGCGTAAAATCAACGAAGAAAAGAAATTAAACTAAAACTAAATTACGCTAATTTAAATAAACTAAACTAGCACTAAACGCGTTGAGTCCCTGGCAACGGCGCCATTTTGACGTAGGTTGTCGCGGTCTACTAAAAAACAATTAATTAAAGACTTAAATACCCATAACTAGTACGTGTAAGTAAGGTCGTCTCCTCAGGGACTCAAGGAAAGTGCAAGTTTATTTAATTTATAACTAATTATTTAACCTAAACGGACAGACGATGTCAAGCGGTTTTTAGAAAAAGATTTAATTAAAACTAATGATTACTTAAAAAGATTTGTAAACAATATTAATTAAAAGCATTCACTCTAGGTTCCGGTTATGTGTTCCATACGTTAATCACAAATTCTTTAGTCTTTGGTTATAATAATTGCTAGTCCTATGGTTTGATTTATGATGACAAACGATATCCTAACCGAATTGTTGACACAAATGCACCCGGACACCACAATTACCAACTCTATGTCTATGATGACTAACTCAATGATAAGGTTTGATGATTCTAGTCCAATGACACAAGAGCGTAACCCTAAGTGTTGATGGACAATCAAACAAACATTACACAAATCAATAATCGCAAACTCAAGCTTTAATCAACCAAATACTTAATTAAGCAAGACAAATCATATAAAATTAATCAAGCTATATTCATGAAGCACAAGAATCTGATCATAACAGTATATTACACAAAACCTTAGCCTAGAACGAACACACACGACTAGCCGGACATCGACATAATGGTTAAAGCACTTATCTTGATGGACATACGATCGTAGAACAAACCGGAAGCTTCGGGATGGATGAAAGTCGCCCTAGAACACCTCTTCTGCCTCTGGAAGTCGATGATAACCGAATGGGGAGGTTAAGGGGTTTATATAACGAAAAACTAAATTTTTGGCCGACATAAGCATCTTTGCATATCGCGAAGATGTCCAGTTATGCTTCTTCGCGTATCGCGAAGTTGCCCTTCATTGCATCTTCGCGTATCGCGAAGATGTAAAATTTCAGATTTTTATTTTTGTTTTCTTGAATGCCTCGTGATGCGTGCACTTCCAATCTTTCACTTCTTGATCTTCGTTCCAAGCCCGTAAATATCCTCGTTAAGCTACACAGCCTCCAATGTCCTGAAACACGTAAACAACGCTTGAAATACCAATGTTCATTCGTTTATTGACCTAAATATAACTAATTAATATATAAAACTAACTAACTTTTACCCAACCATCAGTATCCGACGAAAACAACCGTTACGCTGGGAGGATCGAGCTTATCATCAGAATCACTAGTGACATAAGCATCACATCCCCATACTCCAAGGAAAGACAAATTGGGTTTTCGCCCATGCCATATCTCATATGGGGTTTTGCTTACCTTTTTAGTTGGAGCCAGATTGACAACGCGGACGGTGGTCAAAAGGGCAAAAATCCAAAATGAGTGAGGCAAGTTAGTTCTACACAACATCGATCGGACCATATTTAGAAATGTTCGATTTCTCCTCTCGCTCACGCCATTGTGTTGGGGTGTTCCAGGTGGAGTGAGCTGTGAAACAATTCCACGCTCTTTCAGATGATGTATGAATTCTGAGCTGAGATACTCTCCGCCTCGACCTGATCGAAGCATTTTGATGGTTTTCCCGATTTGGTTTTCCACTTCGTTTGAAACTCTTTGAACTTTTCAAAGGTTTCATGCTTGTGTTTCATGAGATACACATAGGCATATCGACTATAATCGTCAATAAAAGAAACTAAGTATCTTTCATAATTCCTAGACATGGTTTTGAAGGGACCGCATACATCAGTATGTATGATTCCTAGCAGATCCTTTGCTCGTTCATTCTTATGAGTGAAGGAGCCTTTGGCGAGTTTTCCAGCTAAACAAGATTCGCAATTATCAAAAGAGTCCGGTCTTGTGGATTCAAGAATCCATTCGGATTGGAGTCTCTTGACTCGTGCCTTGCTTATGTGGCCAAGTCGGCAATGCCATAGAAATGTATCATTGATGCCATATCTGATACGTTTAGAAAGATTATATACATTATTGTTTATTTGAACATCAACCTCATAAATACCATTTCGAGGTTTAGCCACAAAATAAAAGATATCATTCAAGTAGGCAGAAATAGCAATACTATTAAAAACGTACTTAAATCCTTGTTCAAATAGTAAAGAAACTGAAATAATGTTTCTGGTCAAACCAGGTGCAAACAAACAGTTATCCAAAGTAACTACAAGGCCAGACGGACAAGCAAAATGATATGTGCCAGTTGCAAGAACTAGGACTCTCTTCCCATCACCAACGATGAGTTCCATGCTGCCTTGTTTCAGCGTCTTCCAGTTTTCAGGCTCCTGCAAGACATTAACGATGTGGTAACCACATCCGGTATCAAATACCCATGTGTTGCTAGAAACAGTGAAAAGTTCAATAATGTAAATAGAAATACCTTTAGAGGAGCTTTCACCATTGGTCCTCTGCCTTTTCAGTTTAGCAAGGTAGTTAGGATAGTTACGTTTCCAGTGTCCCATTTTGTTGCACTTGTAGCACTGGCGCTCCTCAGGAGGCGGCGGTGGTACCTTTGCAACACCTTTGTTAGTGTTGGTGGCATTCCTGGCAGCAACAGTAACCTTCTTTTTGCCTTTACCGTTATGACCCCGGTTCTTGGGTTTAGGCTTGATGACACCAGCAGATCGAACCATAAGAACTTGATTGTTTTTAGCGGGAATATTCATCTCAGCCGTCTTGAGCATTCCATGAAGCTCCGGAACTGTCTTCATCCAGCCATTCATGTTGAAATTCATTACGAACTGGTCGTAAGAGCTGGGAACAGAGTTCAGGATGAAATCCGCTGCCATTTCATCTGACAGGGGATAATCAAGTTTCCTTAGTTGTTCGATGTACCCTTTCATCTTGACGACATGAGTACTTACAGGTGATCCCTGTTCCACTCTGCAGCTGATAAGCTGCTTCATGGTGTCATAGCGTTCTTGACGGGCTTGTTTCTGGAACATGCCCTTGAGTTGCTCAAGCATCTCATAGGCACCAAAATCTTCCAAGCCTTTTGCAAGCTCGTAAGACATGGTGGCTAGCATGATACAGGCGACTTCAGCCGAGTCATCCATATGCTTGTCAAGAACCCTCTTGGCATCAGCAGTATTGTTTTTAGGCTCGGTTGGAACAGGTCCATTGAGTGGTTAATTTATTTTAATATGTTTGGTATTAGGTTGGTGGTATTATAATCCTATTATAATCAAGCAAGCAACCAAAGTAGCAAACAGAATATGTAAATCTTAAATAGCCAAGATTAGTGATTGATCTTGCTAGAGCCTATTAGCAAGATCAATCGGGTCAAGGGGTCACAACACAAAACAACCACAAGGATGGACTCTTGGTGCATCCCGTCATCTTTGCTACTTCCCACTGACTTCAAGAACTCCATGAGCTCGTCCTCGTCCTCGGTTTCCTTCGGGTCTTCTTCATTACAAAATAACACTAATACAAGTAATGAAAAACTAAACCCTATCTATTACAATTTTGCATCAAGGTGGCTAAAAACCATAAAATAAAACCGAAAACTAAATACAACTTTTGAACCATCCATATGGCCAAAATAAAATCATTCAACCAAACAAATAAGGTCGGGCAAGATTTACATATTCAACAAAAAATAAGTCGGGCAATATTTTGGTCAAATAAAATAAATAAAATTTGACCAAACTAAAATTGCCCTAATATTTTATCTAGATAAAAAACGTCAACTACCTTGAAGTTTATGATGTAGAACCGGTTAAAATACCGAATTCGACTCGTATGTTGTAACCAAGGCTCTGATACCACTGTTGGGTTTCAGTGGTGATCAGTTAGAATTTTGTTTATTAAATCCGATTCAATAAACGTGGCAAATAATAAATAATCACATTAATTAATAATTATACGCAGCGGAATATATATATAATTAATCAGCATCGAAAACTAAACCCGACAGGATCCGGTTACAGACAATACGAGTACGAGTCAAAACACTAAATATATAATTAACAATATATTTAAGTTTACCTCGGTTAATAATTAACCGTTTGAGACACCGAAGGCTAACAAACCGAGCTAGGTGACATAACGAGATCCAACGACCAATCAGTGGCGGTGCACGACGGCAACGGCAGTGGTGGTGGTATCTGGATAACGGCGGCGAAGGCTGTGAGCGGCGATGGGCGGAGACGGCTGGCGTCGGCAGGCTGCGGCGGTGGCTGGACAGCGCCGGTGGTCGGGCAGCGGCGGTGGTGCAGGTTGGTCGGCGATGGGGTGGAGGAAGAAAGGAGATGGACTTGTTGATTAGCTTAGGGTTAAGGTTATGTCCATAACATCATATGTTTATATAACCTATAATTAGGTTTAACTAACTTAGTTAGTTATAAACCTAATGGGCCAACAATCCACTTCTTGCTCCAAAGCCCGCTCCATGTAATTTCATCTCGTTAAAGTATCTAACCCGGTTAACTGACTTAAGCGGGTCAATGGCTCGTTACCTCACGGTGTAACTCTCACGGGTCATAACCCGGTTGGCCGTATTGATTAACCCGAACCGGTCCATAATTCCAACATATTACTCTCATATCTATCTTAAATTTCACTCATGAATCATCTAATAATCTCAGCCTGACAATTCCAGCAAGGATTTGATTTAACATTGGCGTCATCCGGTGAAAGAACTTGAGTTTTATAGCAAATTTTTGATTTTTTGGTAGAATATAAGAGGTAGCATCGTGATGTCAGCAAGCAGTGCACCTGACGACAGAGCCACAACGGAGGAAGAAGAGGGTATGGAAGTCAAGTTGGAAGATCTTCAGATCTATTTTTTTTGAAGGGTTATTATTGTTGTTCTAGATATGTGTTAAGATTTTCAGATCTTACTGTTGAAGGGATATTATTGTTGTTCCAGATCTGTGTTAAAATTTTCAGATCTACTCTTGTTAAAGGGATATTATTGTTGTTCCAGATCTATGTTAAAATTTTCAGATCTATTCTTGATGAATGAATTATTGTTGTTTAAGATCTATATTATGACACGTATATTGGTGTTAAAGATCTGAAAGGGACACCATAAATTCCACTTCAATCGCTGTAGGGGTAACCCTAGAAAGAGTACCTACACCCATGCCAGAGCATCATCGTAGATCCATAACAGCAACCAGAGCATCGTCATAAATCCGTAACAGCAACCGCTCATCACCAACCACCATGGACTACTAATGTCACATCCTACGAACAGAAGACGTTGGTCTGGTTTCATTGTTGGTAAGGGGAACAACTACTGATAAGAATAATTCATTTTATAATCAATGGGAATGGTAAGCAATGCTCAACAAAGGGATTGAATGTGTGCACATCAATTTCAAGATTCTTACAACCTCACGACTCAATGACACATATAAGTCTAAACCTCTTATTTCATTTCTCTATTTTTATGTATATGCACATATTTAAGAATTGTGTGGATTTGAACCTGACGGATGCCATGTTCTAAACACTTATCCTCGTAATTTGATTTTTATATTTCAAAGAATTAATACTTTATGGTCGTACCTCCTAAAAATTATGTCTCATTCAAAACTATTTAAACAAATATATTCAACATTGATTAAATTTATGCAAAAATTGGTTAACAACGAGGATAAGATTTATAGATTTCTAACGGACGCAGGGTAAAACTGGTGCATTGCAAAAAAGTTATTAAAGAATTAATGAATTTCGAGCAAATTATGTTAATGAATTTGGCCAAGAGATTGGCCTAAATAAGGAAATTAGATTTTGCATATGATGTCCAAGAAGGTTGATGCCATGGAAGTTTGGTAAAAGATCTAATCATCATCGTCGTCGTCGTCGTCGTCAACATCATCATCGTCATCGTCATCGTCATCATCATCATCATCATCATCATGACCAAGTAACAGCAACCATTTCAAACCTTCCACACACCACATCCGAGTGGACAGTGGTCGATGGGACCACAAAAAAAGCATCTGCTTACCTGGAATTCAGGTTTAAGGCCAAAAACCGTTGTATCACCTCTTGCCTTTAATCAAGGCCTATTTGGCTCCACAACCCCACCTTCGACAATTATTCTAATACCTTAGAGTATTCAGACACAGAGGATTGATCTAGAAACAACCACAGTCACTAGACCTAACAACACTTTATGAACCGTCGTCTGCTTATACACAATCAAAGTTCACGAAGTGAATCATAGAAGCCAAACTCCCAGCCAAAATAATGGTACCATCCACATAGACAATAAAATGGTATGAGAGACACAAATGACCATATGTTCTCATTTATGGGAGCATCGGAGGTGAAAGGTTGGTCGATTATAGGATGGTGCTACATGTCTACCCAAACGTTGACATACGTAATACGAAAACGGTTCGACAAATCGGCAGTAGGTAGCCTACATAGCTTTAAAGACCTACTAAAGGTCTTCCTAAAGAACTCTAGCCAAAGAAGGAAAAGCGCAAAAGCTCATACCTTGTTACACAGCCTGAAGAGATGAGATGGGGCAACCATCGAATTGTTTTTGGAAATGTTCAATAAGGAAAGTATGGAAGTGGCAGAAGTAGAAAACCCAGCTAAAATTTATGCCATTTACCATGGCATAAGAAACAACCAACTTGTAAAGAAGCTCCATGAGGACCTCCCAACCACGTTAGAGGGGGACATGGGTAAAACCAAAACATTCAAATACAAAGTATTAAACAACATGGCCAGTATCAAAGTTTGAATATGCAGTCCAACTATAAAGCACATGTGAATGACTCACCAACACCAAATGGAGAATTATTAGAAGAATTCATATACCCAAAGGCAAATATAAAGTCAGTGCATTCAGCAAAATCGCATTGGTATTATTTAATCCCTCAACCAAGTCGCTTACTTATTCGAAAGTTGGCACGAAAGAAAATGAGCTCACTAGAAAATCACCCGGGGGCTAAGTAGAAGGAGTAATTTTGGAAGAAACTGGCGAAATGTAGCCATTGTTGGGCCAGAATTAGGCACGATCATAGTAGATCCGCTCGTTGCAAGAAGAAAGGCGTTTCTAAAAAAATATATTGATAAACGACATGAATGAGTCGATGGAAGATGGGAAAATGGTTAACGTAAGTAACTCCGCCCGGGGTAACAAAGAAAATCAAATCTACACATTACTAGAGAAGAGAGATCAAAATAAGGATTTAACAAAGCTGTTGAGAAGATAAAATCAAAATAACAGCATCCAACAAAAAGAAGCATCACAGTATAAACAAAGCTTTGTCTTCCAACATACAAAAGAATAAGAAAGGGCATGGGTCAAAGAAATCGCATCCTTACAATAACATCCACAGGGAGACATGACAAGTTCAAAGTGGGTAGCGTGAACGAGAACCAAGGCAAAATGTACCTACGTATAAGTTAAGTAAGATAAAGCATCGACAAAGACATTTTGATGAATTATGCTAAAGAAGTTAATCAAGAAAGCAGGCATAAACAAAGTGTAATAGTGTAAACAAGCCTGATATAACGCAAAATACACATGATTTCCCTCGTATAGTTTGTTTTGTTTTTAATTGTTTTTAGTTCGTTCTCCTTTAAAATGTGTATACTACTAACTTAATAATATTTTATAGGTCTCAGGTGTTAAACATGGTTGAAAAGAGCAAGAAACGAACTAAAACTGAGAACCGAAACGAACCAGGATTAAACCGGACCAGACCAGCAATTGAACCGAAAAAAAAGGAGCAAGCCACGCTGCGCGACAAGGAAGGCCTTACTTAGCCGTGCGGCGCGTGGAGGGCCAGATTCAAGAATTCTCCATGAATTTCAGGTTTTTAAGGACCAATACACTATCTAAACACCTTTAACCTTAAACCTGAATATAACCTTCGACCACCAGCCGATTATGGAGTTTCTTGGAGCTTAGGATTGTGTATTTTGGCGGTTTTGAAGGGAAGGAATCAGCCGGTGAAATGCTACTTAATCAACAACAAATGCTATGGGTTTTATCGCCTTTAATCTTTCGTTTCTATTGTTTTCACCATGATTTATTTTATGATTGTTTTGTTTGATTTTCCGATGCAAGGCTAAACATTATGGACTGCCTAGGCTATCGATGAACCTTTGTTAAATGTTTGATTTTGTTTGGGATTTACTTTTCATTATGGTATTGTGAATCAGTAAAGAGTTTGGTTATATTTAATTGATGCATATGTGTGTTTACGATTGTTTGGTGAGTTTTATTGTTTCATAGTTTCCTTGGTGATTTTCTTTCATATAATAGGATTCTGTTAGGTATCTACTGTGTGTTTTTGACTAGTTTGTGGTTGATATGCATTAAAACAATAGGAACAATAATAATTAATCAAGTAGACCTAAGTGTGCTGCTAATCTAAATAGCTGTAAGATGATAGATTATTGATGGGTCTTTGTTGATTAAGATTGCTAGATTTAGTTCTTCATAAGGAGTCCGTGTAGGTTTGATTTTTCAACTTTGTCTATCGAGTCAATTGAATTTATTAAACTACCTTTGATTTCCATGTTGTAAGGTAGGATTTCATATAAAGGTACTCGTTCATGATTAATTAGGTAACCTTAAGGAAGTCTAATATTAAAACTGATGTTTAAATAACTTAATAGAAATCCATAGGTGTCTTCTCGAGAAGGGTCAGGGGTCCTGTACGGGTTTTCTTTTAAGTGACTATTTAGTATCCCAGTTCCATAACAAAGCATTTTCCGATTAACTGATAACTAAAACTTTGGGGATTCTGGCCTAGGTGGTTTATCTATCATCATCTGAATTAAGTACAAGTTCTAAGTTGAGTCCTATTTAATTCTATTAATTAGTTAAAAATAGTATTTTAGTAAAATCCCCCTCAAAATAATAATAAATAAATAGTTGTGTCTGTAGTTTTAGTTAAGTTAAGAGGCTAAAATTATTACTTAGTGTTTAGATTAACATAATTTTAGATAATAATTTTAAAACTACTTTTAGAACATCAAGTTTTTGCCGCCATTACCGGGGATTCTTGGCTATTGCGTTTATTAGCTTTGATTAGAATTACTTGCTACATCCATGCTATTTGTTTTGTTTTTGAGTCGTACAAGTCTAAGTAGTTTTTATTTTATTATTATTATTTTTTTCTTTGTTTTTTTTCTCAAGTCTGTTTTGAGCCGTAGGAGTTAGGTTAACATAGTTTAGTTTAATTGTTTTAAATTTGTTTATATTTATTTAATATATTGTTTATTTTACTATTATTTGGTGCTTGTGATCCTTTTCTGTTTAATTTTATATTTACAATGATCTTTATGGAGTGCTACAACGTGGAACCTAAATTTTGTCGGGTGTTTGATAAGACGGGGAATGTTATCGGTTGTAAAGACTAATATGGTGCAATGATGGATTAGATACCACATCCAGAAGAGATATTGCTGGATTTCTTACGTGTCACCTATAGCATTAATTCAAATGCACAACTTTCGAATGTTATAGAGGACTTTCGGCTGGGCTTAAAGAGTCAAATACAATTTAGTGAGCCGAAGATTGAATTTGAGGATGAGTTTAGGGATGAATTTGGTGGGTTTAGCTGATATGGATGAGAAAGATTTTAACCCCGAAAGAGATCTTGAGGAGCTTGAAGTATTGTTATTCAGGGAGCCAGTTAAGAAATTAAACGTCAAAGAGGAATCACAAGAGATATCCGAAGTCTTGAAGAATAAAGAACTGCATCTCATTTTGAAAAATCAACCGCATATGCGCGGTAAATCTGGTAGGTTTTTAGAAATATTCGTTCGTGGATCACCACGTAACCTAAGAAGGAGGATATCCGGATTCAGGAATCAAAGTTTTTCGAATTTATCGCATCCTCATAGTTTCAATAATTGGTGGATCGAGCTGAATGCATATTTTTGTGCCCACATGAGTTTGGAAATTAGTTTCTTCCCAACTAGTTGCAAAAGGATAGTGTTGAAGAGCACTGATAGGAAGAGGATAAAGGAGAAGCCTCCTGATTGAGGTTTCATGAACGAGTCCGGCTGAAGACTCTTTTGTTTACTTAGCGCTTCATGCAAGGCAACCCTTTTGCTGATGACGTTGGAATTGGAGAGCACTGTAGTTTTACCAAGGTGGAGGAAGCTCCACTCGGAAAGCCGAGTAGATCACACAGTAGAGTGACTTGAGTGAAAACTCAAGTGTAGAGTTTGCATATTTATCCCATTTTTATTTTTAAGTTTTGTCGGGTCACTAACATAGTTTTTTGTAGTTTTCTTTGTTTTTTAAGTTTCACGGGTTTGAAGAAAGATTGAGTGAGCTAGAAGAAGGATCCCCAGGAAGAGTATAATAAAAAGGGCAAGTGTGTGGATGAAGCAGTTGAGTCGTATACTTTATGTTTATTATTTACTACTATTTATTCATGTTTTATTTGTCTATTGGTTAGGTGAAATATTTTGAACGCATAATATCTATCAAATGGTTGATTTGATAAGATAAATTTTTAGATATTGTTTGTTATGTTTTTGCCGCTTCCGTTCGTGTGTGATAAAAGAAGATACTATTTGATGTGCACCTTCGGAGATGGAGGGCCTTCATGGACGAAGAGTTTAGTGTCATATTTCATGCGCATATTATAAGCTAAGTTTTTTCTATTATCTAGTTTGTTTACTTTTTGTTTTTGTTTTTGTTTTTGTTTTTGGTTTTAGATTTAATTTTTTGCAGTCGGACTTTATTTTTCTTTTTCGTCCATATCCTTGCATTGAGGACAATGCAAAATTTAAGTGTGGGGATAGGATATTTGAGTCGTAGTTAAATTTAATTGGTTTATTTAAAAAACAGTTAAAAAAGAAAAAGAAAAATGTCCCTTGAATATAGTCTTTTGCACTAAAAATGGAAGATGATGATAACTATTGGAGATTGTTTTTTCAAAACTACTAATAATAAGAGATAATATAAATGAAAACACACTTAACTTGGGATGTGTCAGTAGGCTCAGCTTTGAGAATGAAAGGGGGGTTTGATAGTTAGTTATAAACGATAAATATGATTTTAGTGAGAAACATGTTAGTCCATGGAAACTATGAGATGAAAGGTACGGCCATACTCAAGCCTCATTTTTAGTTTGATTATAGGAAAACTATAAATTTTATGGAAATTTTAATACGTTATTATACGATGCTTGTGTAGGTTTAACGTTAGAGTATGACAAGTAGCCAGTGATATAAACTAAATCGTGCACTTCTAGCTTTAGAGGTTAACACTTCATAGGCGTATGGTTTAATAACCTTAATTCTTGTATTGATGGGTTGCCTCGGGTTCGAAGACCACAGGTCGTTTTACGGTTTATCATTTGGGTATCTTCGGATATTTAAATAATTTAAAAGCTTTTAAGCATAAAACATGCAGCTTACTACCATTACACTCACTTACATCAATTACAGTGAAGTAAACTTTTTATGATCTAGTGATCATCCCACTATTAGTCATGCGTGGTCCTCTTAGTTGCGTCCAATACCATTAAAAACAGGATCAACTAGAGACACAACGTATGTAAACCGACAGATGAAAACTTGTAAAATCACGGGTGGTAATGGGCCTGAGGTGTTTCTTGATAACAGGGGTATGTCATGTAGTTGGGAACACTAGCTAGTTTGCTGAATTATTCTACCTTAATCGTATCTAATGGCTACTCCGGTAAGCTTTGATGCTTAAATTTAGGTGGATAAACAATATCCTTGATCGTCTTAACTATTCATATAAAAAAGAAATACAAAACTTTGATCTGCTAATTATGAGGTTTAAATCAAGTTAGGGCGGCTTGGTCCAGTAAAATCTAAAATAAAATGGGTCTTGACTGTGGTTCCACTAAATTGAAATAAATAATAAAAGTGTTGGATCTTACCTGTCCGGTAAAGATAAAGGCATGGGTTTAAGTGGACAACAATATCGGTGAACGTGATTTTGTGTTTTACTAAACTTTAATATAACCTATATGTTTTTAAGACTGTATTTTCTAATTTTTATTCCATTGCATAAGTCTTTTTCAGGGACGAAAAAGGAGTAAGGGGATGCTCGACACAATGCAAAATACACATGATTTCCTTGTATAGTTTGTTTCATTTTTAATTGTTTTTAGTTCATTTTCGTTTAAAATGTGTATACTACTACCTTAATAATATTTTATAGGTCTTGGGAGTTAAACACGGTTGAAAAGAGCAAGAAACAAGAAGAAACGAGCTAAAACCGAGAATCGGAATGAACCAGGATTGAATCGGGCCGGACCCGCAATGAAAAAAAAGGAGCAAGCCACGTTGCGCGACCAGAAAAGCCCTACATGGCCGTGCGGCGCATGAAGGATTAGATTCCAGAATTTTCCACGAATTTCGGGCTTTTGAGGCCCAGTACACTATATAAACACCTTTAACCTTAAACCTAAAGATAACCTTCGACCACCAGCCATTTTTGGAGTTTCTTGGAGCTTAGGATCGTGTCTGTTGCGATTTTGAAGGCAACGAATCAGCCGGTGAAGTGCTACTTTATCAACAAAGAAGACAACGGGTTTTATCGCCTTTAATCTTTCATTTCTATTGTTTATCATCATGATTTCTTTTATGATTGTTTTGTTTGATTTTCTGATGCTAGGCTAAACATTATAGACTGCCTAGGCTATCGATGAACCTTTGTTAAATGTTTGATTTTGATTGGTATTTATTTTTCGTTATGGTATTATGAATCAGTAAAGAGTTTGGTTATATTTAATTGATGCATATGTGTGCTTAGGATTGTTTGGTGAGTTTTATTGTTTTATAGTTTCCTTGGTGATTTTCTTTCATATAATAGGATTCTGTTAGGTATCTACTGTGTGTTTTTGACTAGTTTGTGGTTGATATGTATTAAAACCATAGGGAAAATAATAATTAATCAAGTAGACCTAAGTGTGCTGCTAATCTAAATAGCTGTAAGGTGATAGATTATTGATAGGTCTTTGTTGATTAAGATTGCTAGAGTTAGTTCTTCGTAAGGAGTCCATCTAGGTTTTATTTGTCAACTTTGTGTATTGAGTCAGTTGAATTTATTAAACTACCTTTGATTTTCGCACTGTAAGATAGGATTTCATATAAAGGTACTCGTTCATAATTAATTAGGTAACCTTAAGGACGTCTAATATTAAAACTGATGTTTTTAAGAACGTAATAGAAATCCATAGGTGTCTTTTTGAGAAGGGTCAGAGGTCCTATTCGGGTTTCTTTTAAGTGACTAATTTAGTATCCCAGTTCCATAACAAAGCATTTTCCGATTAACTGATAACTAAAACTTTGGGGATTTTGGCCTAGGTGGTTTATCTATAATCATCTGAATTAAGTCCAAGTTCTAAGTTGAGTCGTATTTAATTATATTAATTAGTTTATAATTAGTATTTTAGTAAACCCCCCCTCAAAATAATAATAAATAAATAGTCGTGTCTGTAGTTAAGTCTAATTTAGCTAGTTTACGTAATTTAAAGAGTCTTGTGGGTTCGATATCTGGACTTACTTAGCTGTACTAGAGTCGACCGATTCAATTGCCGGTTAGTAGTTTTAGTTAAGTTAAAAGGCTAGGATTATTACTTAGTATTTAGATTAGCATAATTTTAGTTAATAGTTTTAAAACTACTTTTAGCACATCAGGGTCCCACCTTCTAGCCTATAGGAAGACTAAATCA
Source organism: Bidens hawaiensis (assembly GCF_021521415.1). NCBI lineage: Eukaryota > Viridiplantae > Streptophyta > Magnoliopsida > Asterales > Asteraceae > Bidens > Bidens hawaiensis. Next base: position 2,165,141 of record NW_027491241.1, on the reverse strand, counting down.
AGTCGTACGAATCCAAGAATAGCATTGTTGATATCGTACATGTAATGACAACACTCCGATAAAAAGAATCGGCCAAGAAGGGGCTACTCACCTCGCATAGGTCAAGCTAAAGAAGCCATAGAGCCAAATTGAAAAAGCCCCCAAATTGAGCCAAAGAAGCCATCGAATCGACCAATTCAAATGGTACGAATACAAAAAACCACACTTATTAATTTATACGTCAGATGACACGAATCCAAAGAGTCGTATCGACTGACTGGGGGACTTGTAGGGGTAACATGTAACACCCCGGCTTTAAGCGGAATACGCCCAGATGCAACGTACATATCACTCATAAGTTCGTAACACTATTAAAGTGGTAATAATTATAATTATAATTATTTCATTTCATAACATCACAATTACACAATCTTTCATCAATAAAAAGGAAAAACTAAACACTCTATCGAATAACATAAGTTCTTTTATTTAAATAACCTAAGGTATGCTAGTGATCTTCATCCTTAGCACAAAATAGGTTCAACCTGCAGCACGTTTAAAATAATATATCTGTGAAAAATTATGTTAGTGAGTATTCATAAGTTTTTGCGTATATGTATCTGTATATATATATATGTATATATATATATATATGTATGTATATATATGTATGTATATATATGTATGTATATATATGTATGTATATATATGTATATATATATATGTATGCATATATATGTATATATATATTTATAAATGCGCGATTCAACGATCATTATGCAATAAGTATTCAAGCGTAGAGTAAATGTATCAACTAGTGTCGTCCTACCGTTCCTTAGTTGAAGCCGTAGTAATAGGGGAAATGAGAACAACCTTACGAAACAACCGAAGTCGTAACGTTAGACGGTGTAGGAACGTCCCATCGGACCCTCCCACTATGTGTATGCGTTTGTGTAACTTCCACCATAAAAAAACAACAAACACGTTGCAAGCAAGTTCACGTATAATCATAAACAAAATGCAAGAATAATATTAACATATACGATAATTGTGAATTGGTTTGTAAACAAGTGCATAACTAACGAAATAACACTTGTGACATGATACACCCCAAAATATTAAAAGCGTTAAAAAGAGGTTATGAAAAACTCACATGTAATGAAGAATATGGAAAAGAGAAGATGGTAACAATTAAAGCAACTAGTTGGTTCCGCGAGAAGTCCCGATAATTTGCCCTAGTTTTAAAGTATAAACAACATAAATGTCCATAAAATATATTAATGAAAGTATACTTTTAAATATTATTAAAAAATCATATTTGATATTAAATGAAATTTATCAGTTTAACCATTTAAAATATAAATACCGAGTTATATATATATATACCTGAAAACATTTTATGAAATCTATTTTAAAAGTTTAACAGGGGTTTGGTTTAGTTAAACAAGTGATAGACAGTATTAGTTTTTAATATAAGTAAAATACAATAAATTAAAGTATATATAATTTAAGGGAATAAAAAAGTAAAAGAAAAAAAAAGTAAAGCAAAACCGGCCAGGGGAGGGACTCAAACCCGGGTCTCCCCTGGTCTTGACAATTAACTCAACACACGCCATCCATAACTGCGCTTGTGCTACAACTTGTAAATGTAACGAAACCTTGAATAATTAAACACCAGTTGCATATAACCCCAATTTCAAAAATAAATCTAATCCATTCAAAACCCAAATTGAAACGTGTATGCCCTCTTCCAATTAAAATTGCCAGAGGGATTTTTTTAAGCTCAAAATTCCGTCTAAGAACCATGTTTCAGTTACCTAGATTGGACACGAATTGAAAGAGAAAGATGGTTTACAGCTTGTGGCTTGAACACGAATTCAAAATGATAAAAAAAAACAGCATCTGGGATGAAATTGATATGGGTATTGCTTCGTGAGGGTGAGAGGAATGTGTAGTGATCGTTAATTGGATTTTGGACTAATATTTATAGGTTAATAAGCTCAATTTTTCAGTCGATGTTTAAAGTTTATGAGAAATTGATTGAATTGATTCAATTTGCTGGAAATTGCTTGATGTTTACCATGTTTAAGGTGTCGTGTTGGTTATGTATCAATCAAATCCTGCAATTTATAGGGCAAAACGAAACAAAAAATAAAGGGGGGATCGGCGACGGTGACGGGGAGGGGAAGAAAGGGGGGGGGGTGCTTTGGGGTTAATTGCAAAAAGGTCCCTCGATTATTACTTGGTGATAAAAAGTTGAAAAAACCATACTGTAAGGACTAAAATGCACATGATAGATACTGTAAATACTTATAAACATTATAAAATTAATAAGAATTCGTCGTTTTTATTAAATACAGGGATCTGATTACAATCGTTTATAAAAACGAATACAAATAGTAATCCGAATTTTGACGAATGTCATAGCATTCCCAACGTTTTAGGAAATTTTGTACCTAAATTAGGAATTAACTTTCATAGCAAAAAGATGCGGATACTTAGACTTAATTTTGTCTTCACGTTCCCATGTGAATTCCACACTGCACTTAGATTCCCAACAAACCTTGACCAAAGGGATTCGGCTACGCTTGGTTTCCTTATCCATTCGATCCATTATTTCCACCGGTCTTGCAACAAAGTGCATTATCTTATCGATACGTACTTCGTCGAGAGGGATATAAAGGTTCTCATCGGCTAGACTCTTTCGAAGGTTCGAAATATGAAATACGGGATGAATTTCTTGAAGCTCTTGTAGAAGCTCGAGTTTATAGGCTACATCCCCAACCCTATCAAGGATCTTAAATGGGCCAACAAAACGGGGTGCTTGTTTACCCTTCATACCGAAACGGACTACTCCTTTCCAAGGTGAAACCTTGAGAAGGATAAGGTCGCTGACTTCGAATTCCAAGGGTCTTCGTCGCTTATCAGCATAAGACTTTTGGCGATTTCTAGCAGCGAGCAGATTATTACGGATTTGAACGATTTTGATGGTGGTATCTTGTGCCATTTCGGGTCCGGTGAGCTGAGCTTCACCAATCTTGTTCCAACAAATAGGAAAACGAAATTTACAGCCGTAGAGAGCTTCGAATGGAGCCATTTTGATACTCGAATATAACTGTTATTGTATGAAAACTTCAACAACAGAAGATGAGTATCCCAATTACCAAAAAAATCAAGCACACAAGTTCTTAGCATATCCTTAAGGGTTTGAATGGTTCTTTCAGACTGACTATCCATTTGAGGATGATAAGCGGTGCTAAGATCTAGGAGGCTGCCAAAGTGGCTTGAAGTTAATTCCAAAAATGAGACACGAAACGACCATCACGGTTAGATAAAATACTCAAAGGTATACCATGGCGACAAATGATCTCGTTGATATAGATTTGAGCGAGCTGATCGATCGGGAGATTCTCGTTGATATAGATTTGAGCGAACTGATCGATCGGGAGATTTTCTCAAATGGGAATAAAATAGGCTGACTTGGTTATGTCACACCCCAACCTAAGGCAGAAATGCAGGGCGTGATCCAATTGCTCACAGCTCGAAGATACTATCATACATAAAAGGTGTGCACAATATCTAATTAATTATTTTATTGAAAGAATACACATAATATCCAAATATAACAAACAATTTAAATACATGAATGTAAGCTTAAATAATGATTATCTTGTTAATATCCTAAGGTCTTGTCTAGGTGTCCAACTTCAATCTTCAATACAAAGCATCCCGCATATGTGTAGAAAATGAAGTTTGTCAACATAAAGTTGAGTGAGATGATCACCAATTTTGACACAAAAAATAGTTATATAATAAATAAATAATAAATGATAAATATTAAATACGCAAACAAACACATGTGATAGTAATCAATCAAATCATAACAAATATATATGAACCATAAACACAACCAAAGACGTGCTAGCATGCCAATGAATCATTGCCAAGCGAATCGGGCATTGATTATAATGACTAAAATTGTCGTTTTACCTTCGCCAAGCGATCGGGCTCCGGTTACTAAGACGGTCGTATGATCATACTAATGAGAACCCTATACAAGGGGATATGTTGGACCTTTCCGACAATGATAGAATATTCACATAAGCAAATAGCAATTATCAAATAGCATTTAATTGATATACACACGATGATTATGTTTGCGAGTTTGTGAATATATATATGATAGAAAATATGAGTAAGTACGCATACGTCCCCAAAACATTTGAAAACAGTAGTTAAAAAGGGGAATGATCAAACTAACCTTAGATTAATGACAAACGATTAATAAATGCGATTAAATGAGCTAACGAATAAGCGAGTTGTCCACCGGAAAGTGAAAGGATCAACAAATACGATGAGTCAATGGTCGGTGCATAAGCAAAGTCAACCGAATAAGCGCGCATCTTCAACAATAATGCAAAAACCAAAGAAGATGATGAAGGTTGGAGGTAGGTGACGGCTGGAGTGTCTTTCTAGGGTTAGGATAAAGTTTATGACAGAGATTATAAGGCTTGTTTATATAGGAATAGCAAAAACGAACCATATTTAGTAAATTCACACGTTTAGGAAACCGAATATGTATTTAATGACAAAATTAATGAAATAAGTTGTACATTTCGTGCATGATCAGTAATTTATGAGTGTGGAATTGTATTTTAGTTATAATTCTTTTCTTGGACCTTAATTTACTCGATTTATGCCAAAAATAAGCGATTTAGATGCTAAAAACAAATTAGGAAACAAAATAAGCTATTTAATGGGAAAATCTAGTACAATAACTAACAAAATTTGGCTTGGACACCAAGAAAACAAAATTGGACCGGCTATAGCATTTCTCGGAGTTTAATTTTCGTTAATTTAATCAAAAATAGGAAATAATTGACAAAATTATTCCTGTAGTTCCCGAAAATGCGATTTTTAGCCGTTTTAAGCGATTTTATAGGTTTCTAAGAATTATTTGGCATGATTGTAAGTTATGAAATTATAAAATAAATTAAACCAAGTTAAATACTAATAAATACAAGTTTTAAATAGTTCAGAAGATCCAAATTACATTCCCGAATCAATTTAAACTTATACTAATACAAATACGAAAAATCCGAGATGTTACAGGTTAATTGATCGACGATTACCCAAATACTATCGTGTTGCCTCTTAGTGGCTGGAAGTTTTGTGACGAAGTCCATCATAATGTTCTCTCACTTCCAGACTGAATTAAAGGTTGCACGAGCAAACATACAGGTTTTTTATGCTCGGTTTTTATCTTAGCACATGCTAAACATTTTCTAGCATATATAGCGATATCTTTCTTCATGCCGGGCCACAAGAAAGTAGTTCGAAGGTCGAAATACATTTTATCTACACCAGGGTTGATAGAATATCGTGACTTGTGAGCTTCGTTCAGTATAGATCAAACTATCATCCTTGGTTTCGAGTTGGAGTTCAGCATCGCACGATATCTCTTCGTACATATTGCCTTCGGTGGCGGAGATGTGTTGGGCCTTAAAGATATGTAGCTGAAGATCAGTTTGAATACCAATGCTTTAGAGAAGAATGCTCTTGACATGGGTCTTGAAACTAAGGGCATCAGCTACTACGTTTGCTTTACCGGGATGGTAACGTATTTCACAATCACAGTCGATACGGAGTTCGGCCCATTGTTGTTGCCTCATGTTTTTGGTCTTCTTGGTCGAAAATATGTTGGCGGATTTTATGGTCGGTGAAAAATACGCATTTCTTTTCATACAAATAGTGTCTCCAAATTTTCAATATGAATACAACAACACCAAGCTCAAGGTCGTGTGTCATATAATTCTTTTCATGAACCTTAAGTTGTCGTGATGCGTAGACGATGACCTTGCCTCATTGCATGACAACGCAACCGAGACCTTTATTTGAGGCATCACAATAGACAAAAAAATCCTTGTTTCCTTCGGGAAGGGCTAGGATAGGAGCGTCGCAAAGCATACTCTTCAAGGTTTGAGAAGCTTTATCTTGCTTAGGCCCCTAATCATTAGGTTTACTCTTATGAGTTAAAGTGGTTAGAAGCAAGGCAATCTTGGAAAGTTCATAATTAAGTGACGATAATAACCACTAAGACCAAGAAAGGATCGAATACGTGGGTGAAGTCAGGGTCTTCTACTTTTAAACGTCTTCGATTTAAACGGGATCGAGATGAATGCCCTTTTCGTTAACGGTGTGACCAAGGAAGTGGACTTTGTTTAACCAGAATTCCCACTTGGAAAACTTGGCAAAAAGCTGTTCTTTCTTCAACAACTCAAGGATATCATGAAAATGCTTTTCATGCTCAACTTTGGATTTGGAGTAAATGAGAATGTCGTCGATGAGCACGATCACGAACTTATCAGGATAAGGCTTGCAAATGCGGTTCATGAGGTCCATAAATACCGCTGGTGCATTGGTCAAGTCGAAAGGCATAACCAAAAAATTGTAATGACCGTAATGAGTTTGAAAAGCGGTTTTGGGTATATCACCCTCATGAACGCGCAATTGGTGGGAGCTCGAACAAAGATCGATTTTGGAGAAAAAATATGCGCCTTGAAGCTGATCGAAAAGGTTGTCAATTCTAGGAAAAGGGTAACGGTTCTAATCTTGATTTTGTTGAGTTCACGATAGTCGATGCACATCCGAAAGGAACCATCCTTCTTTTTAACAAAAAGAACAGGTGCGCCCCAAGGTGACAAACTTTGGCGAATGAAACCCTTGCTAGAGAGTTCTCGGAGTTGACTCGCCAATTCTTGCATTTCTGAAGGTGCAAGACGATAGAGAGCCTTGGCGACGGGTTCACACCAGGCACAAGATCAACACGAAACTCCACGTCACGAGTTGGAGGTAAACCAGAAATGTTGTCAGGGAAAACTTTGGGAAAATTATGGACCACCGAGATATCTTCTATAGTTTTCTTTTCCAATTTCTTTTCCATGACGTTGGCAAAGAAAGGTGCATGCTTTTTAGATATGTATTTTTTGGCTTGATTACACGACATAAGCTTGAGCCCTTTAGAAGGCTTTTCGCCAAAAATACGTAAATCTGTGTCACAACCCGACTAGCACAATGCGGAAGCGTAAAACGGGAATGTAACAGACACCTCTGATATCAACACATTGTTTATAAAGAAACATTACAAACTAATTTACAATATATTACATTTCTCTGTTCTATCGTTGTTTTCCAGTCTAGGTGATACAAACAAAACTAGTTCGTTAACTAAAAGTTCTTACTACTAACGTCTTTGCTTCTATTCACATAGCATCAACCACACACTTCAGGCAAGTGACAGATCACCCAATCATTCCGATTTAGGTACACCTGAAAAGCAGTTTAAAATGGGTCAACTACTAGAGTTGGTGAGTTTCACGAGTTTCAAGAAAACAGTAATGCGTATTCACAAGTCAACACTTGTAATCATGAAATAAATATGTATGTATGTAAATGATGTATGTGATGTAATTATGCTAAGCTACAGTGAAGCCTAGACTGTTCGTGCTGCCTGCCTCCATTTCCCACGCTCAATCAACCACTGTGGCCCCTTTCCGCCCACAACATACCCCTGTAGCTATGTCTAACACTACATAGCCTGTTTGTATAAATATGGTCATGTGCAAACGGCGCTATGTGACACGGCAACCAGGCCGATTCCGTTTGGGTTTGTCAACTAATAGTACTATTCACAAGCCACCGGCTCGAAGTTAATCACTGTGATTGTGGGGACTTTCGTGTGTTAGCACTTAGATAATTCACATCAGTACATGTTTCAGGTATGTATATGTAATCAAACATGCTTTTCACCCCAAAAGTTCGTAAAACAGTTTAAAAGTGGGGTCATGAAACTCACAGTTTAGTCGATAATCAGTACTGTATCAGCTCGTGGTTCGTTTGGTCTGCTATCAGTAATCCCTATAATCAATATTATAATAATATTAATATTTTAATATTATTATAATCTCAATACTATTCTGGGCTGTATAACTAATCTGGGTGTAGTTGGAACGCCCAGAAAGTGGCATTAGGCTTAGGTTGTGATGTTGTACAATGCCTAATACTTAAAATCGAACTTGGCTCAGACTCCCGATTTCTCAGCTGGGCCAAGTTGTTCGTTTACGCGTTCAGAAAAAAGTTTTGGGAAAATAAGCTTGGGTAAATGTATTGATTAACAAAATGATTAAGTTATAAAGAAAGATCTCGTATTGGGGTCCCGGATTAGCCACGGGGCCCGTTTCCGTTTATACAGTTTGATTTGAGAAGAAACGCGCACAATACACTCGGATTGTCCAGGTTTCTCATTGAAAAGTTCATTTTTACTTAATTAGTCCAAAAATATGATTTTTGATCACTCTTGGTTTTTTGATATTCCCGCAGATTCACTAGTCGAGAACTTGCCGGTTTTTGTAAAAACTGAATTTGTTTAATATTCAGATTAGCATAATTAATTAACCGTTAATCATTAAATTATGAAAATTTAACAACTTATCAATTAAAATATGTAGAATTTTATAAAAATATTTCTGGAATTTATTTACTGATTTATTAATTTATAAAAATTCATTTTATCAACTATATTTCGTCTGAAAATCGTCCGTTTACCCCAAACAATTTCTAGAAATTCACCAAAAATTCCTAATTACTCAAATCATGTCCCAAAACAACTTGTATCAATTCCAGAATGTAAAAAGCTCGTGCGATATTCTTTTCGGCCCAAATTCGGCTGTAAAAATTCACACGAACGCAAATAAACAAAACACCTTTAAGCTTCTCCAAATGATCCCAAAATTCATATGTGATCAAAATACATCAAATCTGAGTTCCCAGAAAAATGTAATAATTTTTGAAATATTTTAGCTATTTTTCCTAAATAAACGTCCCAATTCGGTAATAAATTCGCCAAATATTCTCGGATAGTTGAAAAATTACCAAATTTAAACAAGGTCTCATTGACATGGTCCCTGATGTCCTTGCAAAATATCAAGTCCTAAAAATATGCACATCATAACCTTAACCTAAATAGCCCGTAAGCGAGTGTTTCGGCATTACCTTAGCGGGTTTGGCTCGTTTCCGACCTTTTAATCAAGTTTTCAGGTTCTTGTGCTTTTAAGCAAGCTAGATAAAAATCCTATATCACAAAACAAGCAATATTTCATCAACATAACAGCCCTTAAGTTAGGGTTTCGGCTAGTGCACAAAAACGAACTTTTGAACCGTAAAAACGTCGTTTCAACCCTTTAATCCGTCTTTATGGCCAAAAAAACTATCAAAACAGGTTCCTTACCATGTGTATGATCAAAACATGTTTATGGACCATTTTTAGGGTTTTTACACGGTTAGGAATGATTTTTAGTAACCAAGACATGTTTTTATGGCATTAAACAAGTTTAAACAAGTAAAAAAGCTACTTATTTAAGCTCTTGCCTTAGGGTTTCTTGAGTTTTTTGGCTGGAGAAGAAGGTGTGTCCAGAATTTTCAAGAAATTAGGCTGAAAATATCAAGGATCTAGTTTAAATGTGAAAGAATAAAAGGGGGGGGGGGCTGCTGATTGCGATCGGACCATCATGGGCCCACTTTGGGCCCATTTTGGCCCAAGTTTCTGATTTCTCAAGCCCAAATACGAAAAGCCCGGTCCAAATTTAGTACGGGTTCGGTTTTTGGCGCGAAAAACTTATTGGGTGCGTTAAACAACGCGAAAACAAGTGTTTTTCGGCTAGTTTTGTATAAAATTATAAAAACTTACTATATGTTTGTAAAAATCAAAAATATTTTCACGGATCGCTTAAAACATTTCAAATAAGTGTTTGGTAAGTCTTTTTCAGCTTAACGGATGATACAATGCTTGGTTTGTAACTATCTTTCACGTTTAAATCTATAGCGGGTGGTTAAACGAGCATGTTTTCGTTTAACTTGTTTGCTATCAAACTAAGGCCATATTTCAAATATTTTAGCTTGTATAGATCGTATATCACTTATAAATGGCCCCCCGAGATATCTGGGTCATAACCCGACCCGTTCGGTTAATCGCTCGTTTGTTACGCAAAAGGTGTTTATTTGCTTAATCGGTAAATACGTACTGAGGTGTACCTTGTTTTGGCTCAAATGTCACATTCTCCCCCCGTTAGAAAATTTCGTCCCCGAAATTCGATTATTCAACTTTGTCTTTGTTTGGAAACAGGTGCGGGTATTTCTTTTTGAATTCAGATTTCCGCTCCCACGTGAATTCTGGTCCCCTTTGTGAATTCCACCGAATTTTTACTAGAGAGATTTTGTTGTGTCTTAATTGTTTTATTTTTCCCTCTAATATTTCCACCGGTTCTTCAATGAAATTCTATTTTTCGTTTATGTTTAAGTCTTTTAATGGCACGATTTCGGTTTCATCGGTAAGACACTTTTTCAGGTTCGAAACATGAAAGACATCGTGAATAGAGCTCAACTCCACAGGAAGTTTCAGTCGGTAAGCTACCGGACCTATCTTAGAAATAACTTCATATGGACCAATGTATCGCGGGGCTAGTTTACCGGTTTTTCCGAATCGAATGACGCCTTTCCACGGGGATACTTTCAGAAAAACTTTGTCGCCTATTTCAAAGGATAACGGTTTTCTACGAACATCAGCGTAGCTTTTCTGTCGATCTCGGACGATTTTCAATTTGTTTGTAATTTTACGGATTTTGTCGGTGGTTTCTTGAATCAAGTCAGATCGTGTAATTTGGGTATCTCCAACCTCAGTCCAACACAAGGGTGATCTACATTTTCGTCCGTACAGCGCTTCATACGGTGCCGCTTGAATGCTACTGTGATAGCTATTGTTGTACGAAAATTCGACCAGTGGAAGATATTGATCCCAGTTTCCACCAAAGTCTAGTACACAAGCGCGAAGCAAATCTTCTAAGGTTTGAATGGTTCGCTCAGATTGACCGTCGGTTTGGGGATGGTAGGCGGTACTTAGGTCAATTCGGGTTCCCAAAGCTTCTTGCACTGCTTGCCAGAAATGAGAGGTGAAATGGCTATCGCGATCAGAAATAATTGAAATGGGTACGCCGTGTCGGGATACGATTTCATTCATGTATATGTGAGCAAGTTTTTCGGTTGTGAACGTGGTTCGGATTGGAATGAAGTGTGCGGACTTGGTTAATCGGTCAACTATCACCCATATTGCATCGTTTCCTCGGGAAGTTTTAAGGAGGTGTGATACAAAAACCATGGTAATCTGTTCCCATTTCCATTGTGGTATTTCCGGTTGGTGCAACATTCCCGAAGGTTTTTGATATTCAGCCTTAACTCTCGCACACGTTAAACATTTACTGACGTACGTGGCTATATCCTTCTTCATACCGGGCCACCAATAATACTCCTTCAAGTCCTTGTACATCTTGTCTGTTCCAGGGTGAATGGAGTATTTGGACTTATGGGCTTCGTCCATGATCAAATCACGCATATTGCTGAAAGTGGGAATTCAAACTCGATTTTTGTAGCATAAAATTTTGTCTGTTCTTTCTTCAAAGTTTTGTTCGGTTCCATGCAAGTTTTCATTTTCCAAGTGATTTCCTTTCAGAACTTCGTTTTGAGCAATACGAATTTGCTCGGTGAGGCTGGTTTGGACGATCATTCCAAGTGCTCGGACTCGTAGTGGTTTGATCCTGTCTTTTCTGCTCAAAGCGTCTGCCACTATATTAGCCTTGCCCGGATGGTATCGAATCTCACAGTCATAATCGTTCAACAGCTCTACCCATCTTCTTTGCCTCATGTTTAGTTCTTTCTGATCGAAAATATGCTGTAGGCTTTTGTGGTCGGTGTATACTGTACACTTGGTGCCATACAAATAGTGCCTCCAGATCTTGAGTGCAAAAATAACCACGCCTAGTTCCAAATCATGGGTGGTATAATTCTTCTCGTGCACCTTTAATTGTCGCTATGACTTTATTTCTTTGCATAAGTACGCACCCTAAACCTTTCCGGGACGCATCACAATAAACTACCAGATCATCAGTTCCCTTTGGAAGACTCAGTATCGGGGCTTGGCATAGTTTCTGTTTCAGCAATTGAAAAGCCGCTTCTTGTTCTTCTCCCCAAACGTAAGAACGATCTTTTTGAGTCAAAAGAGTTAAAGGTTGGGCTATGCTGGAAAAATTAGCAATAAAACGCCGATACTACCCAGCTAAACCCAAAAATTGGCGGATCTCTTTTGGTGATTTTGGGGCTTGCCAGTTTTTGATGACTTCAATCTTGCTCGGGTCTACATGGATACCGTGTCGATTAACAACGTGTCCTAGAAATTGTACTTCTTGTAGCCAAAATTCACACTTTGACAGCTTGGCATACAACCTTTCCTGCTTCAACAGCTCCAAGATAGTTCGTAAATGCTGCTCGTGTTCCTCCTTGGTTTTCGAATATATCAAAATGTCGTCAATAAACACGATAACGAATTTGTCGAGGTACGGTTTACAAACTCGATTCATAAGGTCCATGAAAACTGCGGGAGCATTAGTCAGTCCGAACGGCATAACTAAGAATTCGTAGTGGCCATAACGAGTTCGGAACGCCGTTTTAGACACGTCTTCCTCTTGAATCTTAACTTGATGGTAACCGGATCGAAGGTCAATTTTCGAGAAATAGTTTGCCCCTTGGAGTTGGTCAAACAAGTCATCTATTCGTGGAAGAGGGTATCGGTTCTTAATGGTAACTTTGTTTAATTCCCGGTAATCGATGCACATTCTAAAACTTCCATCTTTCTTCTTTACGAACAACACCGGTGCTCCCCAAGGAGAATAACTAGGACGAATGAAACCCTTATCTAACAATTCCTGTAACTGGTTGGATAGTTCTTGCATTTCAGAGGGTGCCAATCGATAAGGTGCCTTAGCAATAGGGGCTGATCCTGGAATTAAGTCTATGCGGAATTCAACCTGTCGGTTCGGTGGTAATCCGGGTAAATCGTCAGGAAAGACATCGGGGTATTCACGTACAACGAGAATTTCTTCTATGAGTTTCTCATCAGGGTTCTTTATAGTCACGTTTGCCAAAAATGCCATACAACCTTGGCGTAAACATTTCAATACTTTGAGATGAGACACGAGAGGTAATATCGAACAAGACTTCTCTCCTTATACTACAATCACCTCACCATTCGAAAAGGGAATTTTAACCGTCTTGTCGTTACACACAATCTCTGCCTTATGCTTGGTTAACCAGTCCATGCCGACAATAACATCAAAACTTCCTAACTCTACCGGGAGTAGGTCAATAAGGAATGGGTGTTCATTAAGAATGATGGAACAGTCTTGGACTATTTGGTTGACAGTTATAGAGTTACCGTTAGCGAGTTCTATAGTATAGGGATTTGTTAGTTCACTAACAGGCATATTACCCAGGGATACAAAACTAGTGGAAACGAAGCTTTCATCGGCACTAGTATCAAATAATACATAAGCATATTGATCAGAAACAACAAATGTACCTGTTACCACGTTCGGGTCTTGTCGTGCTTCTCCTGACCCAATAACAAACGCGCGTCCCCGAGACGCACTTGAAGTCGATGCTTGGTTTGGTCTAGTAACTGCTCTTGGATTCAACTTGGGGCAGTTTCTTCTAAAGTGTTCCGTGCTCCCACATTCAAAACAAGCACGGCGATTCACTACAGTTGAGTTTTGCTGAGCTGGTTGCTGACGAATTGGTTGTGGTCTCGGTAGTTGGGGATGACGGGGTTGGGTTGTTTGAGTTGGTCGGCTCACAATTTCTGCACCTGCTCTGCAACTAGGGGCATAATGCCCAGTTCGACCACATTTCTGGCATACCGGCAACCTGCACTCTCTCACATGATGGTAATTACATCTGTCACACTTTGGCAAGGGTCCCTTATACCTGTCTTGCTTCGTATCGGAACCAGTTATAGCATAATTTCTGATTGTCGGACGTGCACGCTTGCTTGATTGTCCTCCTTGTGCTCTCGTCCCATAGTCAGTTTGTTTCATGCCTGATGATTCCCCGGCCATTCTCAACACTCCGCTTCTTACCAAGTCGAAAGTTACGATGCCGGCCTGAGTCACGGCATTCTCGAACGAAGTATGACCCACATAGTTCACCAAACTCCTCACTCCCGAGGCTAAACCCCAAATATAACGTTCAACTCGTTTATTTTCAGGAGTTACTAACCATGGTACTAAGCGGGCCAATTCATTGAAGCGGTTCGTGTATCCCAAATGATCCGCTCCTCTCATCTCCAAACTCCAAAGTTCGTGTTCTAATCTTTGAATTTCGTTCCTTGGGCAGAAATGTTCCAGCATTAGTGTTTTGAGTTCAGCTCATGTCATGCGATTCACCGTATCTTGACCTTTTATCTGTACCGTAGTGTTCCACCACATTAATGCGTGATCAGTAAAGGTAGAAGCAACATACTTGACTATGTTTTCCGGTGGACAATTGCTGATATTGAGGACAGATTCAGTCTTTTCGATCCATTTAATCAGCCCGTTTGGCCCTTCAGTGCCCTTGAAGTCAATCGGTTTGCAGGCCATAAAGTTTTTGATCGAATATTCCCTTCGTGGGGGATTAGGGTTGTTATTGTTATTGTTTGGGTTCGGTGGGGGATTATTTGCATTAGGTGGGGGATTGTTATTTGCAACTGTTTCATTGTTGGTTGGGGGAGCATTATTGTTTTGTTGTTGGTTTGTTTGCATATTTGCGTTTACGCCGGCAGTTACTTGTGTTACAATAAGCGGAATTACTGCATGCATTTGCCGAGCAATCATCTCGGCTATATCTGCCTCAGTCATAGGGTTTGCTTTCTTTGGGGCCATTCTATAATGATAAACAAATATAAGCCAATTAGTACTAATTCCAGTGTACGGCACTGTGTAATAATAATCATAATAAATGTTGTACAGGTAAACCATATAACATACTGACATTTCACAAATTGTTCTGTACATTGATATCAAAAGTACATAGACTTAGCCTGTTAAAGGCCAGTGCTTGCATGTATATATCAAAACCTGTCACTAAGTGACTGTTAGACTTAACCCTATAAGGGTCAGTGCTTGTAATAATGTACAAAATTGTGCCCCATATTAACATAACATACTACTATATACATACATGGGGTATCAAAAGATCATGTACACATAATTGTAATATTCCGCATCTATCCATACAGACGATAGGCTAACCACAAACATAAAAATAACAGCACCGTAATCACCCAGTAACAGTTCCACAGCCGAACTGTCACCCTATCCAAACAACAGTGGTGGTAGGCATCTGACTGCTGCAAGTTCAGTACTATCTGATGTAACGTCGATAAGTACTGGGTCATGTCCCTTCTCTCCTGGTTAATGTTAGCTATGGCTATCGAGTGGTCTATCACACGGTCAGTCAGGACAGCAATCCAAGAGTTGTTTCCTGCGTTTGGGAGGTCAGGGCGAGGGGTAGGTATACTCAATGAACGAGAAGATGAAGTATCTACCCTAGGGCGTGAAGGTCCTCCCTGGTCATGGGTAGATCTGAATGGAATCGAGGTAGGGTTAATCGGGGTTACCCGAATACGAGCAGTCTGCCGGACTCGCGCAGTAGCTGAGGTCGTAGGCGACAGGTGTATAGGTGGAGTGGGTAATCTGGCTACTCTAGCAGGTGAACGATACTGACTGTTAACTTCGTCTTGATCCCTGCGTGGTGACCTGGGTGGATAACTATCGCATCTGTAACCAGATAGATCAGGCATATTCCTGGGTAGCTCTCTACAGATAACTTCTTCTTCCACCTCTTCCTCTTCTTCCTCTGGTTCCTCTTCTGGGTCCTCCTCTTCTGGATCCTCCTCTTCTGGATCCTCCTCTGATTCTTCCTCGGGATCCTCCTCTACAGATATTACCGGTTCTTATTCCGGTACGTAGTCGTTATTCCTTGACATGCCTCTGCACAAAGGTTAGTTATAAGAATAATATCTATTGCTATGGCTAACTATTGTTGAGGAGATTAATTAATTAAACCAAATTTAATATTAATTATATTAGAATATAATATTAGATTTATTAAGATTTTAATTATTATTATTATTTAAATCAATACTGAATATAAATGAATATAATATTCATAGTAGAATGTACCGTCATCAACAGTATCGTACGTACACGTATTCATACACCTTGTTCCACATAAACACGTATGAGTGTTACATATTTATATACTTTCCCATTACCTTTTATACACATATGTTGCCACTTTTACCTAACCACACGTTCCGCGACTTCTCCCCGAATTACCTCGTACAAGCAAGTCTGTTATTATGTTCCGGACCACAATAACTCACTTGCCCTACAAGTTCATCCCGGCATCCATCAGTATATAATATTAATTTATTATTTAATTATTTTCCCTGAGTTAATCGAGCATACGGTTATATTTTAGGTACCCTAAGGGATAACCTAATCCTTTATAACCAATGGCTCTGATACCAACTTCTGTCACAACCCGACTAGCACAATGCGGAAGCGTAAAACGGGAATGTAACAGACACCTCTGATATCAACACATTGTTTATAAAGAAACATTACAAACTAATTTACAATATATTACATTTCTCTGTTCTATCGTTGTTTTCCAGTCTAGGTGATACAAACAAAACTAGTTCGTTAACTAAACGTTCTTACTACTAACGTCTTTGCTTCTATTCACATAGCATCAACCACACACTTCAGGCAAGTGACAGATCACCCAATCATTCCGATTTAGGTACACCTGAAAAGCAGTTTAAAATGGGTCAACTACTAGAGTTGGTGAGTTTCACGAGTTTCAAGAAAACAGTAATGAGTATTCACAAGTCAACACTTGTAATCATGAAATAAGTATGTATGTATGTAAATGATGTATGTGATGTAATTATGCTAAGCTACAATGAAGCCTGGACTGTTCGTGCTGCGTGCCTCCATTTCCCACGCTCAATCAACCACTGTGGCCCCTTTCCTCCCACAACATGCCCCTGTAGCTATGTCTAACACTACATAGTCTGTTTGTATAAATATGGTCATGTGCAAACGGCGCTATGTGACACGGAAACCAGGCCGATTCCGTTTGGGTTTGTCAAACCAATAGTACTATTCACAAGCCACCGGCTCGAAGTTAATCACTGTGATCGTGGGGACTTTCGTGTGTTAGCACTTAGATAATTCACATCAGTACATGTTTCAGGTATGTATATGTAATCAAACATGCTTTTCACCCCAAAAGTTCGTAAAACAGTTTAAAAGTGGGGTCATGAAACTCACAGTTTAGTCGATAATCAGTACAGTATTAGCTCGTGGTTCGTTTGGTCTGCTATCAGTAATCCCTATAATCAATATTATAATAATATTAATATTTTAGTATTATTATAATCTCAATACTAATCTGGGCTGTATAACTAATCTGGGTGTAGTTGGAACGCCCAGAAAGTGGCAGTAGGCTTAGGTTGTGATGTTGTAAAATGACTAATACTTAAAATCGAACTTGGCTCAGACTCCCGATTTCTCAGCTGGGTCAAGTTGTTCGTTTACGCGTTCAGAAAAGAATTATGGGAAAATAAGCTTGGGTAAATGTATTGATTAACAAAATGATTAAGTTATAAAGAAAGATCTCGTATTGGGGTCCCGGATTAGCCACGGGGCCCGTTTCCGTTTATACAGTTTGATTTGAGAAGAAACTCGCACAATCCACTCGGATTGTCCAGGTTTCTCATTGAAAAGTTCATTTTTACTTAATTAGTCCAAAAATATG
Source organism: Bidens hawaiensis (assembly GCF_021521415.1). Taxonomy (NCBI): domain Eukaryota; kingdom Viridiplantae; phylum Streptophyta; class Magnoliopsida; order Asterales; family Asteraceae; genus Bidens; species Bidens hawaiensis. The sequence goes on along the minus strand of NW_027491241.1, from coordinate 2,147,414 downwards.
ATTTTTGATCACTCTTGGTGTTTTGATATTCCCGCAGATTCACTAGTCGCGAACTTGCCGGTTTTTGTAAAAACTGAATTTGTTTAATATTCATATTAGCATAATTAATTAATCGTTAATCATTAAATTATGAAAATTTAACCACTTATCAATTAAAATATGTAGATTTTTATAAAAATATTTCTGGAATTTATTTACTGATTTATTAATTTATAAAAATTCATTTTATCAGCTATATTTCGTCTGAAAATCGTCCGTTTACCCCAAACAATTTCTAGAAATTCACCAAAAATTCCTGAATACTCAAATCATGTCCCAAAACAACCTGTATCAATTCCAGAATGTAAAAAGCTCGTGCGATATTCTTTTCGGCCCAAATTCGGCTGTAAAAATTCACACGAACGTAAATAAACAAAACACCTTTAAAATTCTCCAAATGATCCCAAAATTCATATGTGATCAAAATACATCAAATATGAGTTCCCAGAAAAAAATTCATAATTTTTGAAGTATTTTAGCTATTTTTCCTAAATAAACGACCCAATTCGGTAATAAATTCGCCAAATATTCTCGGATGGTCGAAAAATTACCAAATTTAAACAGGGACTTATTGACATGGTCCCTGATGTCCCTGATAAATTTCAAATTTCAAGTCCTAAAAATATGCACATCATAACCTTAACTTAAATAGCCCGTAAGCGAGTGTTTCGGCATTACCTTAGCGGGTTTGGCTCGTTTCCGACCTTTTAATCAAGTTTTCAAGTTCTTGTGCTTCTAAGAAAGCTAGGTAAAAATCCTATATCACAAACCAAGCAATATTTCATCAACATAACAGCCCTTAAGTTAGGGTTTCGGCTAGTGCACAAAAACGAACTTTTGAACCGTAAAAACGTCGTTTCAACCCTTTAATCCGTGTTTATGGCCAAAAAAACTATCAAAACAGGTTCCTTACCATGTGTATGATCAAAACATGTTTATGGACCATTTTTAGGATTTTTACACGGTTAGGAATGATTTTTAGTAACCAAGACATGTTTTTATGGTATTAAACAAGTTTAAACAAGTAAAAAAGCTACTAATTTAAGCTCTTACCTTAGGGTTTCTTGAGTTTTTTGGCTGGAGAAGAAGGTGTGTCAAGAATTTTCATGAAATTAGGCTGAAAATATCAAGGATCTAGTTTAAATGTGAAAGAATAAAAAGGGGGGGGGGGCTGCTGATTGCGATCGGACCATCATGGGCCCACTTTGGGCCCATTTTGGTCCAAGTTTCTGATTTCTCAAGCCCAAATACGAAAATCCCGGTCCAAATTTAGTTCAGGTTCGGTTTTTGGCGCGAAAAACTTATCGAGTGCGTTAAACAACGCGAAAACAAGTGTTTTTCGGCTAGTTTTGTATAAAATTATAAAAACATACTATATGTTTGTAAAAATAAAAAATATTTTCATGAATCGCTTAAAACATTTCAAATAAGTGTTTGGTAAGTCTTTTTCGGCTTAACGGATGATACAATGCTTGGTTTGTAACTATCTTTCGCGTTTAAATCTATAGCGGGTGGTTAAAAGAGCATGTTTTCGTTTAACTTGTTTGCTATCAAACTAAGGCCATATTTCTAATATTTTAGCTTGTATAGATCGTATATCACTTATAAATGGCCCTCGAGATATCTGGGTCATAACCCGACCCGTTCGGTTAATCGCTCGTTTGTTACGCAAAAGGCGTTTATTTGCTTAATCAGTAAATACGTACTGAGGTGTACCTTGTTTTGGCTCAAATGTCACAATCTGATCGTCATCAAGCGGAATTCGAATATACTTATAAAAGCATGAGATTTCGGCATGGTGCCGAGCTAACCAATCCATGCCTACTATGATCTCGAAACTTCTGAGTTGCATAGGAATGAGATCGATAGAAAAATCATAGTCGTTGAGATTTAGGGTACAACCACGAATCACCGAATCAATCGAGATAGTTTTAGTGTTCGCGACTTCAACCGCAAAAGATTTTTGGAGTTTAGAACGAGACGACGAAAGCATAGGCTCAAAACCAAACGACACCAAACTCATATCGGCACCGATATCAAATAAAATGAATGCATAGATGTTATTAATCAAGAATCTTTGTTATGTTGAGCTTGATTTGCATTAATCATGAATGCCCTCCCGCAAGCATTGGGGATGGCCGTGAATCTTGAGAGGTCGAGGCTTGATTGGCTTGAACCGGTTAAACAACTTGGTTCGCCATAAGCTGCAAAACTGGGGTTTGATGAGCCTGAACTTGATAGGCTTGAGCAGGGTACATAGGTGGAGCGACCATTTGGACTGGATATGCGAGTCGAGGACACGCACTACGGAAATGACTAGGATCTCCACAATTGAAACACGCTCGAGGGGTGGGGTAAGCTTGAGCGATAGGTTGAGCTTGAGTTAAAACACGGTTTTGGTTGAAGGTTTGGTAAGGGTTGGTCGGGTGAAAGTCTTATAGTGACAAGAGTTAGATCTCGAACCCGAAGTAGTTTGAATTGGAAGCAATGGTTTGGCGCATTTGAGCCACCATTCCCGGGAGCGCACAGCTAGTTGCTTAGTGATCTAGGCTGTCATCTTACAGTTGGAGTTTCTTGTAGGGCGACGAGGGAAACGAGTAGACATGCTGAAAAGACATAAGAATAATTTGAGTATGAGTTATCGAGTGAAGATTTCCATGAGTAAAATACATAAACCATTTGAATATGAAAAAAAATTCATAATATTAAAACCTCATAATATTAACTCGGATACACACATTATTAGGATTTCAAAACCTTTTATCAAGGGCCCCAAGACAACTGTTCATGAGTCCTTCGTGGTGGATGTCTCCCTCCTTGATCGTGTACTTAAGGCACCTATCGTTACTGTCAAGAGTATCCCTCATAGTTGTCGGATGGCCTTTTCCCAAGCTTTGAAAACAACACTCTATAAAGTGGTTGCTCAACCAGATTCTGTTGATGCGTATGTTAGGCTTTTACTTCTTCCTCGTTGCACTTTACAGGTGTTCAGACCCAAAAATAGGCACGAAAGCAGGTCCAGGAATAGGAAAGCCATGCAACATCATTCAATAATGAGTTCTTTAGCCACATGGGGGAAAGTTGACGGTATTACCATGTTAATTAAAAACCTGTTAAATGGTTCTGGTTTGAGGTCCTTAGGCCAAGGTGACATGGATATTCAAAAGGAGGGGGATCTTGTCAACAATAACGTTAAACAGTGTCTTCGAAAAGTTGCGGATGGTCACTTTACTGCTGCAGTGAAGGTGTTATGCTCATCTGGTGTTGCACCTTACAATTCTGATACCACAAAGGCTTTAGAAGCTAAACACCCGTACAAGAAGCCGTCGGCTATGCCGAACATGACTTATTCCGAGCCTCCTCTTTTGGCGGAGGTTGATAGTGTCCTTGGTTGCATTAAATCGTTTCCCAAAGGAACTTCGTGTGGGAGGGACGGTTTGAGAGCGCAACATATTTTGGATGCTCTTTGTGGAGAAGGGTCGGCTATTGCCACTGACCTCATATGTGCTATCACTGCAGTGGTTAATTTATGGTTAGGAGGGAGATGTCCGTCTACTTTGGCTGGGTTTGTCGCGTCTGCTCCTCTTACACCGCTTTTAAAACCCGACAACGGGATTCGACCTATTACAGTAGGTACTATATGGAGCCGTTTGGTTTCTAAGGTGGCTATGAAAGGGGTTGGCAAAGAAATGACCAAATACCTTAATGATTTCCAGTTTGGGGTTGGTGTGTCGGGTGGTTCGGAGGCCATATTACATAGCGCCAACAGGGTATTGAGTGAGTGCCACACTGATCGGTCTCTTGCAATGCTTACAGTTGATTTTTCTAATGCATTTAATATGGTGGATAGATCAGCTTTACTTCATGAGGTAAGGATCAAATGCCCTTCTATTTCCTTGTGGGTGGAATTTTTATATGGGCAGCCATCAAGACTATATCTTGGGGATGATAATATTTGGTCCACCACAGGGGTTCAACAAGGAGACCCATTGGGACCACTCCTTTTTTCCCTGGTTTTACACCCCCTTGTGCATCAGATTTGAGACAATTGCAAGCTTCTTCTTCATGCCTGGTATCTTGATGATGGGACAGTCATTGGAGATTCAATGGAGGTGGCTAAAGTGCTGGATATCATTAAGGTGACGGGTCCAACTTTCGGTCTTGAACTGAATATTAAGAAAACTGAGCTATTTTGGCCTTCTTGTGATGGTACGAAGTCTCGTGACGGTTTATTCCCTGCTGACATCGGGAGACCATTATTAGGGGTGAAGCTTCTTGGGGGAGCTGTTAGTAAAGACACCGGGTTTATTAAGGGTTTGGCAAAGAAGAGAGCTACTAATGTTGTTGATTTGATGCGTCTTCTCCCAAAACTTGGTGACCCGCAGAGTGAGTTACTTTTGCTTTGATCATGTATGGGTATTGCTAAAATTTTCTTCGGTTTGAGAACATGCCAACCTGTACACATGATGGAGGCAGCGATGTTTTTTGACAAGGGATTGCGTGAGGCGATCGAGGACATTGTAGTTTGTGGAGGTCCTTTCTTTGGAGACCTCCAATGGCGACTTGCTTCCTTACCCATTAAGAATAGGGGTTTGGGGTTGTATTCAGCAGTAGAGGCTTCCTCTTATGCGTTTGTGGCCTCGAGAGCCCAATCGTGGATGCTTTAGGATCACATTTTGCGAGACAGTGGTATATGTGGGATGGATTCTGATTATTCTTGTGCTCTGGCTTGTCTTCGTGATGTGATTCCAAGTTTCGATTTTAGCAGTTTCTCTAACAAAGAGACCGCCCCCTCTAAAGCCCAACATGCATTGGCGAGCACTCTTTTTAGTAAAATTGTTCACGACATGGAGTCACACTTTAACATGACAAGCAAACAAAAAGCCATTTTTGAGTGTCTACAAGCACCACATGCTCAAGATTTTCTTCTTGCTATCCCTATAGATGAGTTAGTCCAGCATATGTCTCCAGTGGAGTATCGTAGTATCCTTAAGTATCGCCTTATGATTCCTCTATTTCCGGTTGATGAGATATGTCTTGTTTGTCGTAAAGCGTGTTTAGACTCATATGGAAAGCACGCGGTGCACTGTAAAGAGCTCCCGGGGTTCAAGTACCGACACGATCTAGTTAGCGATGTGTTATTTGATATATTCAGGCGAGCTGGAATTTCTGTTAAGAAAGAAGCACCTGTGAATTTCCTGACTGACCCGTCGGAGGGAAGATCATCTCTTCGACCGGCTGACATTTTGTTGTTTGGATGGATAGGAGGGAAACACGTGTGTGTGGATTTAACAGGGGTTTCTCCTTTGGTGGGCTTAGGGAGTAGTGGTTTCGCGGTCGTTCAAGCCGCATTAAAAGCTGCTTCAGGTAAGGTGGCAAAACATGAAAAGGCGTGTCTTGACAACCAACATGTATTTATTCCTTTTGCTTTTGACACTTTTGGTTTCCTCGCGCCTGAAGCTGTGGAGCTACTTACCCATGTTCAGCAGGTCATGCATAGTAATGTTATGACTCCAAGATCAGCAAATATAGTTTTTAAAAGATTGGGTTTTGCGATTCAAAAAGGGGTAGCGGCGCAGCTTGTTGCCCGCTTTCCGTCTGTTTTGATGTAATCCAAAAGACGTTGTTAAAATAAAAATAATATTATATACATTTGATGAAAAAAAAATTGAAATTAGAATATTCATGTATCACAATGATTTTTCTAATACAATTTAATATTCATAATGAAATCGATTTGAAACTTTCAAGTGTTCATGTATCACCATGAGTTGTTGAACTTTTCTATTAATACCACACTATAAACAATTTAGACTTAGGAATCATATGTTGCATGAATCACAATGGCTTGCATGCAATTTAAGAGTAGGAGTGCAACCATTTTCAATTCACAAAGAAAAATGGTCACGTTTGACGACTTAAAGTTGTTGTTCGTATGATGTTTGGTGTGGCATGCTTTGGCCGAATAAGTTCCAGAACCCTTTTCGCACCCTCTAGGTAAGCAACCGGGTCTCGCGTCTGATTGAAATTTATACACATTGCTTATCCTTAGGTTTTATAAACCTTGGTGTCAAAGGTTCGAAAAACAAGTGTGTCCCTCTTCCAGTTACTACATACCCGTCACGTAAAACCGCCTTTAAGGTGACCGAAAAATCAAAATATCAAAACACGAGTTATCAATTCGAACATCACAAAATCGTAAAAAAAAAAATCTAAAAGATTATAAAATGATTTAGGCATAAGCCTAAGAGTTTGTGTGTGTGTATATGTGCACATGCGACGTCATAAAATATCATAATATACTTTCGAGCGTATGAATGAAATATAAGTAAAAGTGGGGGAACATAGCACATGGGGTATACATGCAATTTGTCAGCACGTTAGATGGCGCAAGTACTTCCTGTCGGACACTCCCATATGTGTATGCGTTTGCGTAACTCCCCCCATAAAAAACAACAAACACGTTGCAAGCAAGTTCACGTATAATCATAAACAAAATGCAAGAATAATATTAACATGTACGATAATTGTGAATCGGCTTGTAAACAAGCGCATAACTAACGAAATAACACTTGTGACATGCTTCAGCCCAAATATTAAAAGTGTTTAAAGGGGGTTATAAAAAACTCACATTAATGAAGAATATGGAAAAGAGAAGACGGTAACAATTAAAGCAACTAAGTGGTTCAGGGAGAAGTCCCGACAATTTACCCTAGTTTTAAAGTATAAACAACATAAATATCCTAACGAGAGGAAATAAATGAAACACGATTTAACGAGTTTATAACGGATTTGGGATCGTTAAAGTATAAAAAAATATTAACGAAAGTGTAGTTTTAATTATTCTTAAAAAATCATATTTGATTATTAAATAAAATTTATAAGTTTAACCATTTAAAATATAAATACTGACTTATACACACACACACACACATAAAAACGTTTTATGAAATCTATTTTAAAAGTTTAACGGGGGTTCGGTTTAGTTAAACGAGTGATAGAAAGCATTAGTTTTTCATATAACTATAATAGAATAAATTAAAGTATATCAAATTAAAGGGAATAAAAAAAAAAGAAAAAGAAAACCGCTCAAGAGGGACTCGAACCCAGGTCTCCCCCTGGTCTTGACACTTAACTCAACACGCGCTAGACAACTAGGCTACAACTTGTAAAGGTAACGAAACCTCAAATAATTAAACATAAGTTGCAAATATCTCCAATTTAAAAAATAACCCCAATGCATTCAAAACCCAAATTGAAGCGTGTATGCCCTCGGCATATCAAAATTGACATAGGGCTTTTGTTAAGCACCAAATTCCATCCAGGAATCATGTTTCAGTTACCTAAATTGGACACGCATTGAAAGAGAACGATGGTTTAGGGCTTGCGGCTTGAACATGGATTCAAAATGATAAAAAAAAACAACTTCTGGGATGAAATTGATATGGGGTTTTGCTTCGTGAAGGTGAGAGAAATGTGTAGTGCTCGTTAATTGGATTTTGAACTAGTATTTATAGGTTAATAAGCTCATTTTCAGTCCCTGTTTAAAGTTTACTAGAAATTGATTAAATTGATTCTGGCAATTTCTCGATGTTTACCATGTTTAAGGTGTCCTGTTGGTTATCAATTGAATCCCATGATTTATGGGTCAAAACGAAACAAGAAAGGAAGGGGATCGTCGGTGGTGACGGGGAGGGGAAGAGGTGGGGTGGATTTTGGGTTAACTAGAGAAAGGTCCCTCGATTAATACTTGGTTATAGAAAGTTGCAAAAACCATATTGTAGGGGCTAAAATGCACATGATAGATACTTTAAATGCAAATAAACAGAATAAATTAATATGATTAAATACAAGGATCCTATTACAAACGCTTAATTAAAACAATTACAAACATTAATCCGAATTTTGACAAATGTCACATAACATCCCAAATAATATAACAAAGAAAGTAACGTTGCATCAAGATGATCAAGCCAAGGGTATCACATAAACATAACATAGCTACCCTCCATATGGATCTATAAGACAGTTGGAGATAAAAGTGATACAACTGTAGATTTTAGTGACACCCCTATAGAGGTGATGTTAGCTTGTTTATAAGCAAACAGCCCATTGTACATCACTATTCAGAAAATGATAGAAGTCAAAGGGCCCGCAAAGCCTCGCATCAACTGACTAGGGGGACTTGTAAGGGTAACACCCCAGAAATGGCATCTGCACCCATGGTGAAGCTGAAGCATTGCTACAGAAGAAGCTAGAAAATCATCTACTTTATAAAGACAAGAAAGAAGATAAGGATTACAACTGGAAAAGTAATGTCCTTGCATGTGGCAGGCCATTAGGAATATAGTACAATTGTGATGTTGTATACTACGATTGTAGATGTTGTATTATGCTTATAAATAGCCCATATGCTCGTAACAATGCCAATTATCATGATTCATATAAGTAAACAAACACTCATAACTATGTTTTTATCATTACTCTCATATCTCTTTCAAATATCACCCATGAGATCTCAGCCCGACAATCGATCCGGCAAGGATTTGCTTTAACAGTGATGGAGGTGGTAGGGTTAATTTTTTTACGAAGAAGGTAAGTGGCTATGTGAGACCCACATATAACACATTAGCATGCCAGGTCAATTAAAAAAATGTCCATGTCAGCACGAACACTAATGTCGTTAGTGTTCAGTTAATGAGGGAGTGAGAGAAACAAATAAGATGAAATTAGGATCGGTGTGTAACATTTCGTAGTTGGAAGTGGTATCTACAAAAGGGTAAAAATTGAAAGTAATTAAAACAAATAACGTTAATTATATATAGGATGATGACATACATGCTTTCCTATTATCTTACGAGATGAAGGAAATTATTTTTAGAATGTTTCATTGAGATTTTTTTTACATCGAAACAGAAGGCAAGCAGGCATCAAGCTGCGTCGCTACCTCCTTTTAAATTGCAAAACTCAATCTTTCAAAAACTACACTTGCTGATCTTGGAGTCATAATATTACTATGCATGGCCCGTTGAACACGGGTAAGTAACTCCACAGCTTCAGGCGCGAGGAAACCAAAAGAGTCAAAATCAAAAGGAATAAATACATGTTGGTTGTCAAGACACACCTTCTGGTGTTTTGTAATATTGCCTAAAGCAGCTTGACCGACTGTGAAACCACTACTCCCTAAGACCACCAGAGGGGAAACCCCTATTAAATCCACACGCATGTTTTCCTCCTTTCCATCCGAACACCAAAATGTCAGCCGGTTGAAGAGAAGATCTTCCCTCCGACGGGTCAGTTAGGAAATTCATAGGTGCTTATTTCTTAACAGAAATTCTGACCAGCCTGAATATATCAAAGAGCACATACCTAACCAGATCATGTCGGTACTTGAACCTCGGGAGCTCTTTAAAATACACTGCGTGCTCCCCATATGAGTTTATACACGTTTTACGACAAACATGACATATCTCATCAACCGGGAATAAAGGAATCATGAGGCGATGCTTAAGGATTGTACGATACTCCACTGGAGACATATACTAGCCTAACCCATCTATAGGGATAACAAGATGAAAATCTTGAGCATGTGGTGCTCGTAGACACTCAAAAATGGCTTTTTGTCTACTTGTCATGTCAAAATGTGACTCCATGTTACTGAAACTGCTAAAATCAACGCTTGGAATCATATCACGAAGACAAGCCAAAGCACAAGAATAATCAGAATCCTTCCCACATATACCACTGTCTCGCAAAATATGATCCTGAAGCACCCACGATTGGGCTCTCGAGGCCACAAACGCATAGGAGGAAGCCTCTACTGCCGAATACAACCCCAAACCCCCATTCTTAATGGGTAAAGAAGCAAATCTCCATTTGAGGCCTCTAAACAAAGGACCTCCACAAACTACAATGTCCTCGATAGCCTCACGAAATCCCTTGTCAAAGAACAACGCCGCCTCCATTATGTGTACAGGTTGGCATGTTCTCAAACCGTAGAAAAGTTTAGCTACCCACACATGATCGAAGCAAAAGTAACTCACTCTACGGATCACCAAGCTTTTGGAGAAGACGCAACAAATCAACAAGCGTGCAATTGTCTCAAATCTGATGTACAAGGGGGTGTAAAATAAGGGCAAAAAGAAGTGGTCCCAATGGATCTCCTTGTTGAACCCTTATGGTGGACCAAAAAATGATCATCCCCAAGATATAGTCTTGATGGCTGCCCATATAAAAATTCCACTCACAAGGAAATAAAAGGGCATCTGATTCTTACCTCATGAAGTAAAACTGATCTATCCACCATATTAAATGCATTAGAAAAATCAACTGTAAGCATTGTAAGAGACCCATCAGTGTGGCGCTCACTCAATACCCTGTTGGCGCTATGTAAAATGGCCTCCGCACCACCTGACACATCAGCTTCAAATTGGAAATTATTAAGGTATTTGGTCATTTCATTTCCAACACCTTTTATAGCAACCTTAGAAACCAAACGCCTCCATATAGTACCCACTGCAATAGGTTGAATCCTGTTGTCGGGTTTTAAAAGCGGTGTAAGAGGAACAAACATGACAAACTATGCCAAAGTAGATGGGCATCTCCCTCTGAACCATATATTAACCACTGTAGTGATAGCACATATGAGGTTAGTGGTAATGGCCGACCCTTCTCCACAAAGAGCATCCAAAATATGTTGCGCAATCAAACCGTCCCTCCCACACGAAGTTCCTTTAGGAAACGATTCAATGCAACCAAGGACACTATCAACCTCCGCCACAAGAAGAAGCTCGGAATAAGTCATGTTCGGCATAGCCGGGGGTTTCTTGTACGAGTGTTTAGCCTCTAAAGCCTTTGTGGTATCAGAATTGTATGGTGCAACACCGGATGAGCATAACACCTTTACTGCGGCAGTAAAGTGACCATCCACAACTTTCCAAAGACACTGTTAATGTTATTGTTGACAAGACCCCCCCCCCCTCTCCTTTAGAATATCCATGTCCCCTTGGCCTAAGGACCTCGAACCAGAACCATTTAACAGATTTTTAATTAACATGGTGATATCGTCCACTTTCCCCCATGTGGCTAAAGAACTCATTATTGAATTATGGTGCAAGGCTTTCCTTTTCCCAGACCTACTTTCATGCCTATTTTTGGGCCTGAACACCTTTAAAGTACAACGAGGAAGAAGTAACAGCCTAACCCACGCATCAACAGAATCTAGTTGAGCAACCACTTTATAGAGTGTTGTTTTCAAAGCTTGCAAAAAAGCCAACCGACAACTATGAGGGATACTCTTGTCGGTAACGATAGGTGCCTTAAGTACACGATCAAGAAGGGAGACATCCAACATGAAGGACTCATGAACAGTTGTCTCGGGGCCCTTGATAGAAGGTTTCGAAATCCCAATAATGTGTGTATCCGAGTCAATTGCACGATCAGTAAACTTCACAATGCCATTAGGGTGATGACAAGCACGCTTCAAGATCTGAAGGTTCATGCAATCCCCACACAACCATTGATCCAAATCCTTCACAGTTTCACCCACTTTCAAAAACAAGTCATGGTCCATAGAGATCGCCTCCAGCAACACACTTTTACTTTATTCTTTAGAAGGTGCACACTCTTGAGATGAGAGAAAATCCCCTTATTTCCCGCTCCACCATTCGAACAACAATGAAACGTACGGAACGGGCACGACCATGAGCCGTTCAAAGTAGAAGAATGAGTTGTCATAAAAAATGGCAAAATGATACTAAATATTAAAAAGACATTTCATCGAACACTTGGCGCGCAGTTATAAAAAACCCCATTTCACAAGATTGGAGGAAGACGGTAGGATCGATGGGTGACAAGTTTTAGTGTAGATTGAAATCTTGAAAGGTGGGGATTTTCTTTTTTTTTTTGGGAGGGGGGGGGGGGGGGGGAGGGTTGAGATTATATCCATTCAAATAATTTGAGGCTTCAAATTGATTGAATTACTAAGAATACTAATTTGGATTGTTAAGAATGGCCAATCTTTCAACGCTAATTTTTTCTATCCTCATGTGTTACATCTATACTTATCAATTTGTTGGTGCTCCATTGACAAAGGTAAAACTTCTAAACATCTTGTGTTAGAGGGTTTCAAAGGTCTTGAATTCAAATATCATAGACAATAATAATTAAAAAAAAGAAATTTGTTATTCAAAAAATCTACCAATACTAATAAAAGAAAATAATTCTAGACACATGGCATTCTGAGGTTAATTCTCACTATCAAGTTCCCGCCCAAATCATTTCTCTTCTATTATTGGGAAAAATATATTGGTTCTAAATATAGTATTGATTATAAATTCAACATACCGTATTAATTGGTCAATCTCCATTGATTGAATTATTAATGCTATAAATTATATTGTAAACATACTTAATATAAAAAAATATTAATATTTATAATAATTTTACATGTCATAAATATATTTTCTTTAAAATTAAAATGTATATAAAAGAGTTTATGTTTAAATAGTACACTAATATTAATTTTTGAGACATCTTCGTATTGAAGAAAACTTTAATAATTTTGTTTGCTTTTTACAAATATTCAATGTTTAATAAGTTTTAAAAATCATAGACAAATTTTTCAATTTTTTTATATTTAGTATAAGACTATTGTGACAGTTGAATAACTGTGTGTTTATAAGGACATTATGAAAGCTGTTTAAAAAGAAAAATCTGATTTCTTTTTTGGTTTATGATTTAAGGTTAGTGTTTAAGGTACTGTGGAGTGAAAAACATTTTTATGAAAGACTTTAACTACATCTTTTAGATTTAAAGGCCTCATTGTTTTAAATGGTGCTTCCGGTAGCATAGCTTCATTATTGTATACCGATAGTAGAACAACCCATTCTCGATTTAAAATTCAAATACATTTAATGATATAAAGCGACTATATTTGTAATACATCTTTTACATAATATAAAAAGACTTAATTATCTTTTATTTTATTTTTATTAAATTATTTATTGTAATTTATAAATTAACTTATATCGTATAATACACGGGTTTCTAAAGCTAGTTTAATAATAAAAAAGGTGTTACATCAAGCTAGTAGTAGTATACCATTGACCTAAAGTCATCCTTGTTAGTCGTTACGTTATCTCCGATGAATAAACCCAAAAATACTTATAAAAGCTTCCAAGAATCTCTCACGTCAAGAATTGTATATTTCCTTAAAAATATCAACTTCCACATCGATAACAGGAAATGGAAAAATATCAAGCCTAACAGGAAATATCAATCTCCTTGAAACATCTAGGACAAATATTCAAATATAGGATTAAAAAAAATGTATTTTGTGGGTATGAAATTAAGTGGTATCTGAGCTGATTATTACAAAATTTATATACCCATTTACCAAAACCTAATACCCAAAACTGTTTAATTTATAATTTTATTTTTCATTAAACATATGTCAAGTAATTTTGCGTTCCTAGGAAATGAATTTTTTGTTTGGGATATCTATTTTGTTTATATTACTTATATTTACATGCTAATGATTACGAAAAGATATTTGAAGATTTACATCATCATGCTAATAATTACGCTATATATGTAATTTATTATATTTTAATTTATTGAGTTTGTTAAATAAAATTTCGTGCCTCGCCATATATTATATTACCCATCATCATATGGTTGCTTGTGATTGAGGGCATTAAGGATATTGCCATGTGATTGAGCGCATTAAGGATTTTAACCAACGAAAATTAGCCGAAGGTTGGAATCTTGCATTATGATCCTTCAACCTCATATGATTTTCGCAAAATATCATAGGACTATGTGACGGTTAGAAAACTCTATCCACCTCCGCAGAGCGAACACATAGGACCGTTAAGAATGGCCAATCTTTCAACGCTAATTTTTTCTATCCTCATGTGTTACATCTATACTTATCAATTTGTTGGTGCTCCATTGACAAAGGTAAAACTTCTAAACATCTTGTGTTAGAGGGTTTCAAAGGTCTTAAATTCAAATATCATAGACAACAATAATTAAAAAAAAGAAATTTGTTATTCAAAAAATCTACCAATACTAATAAAAGAAAATAATTCTAGACACATGGCATTCTGAGGTTAATTCTCACTATCAAGTTCCCGCCCAAATCATTTCTCTTCTATTATTGGGAAAAATATATTGGTTCTAAATATAGTATTGATTATAAATTCAACATACCGTATTAATTGGTCAATCTCCATTGATTGAATTTTTAATGGTAAAAATTATATTGTAAACATACTTAATATAAAAAAATATTAATATATATAATAATTTTACATGTCATAAATATATTTTCTTTAAAATTAAAATGTATATAAAAGAGTTTATGTTTAAATAGTACACTAATATTTAATTTTTGAGACATCTTCGTATTGAAGAAAACTATAATAATTTTGTTTGCTTTTTACAAATATTCAATGTTTAATAAGTTTTAAAAATCATAGACAAATTTTTCAATTTTTTTATATTTAGTATAAGACTATTGTGACAGTTATTATGAAAGCTGTTTAAAAAGAAAAATCTGATTTCTTTTTTGGTTTATGATTTAAGGTTAGTGTTTAATGTACTGTGGAGTGAAAAACATTTTTATGAAAGACTTTAACTACATCTTTTAGATTTAAAGGCCTCATTGTTTTAAATGGTGCTTCCGGTAGCATAGCTTCATTATTGTATACCGATAGTAGAACAACCCATTCTCGATTTAAAATTCAAATACATTTAATGATATAAAGCGACTATATTGTAATACATCTTTTACATAATATAAAAAGACTTAATTATCTTTTATTTTATTTTTATTAAATTATTTATTGTAATTTATAAATTAACTTATATCGTATAATACACGGGTTCCTAAAGCTAGTTTAATAATAAAAAAGGTGTTACATCAAGCTAGTAGTAGTATACCATTGACCTAAAGTCATCCTTGTTAGTCGTTACGTTATCTCCGATGAATAAACCCAAAAATACTTATAAAAGCTTCCAAGAATCTCTCACGTCAAGAATTGTATATTTCCTTAAAAATATCAACTTCCACATCGATAACAGGAAATGGAAAAATATCAAGCCTAACAGGAAATATCAATCTCCTTGAAACATCTAGGACAAATATTCAAATATAGGATTAAAAAAAATGTATTTTGTGGGTATGAAATTAAGTGGTATCTGAGCTGATTATTACAAAATTTATATACCCATTTACCAAAACCTAATACCCAAAACTGTTTAATTTATAATTTTATTTTTCATTAAACATATGTCAAGTAATTTAGCGTTCCTAGGAAATGAATTTTTTGTTTGGGATATCTATTTTGTTTATATTACTTATATTTACATGCTAATGATTACGAAAAGATATTTGAAGATTTACATCATCATGCTAATAATTACGCTATATATGTAATTTATTATATTTTAATTTATTGAGTTTGTTAAATAAAATTTCGTGCCTCGCCATATATTATATTAGCCATCATCATATGGTTGCTTGTGATTGAGGGCATTAAGGATATTGCCATGTGATTGAGCGCATTAAGGATTTTAACCAACGAAAATTAGCCGAAGGTTGGAATCTTGCATTATGATCCTTCAACCTCATATGATTTTCGCAAAATATCATAGGACTATGTGACGGTTAGAAAACTCTATCCACCTCCGCAGAGCGAACACATAGGACTGTTAAGAATGGCCAATCTTTCAACGCTAATTTTTTCTATCCTCATGTGTTACATCTATACTTATCAATTTGTTGGTGCTCCATTGACAAAGGTAAAACTTCTAAACATCTTGTGTTAGAGGGTTTCAAAGGTCTTGAATTCAAATATCATAGACAACAATAATTAAAAAAAAAGAAATTTGTTATTCAAAAAATCTACCAATACTAATAAAAGAAAATAATTCTAGACACATGGCATTCTGAGGTTAATTCTCACTATCAAGTTCCCGCCCAAATTATTTCTCTTCTATTATTGGGAAAAATATATTGGTTCTAAATATAGTATTGATTATAAATTCAACATACCGTATTAATTGGTCAATCTCCATTGATTGAATTATTAATGGTAAAAATTATATTGTAAACATACTTAATATAAAAAAATATTAATATATATAATAATTTTACATGTCATAAATATATTTTCTTTAAAATTAAAATGTATATAAAAGAGTTTATGTTTAAATAGTACACTAATATTTAATTTTTGAGACATCTTCGTATTGAAGAAAACTATAATAATTTTGTTTGCTTTTTACAAATATTCAATGTTTAATAAGTTTTAAAAATCATAGACAAATTTTTAAATTTTTTTATATTTAGTATAAGACTATTGTGACAGTTATTATGAAAGCTGTTTAAAAAGAAAAATCTGATTTCTTTTTTGGTTTATGATTTAAGGTTAGTGTTTAATGTACTGTGGAGTGAAAAACATTTTTATGAAAGACTTTAACTACATCTTTTAGATTTAAAGGCCTCATTGTTTTAAATGGTGCTTCCGGTAGCATAGCTTCATTATTGTATACCGATAGTAGAACAACCCATTCTCGATTTAAAATTCAAATACATTTAATGATATAAAGCGACTATATTGTAATACATCTTTTACATAATATAAAAAGACTTAATTATCTTTTATTTTATTTTTATTAAATTATTTATTGTAATTTATAAATTAACTTATATCGTATAATACACGGGTTCCTAAAGCTAGTTTAATAATAAAAAAGGTGTTACATCAAGCTAGTAGTAGTATACCATTGACCTAAAGTCATCCTTGTTAGTCGTTACGTTATCTCCGATGAATAAACCCAAAAATACTTATAAAAGCTTCCAAGAATCTCTCACGTCAAGAATTGTATATTTCCTTAAAAATATCAACTTCCACATCGATAACAGGAAATGGAAAAATATCAAGCCTAACAGGAAATATCAATCTCCTTGAAACATCTAGGACAAATATTCAAATATAGGATTAAAAAAAATGTATTTTGTGGGTATGAAATTAAGTGGTATCTGAGCTGATTATTACAAAATTTATATACCCATTTACCAAAACCTAATACCCAAAACTGTTTAATTTATAATTTTATTTTTCATTAAACATATGTCAAGTAATTTAGCGTTCCTAGGAAATGAATTTTTTTATATTTAGTATAAGACTATTGTGACAGTTGAACAACTGTGTGTTTATAAGGACATTATGAAAGCTGTTTAAAAAGAAAAATCTGATTTCTTTTTTGGTTTATGATTTAAGGTTAGTGTTTAAGGTACTGTGGAGTGAAAAACATTTTTATGAAAGACTTTAACTACATCTTTTAGATTTAAAGGCCTCATTGTTTTAAATGGTGCTTCCGGTAGCATAGCTTCATTATTGTATACCGATAGTAGAACAACCCATTCTCGATTTAAAATTCAAATACATTTAATGATATAAAGCGACTATATTTGTAATACATCTTTTACATAATATAAAAAGACTTAATTATCTTTTATTTTATTTTTATTAAATTATTTATTGTAATTTATAAATTAACTTATATCGTATAATACACGGGTTCCTAAAGCTAGTTTAATAATAAAAAAGGTGTTACATCAAGCTAGTAGTAGTATACCATTGACCTAAAGTCATCCTTGTTAGTCGTTACGTTATCTCCGATGAATAAACCCAAAAATACTTATAAAAGCTTCCAAGAATCTCTCACGTCAAGAATTGTATATTTCCTTAAAAATATCAACATCCACATCGATAACAGGAAATGGAAAAATATCAAGCCTAACAGGAAATGGGACAAATATTCAAATATAGGATTAAAAAAATGTATTTTGTGGGTATGAAATTAAGTGGTATCTGAGCTGATTATTACAAAATTTATATACCCATTTACCAAAACCTAATACCCAAAACTGTTTAATTTATAATTTTATTTTTCATTAAACATATGTCAAGTAATTTAGCGTTCCTAGGAAATGAATTTTTTGTTTGGGATATCTATTTTGTTTATATTACTTATATTTACATGCTAATGATTACGAAAAAATATTTGAAGATTTACATCATCATGTTAATAATTACGCTATATATGTAATTTATTATATTTTAATTTATTGAGTTTGTTAAATAAAATTTCGTGCCTCGCCATATATTATATTACCCATCATCATATGGTTGCTTGTGATTGAGGGCATTAAGGATATTGCCATGTGATTGAGCGCATTAAGGATTTTAACCAACGAAAATTAGCCGAAGGTTGGAATCTTGCATTATGATCCTTCAACCTCATATGATTTTCGCAAAATATCATAGGACTATGTGACGGTTAGAAAACTCTATCCACCTCCGCAGAGCGAACACATATTTGAGGATATACGAACTTCTGTTTTGGTGAAGGCCTCTCGTGTAGGGATTTTTCTTTCGTTTTTTAACAGTGCTCTTGATGCAGTTTGGAAACGATCAATGGCTTGAGAGACTCATGATTAATCAAAGATAATAAAAGGAACCAATGGTTCAAGAACAAAGTTCTTATAATAATAACTTAATCAAAAACTCCATAATACATAGCCTTCAACCCTAACTTATACTAAAATAAAAAGAAATACACTTGGAAACAAGATAAACGCAAATAATAAAAGATAATAAAAATCAGAATTTAAATTAGGCAATGCTCCTGCATCATACTTCCCATCTTTGAAAAACCCGTCCTCGTGTTTTGTCTTCAGACCATATCCACCTGGATCAAAAGGAATATCAACCTGCTTCTCATTTATTTTTATTATCATCACGACCCCCCTAAACATTCCAACATGACGGATCGCCTTACCCAACTTTAGACTTGTACCACCCGGGTCGAACACCATAACTCGTCGAATTAGTTCAACTTCATGTGTTTTCTCATTCAGCTCTAGAATCAAATCACCCCCTAGGTCTATTGGGTTGTGAGTTCTCTCCACCTCCTTCTCCCTGTCTTCGAGAAAGACTTGTCCTTGAGTCTTGAGAATGTCGAAAAGATCATCTTCTTTTTTTACACGTCGTAGCAACTTAAAATATAACTTTTTATTCCACATGTTTGCTCCATATGCATAATGTAAATCACTAGATGGTTCATCTAATAGCGAAATATTATCATCATTAAAATATATACCTTGGAGTTTGCTTGGAAAATGAACTTCATTGTAAGTATTAATAGTAGGAAACATTTTCAATTGAGTTTCTTTCGGACCTGGGGAGACGACACACCAAGAGGCCCAATACCAACTTCGTTCAACGATAGTCCAATGTCAATTTCTCTAAACTTTTGTGGGTTCTCACAAGTAAGCTTCCATACAAGACATGCACATAATTACAAAAGTCATTTTAACTCTTCGAATGGAATATCACAATTATTATCAGTAACTTTTGCAATCCCACAAATTTCTCTTTTTTGAATTACCATGCAATCGTTAATATCGCCATATGAAGAAATAATATTCATATTTTTGGATGAGATCTTAACATCAATATGAATTTCATTTACCATATTTTTTGGATGCAAAATCAGGTCCAAAGCAGAAGACTTCAATACCGAAACTCCCAAACAAACCTTATGATTTCCATCAGTAGCCATCTTATCATTGGTAACCACCATAGAACCACCACATTCACCCTTACAAATCTTGGAAATTGATTCACCACCAATTATCCAAGAGTACCAATCCTCATCCCGGTAATCATCATACACGGGCGGAGAATTATAGATGGTGTCACCACTGAGAGGATGCTCCTCATCCCCGGTTAACTCGTCCCTGACGGGTTCTTCCGGTTCCGTTTCCTTCCAAGTTGATGATGCCTTAAGATCTTGGATCCGTTGCTTGAGTAGCCGAATCTCGTGCCGTAACTCGAGGTCGCGTACTCGTTGTCGGAGTCTTTTAATCTTAAGATCCCACGAGTCGGGATAGATTCTACTACTGCCTCTGGCGGCGACTCTGCTAGTAGAATACCAATCTCTACCGTGGGCACGTGAATCAAACATACTTCTGTCGTTGCCTCTGGCGGCGAATCTATGAGCAAGAAAGTATTCATCCTCACGTTGAGCCATTTGATAACCAAAAGCTCTGATATCAACTGATGCCGGAACGGAAGCATTCAATGACTCGAGAGACTCATGATTAATCAAAGACAATAAAACGAACCAATGATTCAAGAACAAAATTCTTATAATAATAAACTTAATCAAAAACTCCATAATACATAGCCTTCAACCCTAACTTATACTAAAATAAAAAGAGATAAACTTGGAAACAAGATAAACACAAATAATAAAAGATAATAAAACTCAGAATTTAAATTAGGCGATGATCCTACATCAGCTCTTTAAGCAAAGAAATTAATTCGGGAATCTATTTTTATCAAATGCAGGATGGCCTATCTGGGAACATGTTTGCAGATCAAACTCATATCAGACCGATTGTACTGAGGATTCTCATGTGCCCTCCTACCCATATCTCTTAGTTATTTCAGAATGTTGTTTGGTTAATCAATATTCCTACAAGTATCACAAAAATTCAGCTAGCATTAAATGTGGATTTGCCATAATTTTCATCCGGTACGGTGTATCTAAATTAGCCCTGTATTTGATCGGTGCATCTTCACCACTAGTATTTACATATTATTTGTCTATGATGTACCAACTATATATAATAAATTATAGCATTTTATACTGTTTATATGCTCTATAGGTTTTTATATATAACTGGTAAACGGCGCGCGCGTTGTGGCGGAAGAGTTGATACACGTTAACCAGTGCGTAGTGATTGCACGTTGATAAAACATAAAGTTGCTAAAGTTTAAATGTGTGAGCGTTACGACAGCTCTGATGTTAATAAAATTTACATTGAAATGTGAATAAATTTTTTTTTACCAGCTAAATGTTACACTATATATAAATTGAACTCTTGACCTTCTATTTAATACCTTAAGCAACCTACCACCCCACCAAAGTAGGAAACGTAGATAAAAATAAGGATGCATTGAAACAAAATTAAGTTTTTGTGAAGAAACCATATAAATACTTTATATTTTGCATATGTGTTTTGGTTGTGCATTATGTGAGTTTGGTATTAAATAAAATTTATATCAAAGAGTATATTTATACATTGTTGTTTGTATTCAAAATTTAGAATAACATTACGTCACGAAAAATAGTTAAAAATATGTTATATATGACCCGGATCGGTTTCGAATGAAATTTATACCGAAAGTTGTTTGTATTCGAAATTTAAAGTAAGATTGCTTTGTCAAAAAAAGTTATATATATATATATATATATATTATATGGCGGGATCAGTTTCGAACGAAACTTATACTAAAACGTAAATATTAATAAGCATGTTACAATAGTATATTCAAAAATTGAAGAAAATACAATATTTCAAAAATAGAACTTGTCAAATATTAACAATACAAATAAAAAAACATGAAAATAATTATTGAATATATATTATAATGAACAGAATAAGGCCATGTGTCTAATTAAAAATTAACTACAAAAACAAAATAATTTTAAACCAAAAAAAAATAATTAAATTTTAACTATCTAGTACACATGTGAAAAAGTGATTGGTTACATTTATGAATAGTGAAGTTTCTGAGTTAAGTAACATTTGGTTTTTAATATATATATATATATATATATATATATATATATATAGGTTTAAGTTTAAGTTTAGGAAAGAAATGAGATTACTGTGAGAAATGAATATGGGCCACTAGTTTTATTTTAGGTTTTAAATGTTTAAAAATAAATGAAAAAAATGTAAATGCAACAATAAATACATTCTCTCTCTTCAATT
This sequence comes from Bidens hawaiensis, assembly GCF_021521415.1. Taxonomy (NCBI): domain Eukaryota; kingdom Viridiplantae; phylum Streptophyta; class Magnoliopsida; order Asterales; family Asteraceae; genus Bidens; species Bidens hawaiensis. Next base: position 2,125,513 of record NW_027491241.1, on the reverse strand, counting down.
AATACAACTAATATAACCATAATAAATCACTCTCTAATTATGGATACATATATCCTACACGTGTGTAGGTTATATGTTTTTCGTGTGTAGGTAATATGTTTTCTTATTCTTAGAACAAGTGTATATTATATGTTTTTGTTTAGGTTGTATATTTTTTATTGACTTTTAACGCTATCATATGTAAGATAGTTTTTTGTATTATTCATTACAATGTACCTACTGTAACACCCCGACCGATGGCGGATTATACATCGGGGCGCCACGTATTGTTTCATTACTCGCGACACTATTCGGGTGTCAATATTTAATAAATACATTTTATCGCGCAAGCGCAGAACATGACATAAAGTAAAATAAAGCAACATATTATAACTCAAAATATTCAAACAACATTAACTTGTCTTGATACATTTTAAACTAGGTCCAAAGTAAAAGAAAACATCCTACGTGTCCTTGAGTTCCAAAAGCAGCTACAGCAAACCTGAACATGTGTTAAAATAAAACGTCATCACTTGCGTGTCGGTGAGAAATCAAGTTTAATAGATACAAATAGATAATAATAAACATTGCGCGCAACATGTGTATATCTGGTGTTTAACAAGGGTGTAATCAGATTGTGATCAAGCCTAAGATCATAGCTCATAGTTCAATCCGTGCTCCCAATTGAGCACAAAAACAAGAAAACTGTGCAAGTGTAAACAAAAGAGAAATCATAAACGATAGTTCTCCCGTGTTCATCTAATGGATCCATGAAAACTGCGGAATAGGCCGACAAGACGGTTGATGATCCACACATACAAATAAACAGCCAAGTAAACGTCCATATCACATGGGATACTGCGCGACGAAAGCTTATAAACAAGTTTAAGACTCAAGTTTGTACGAACACATGAACATCCCAAAACATTAAAAATAAAAGGGATTAGGTACGAGATTACTCACATGTAAACGGTATGTTGATAGATAAAGCAAGAGCCAACTTTTAAACAAGCAAAGTTAACCTATAAATAAGAGGTTATTGGTTTAGCGATTGGTTTTAGTGTCTTGATTATATGTAACCATATGTAATATGTCTCGATTTACTTAAACAAATTATATATATAATATATTACCGGGATTTCTGGGCAGAACGAAGAGAAGACGGAGATGGAGACGGCTGAGGAACTAGGGCAGAGAGTAAAGGGAGGGAGATTTGGGGAGAGTTAAAGTGTTGTGTGTGTAGTGTTAATTATCAAGAAAATAGCTTTATTTATAGGCAAACCCTAGGGAACACAATCCCTAGAAAAGAGGAAAAGATCTTTAACAAATCAAGCAAAATATATCAAAAGCAAAAGATTCCAAAAGCAAAAGATCTCAAAAGATATGGCAGCAGGGGAACAGGAAAAATGGCTGACAGGATACAGAATAAAGCATGGGAGGAGTCAGATAAAACACTGTTCAAGGCATGCAAAAGAAGATTTCAAAAGATATGTCAGTCACTTTTTCTGCCAACCAATGGGGTTGGTGCGCATGCAGCGCCGAAAGTGACTATTCAGACAGAAGATAAGATATCACAAAAGTAAACGGGCTGGATTAAACTGGAGAAAAGACTTAAAAGTCTAGCGCGAGAAGGCTGAGTGCGCGAGCGCGAGGGCAGACACAGACAAACCTTAGCGCGCTGCGGGAAGAACCACAAGTCCTTAGCGCGCCGCGGGACGAACTACCATCCTTAGCGCGTCGCGGGAAGAACATAAATCCTTAGCGCGTCGCGGGAAGAACTAAAATCCTTAGCGCGATGCGGGGACAGTTCGCCTCGCGTATCGCAGGAACAGCTGGTCTTCACGCAGGCTTCCTTGTAAGGAGTCTGGCGCGTGGAGCTGCGCAGACATCCTTAGGCGGGAAGAACCAAAGGACAAGCAAAGAGTTTAAGAGAAAAAGGGGTTTCAAGGCGTAAAGGTTAAGCAAAGGGGCGGGAAGAAATATTATTATTATTAGTAAGTAATATAAAAATATATCTATATATGATTTATTAAATGTTAGATTACAAAGATTAATAATCAAAATTACAAAGGAATTTAAATCATAAAAAGGATCGGATCAGAAAACGGGTACCTGGGTCGGGTCGGATTCGGGCAGTTGTCACAGTCTCCCCTACTTTAAGAAATTTCGTCCCGAAATTTTATCTCGAAGTAGGTTGCGCAGAGAAAAGGTACGGGTACTTGATCTTCATCTGATCTTCCCTTTCCCAAGTGAACTCGGCTCCGCGCTTGGACTGCCAACGAACTTTAACAATAGGGATGCGACTGCGCTTGGTTTTCTTCACCTCGCGATCCATAATCTCAACAGGCTTCTCAACGAAATGCATAGTCTCATCAACTTGAACTTCATCAAGTGGTATGTGGAGGTTCTCGTCAGCTAAACATTTCTTGAGATTGGATACATGGAAGGTTGGATGCACATTGCTGAGCGCGGGCGGCAGGTCTAGTTTGTAGGCAACTTTTCCCACCCTCGCAAGAATCTTGAATGGACCAACATAACGAGGCGCAAGTTTACCTTTCTTCCCAAAGCGGACAACACCCTTCCAAGGCGACACTTTGAGGAGAACAAGATCACCAACTAGAAATTCGAGAGGCTTTCGCCTGCGATCTGCGTAACTCTTCTGTCGGCTTCTGGCAGTCAGCAGATGATCACGGATCTTGGTGATTTTATCGGTTGTCTCTTGAACTAGTTCGGGTCCTGTGAGTTGAACTTCACCCACTTCGTTCCAACAAATCGGTGAACGGCACTTTCGACCGTAAAGTGCTTCAAATGGGGCCATACCGATGCTGGAATGATAGCTGTTATTATAAGAAAACTCGATCAGAGGTAGGTGTGAATCCCAATTACCTCCAAAATCAAGAACACAAGATCGAAGCATATCCTCAAGGGTTTGGATGGTTCGCTCAGACTGTCCGTCAGTCTGAGGATGATATGCAGTACTCATGTCCAAACGAGTTCCTAACGCAGTTTGGAGAGATTTCCAAAAGCGAGATATAAAACGGCCATCGCGATCGGATATGATGCTCAAGGGAGTACCATGACGGCAGACAATTTCCTTGACATAAAGATGCGCGAGTTGATCAACACGGTAGGTTTCACGAATGGGCAGGAAGTGAGCAGACTTGGTCAATCGATCCACTATTACCCAAATGCTATCATGTTTGCTTGCGGTCAAGGGCAACTTGGTGATAAAGTCCATTGCTATACATTCCCATTTCCACGTAGGAATTTCAGGTTGTTCGAGCAAACCAGATGGGCGTGATGTTCAGCTTTTACCTTAGAACAAGTTAGGCATTTAGCTACAAACACAGCAATATCCTTTTTCATACCAGGCCACCAATAAGAAAGGCGCAAATCTTTGTACATTTTGTCAGCACCAGGATGAACAGAGTACCGAGATTTGTGCGCTTCACTCAGAATGACAGAGCGAAGATTCTCATCATTGGGAATCCAGATGCGATTGAGATAACAGAGAATTCCATTCAGATTAGGGACAAAATGCGCTTCCGCGCCACACGCTAACTCGGCGCGAAGGTTGCCATTGCTGATGGATGCGCGCTGCGCGTCGCGAATGCATGATTCAAGATTGCTTTGAATCGGCGCGAAGTGAAGCTGCGTGCGCGGCAAGATACAGTTAAGCTGGCAGGGTTTTCGGCTGAGCGCATCAGCTACCACATTAGCTTTTCCAGGGTGATATCGGATCTCACAATCGTAATCGCTGATGAGTTCGTTCCGTCGACGTTGTCTCATTTTAAGTTCCTTTTGATCAAAAATATGCTGATGGCTTTTATGGCCGGTGTAAAGGATACACTTAGTCCCATAGAGGTAGTGTCTCCAGATTTTTAAGGCAAATACAACTGCACCAAGTTCGAGATCGTGAGTCGTATAATTCTTTTCGTGAATCTTGAGTTGCCTTGACGCGTAAGCGATAACCTTGCCTCGTTGCATAAGTACACAACCGAGACCTTGGTTGGAGGCATCACAATACACGACAAAATCATCATTACCCTCTGGTAAAGTTAGAACAGGAGCTTCGCACAACAATTGCTTGAGTGTCAGAAAGGCTTCTTCTTGCTTCGAGCCCCAAATATACGGTTTGCCTTTGTGCGTTAAAGCTGTTAAAGGCAAAGCGATCTTTGAGAAGTTCGAAATAAATCGCCGGTAGTAACCAGCTAAGCCCAAAAAGGAACGGATTTCGGTAGGAGTGGATGGCGTAATCCAGTTCTTGATTGCTTCAATCTTGGATGGGTCGACATGAATACCCATCTTGTTTACAACATGACCAAGGAACTGTACTTCATCCGACCAAAATTCACACTTGGAGAGTTTGGCAAAGAGTTGCTCGGTTCGAAGCTTTTGCAACACCAACCGAAGATGTTGCTCATGCTCGGCCTTGGTTTTAGAATAAACCAGAACATCATCGATGAACACGATCACGAATTTATCCAAGAAAGGCCTACACACCCGATTCATTAAATCCATGAAAATGGCGGGTGCGTTGGTTAAACCGAAGGACATGACCAAGAATTCAAAATGGCCATAGCGGGTACGAAAAGCAGTCTTGGGAATATCTTCTTCACGGATACGCAACTGGTGATAGCCAGAACGGAGATCGATCTTGGAGAAACAAGAGGCACCTTGGAGTTGATCAAAGAGGTCGTCAATACGCGGTAAGGGATACCGGTTCTTAATGGTGAGCTTGTTCAGCTCGCGGTAATCAATACACATGCGAAACGTACCATCTTTCTTTTTAACGAACAACACCGGAGCACCCCAGGGCGAAGAGCTAGGGCGAATGAATCCTTTAGCGGTCAACTCTTGAAGTTGACTTGCTAATTCTTGCATTTCAGCGGGTGCAAGACGATAAGGAGATTTGGCTACGGGGGAAGCACCAGGGACAAGATCAACACGAAACTCGACTTCCCGAGCGGGAGGTAAACCAGAAAGATCATCGGGAAAGACTTCAGGGAAATCACGCACGATGGGAATTTCAGAAAGTTTCTTCTTTCCTTCATCGGGTTTGACCACATGGGCTAAGAATGCAACACATTTCTTCCGCAAAAGTCTTCGGGCTTCAGTGCATGACATTAGTTTAAGACCGTTAGATGGTTTCTCGCCGTAGATATGCAGATCACCATTTTCTCGAGGAATGCGAATCATCTTTTTGGCGCAAATAACTTCGGCGCGATTATGCGAGAGCCAGTCCATTCCAATAATAACATCAAAGCTTCCAAGCGGCATAGGAATTAGGTCGATTAGAAAATCATGCTCGTTAAGGTTAAGCGTGCAATCTTTGATCACGGAGTTTATTAAAATAGTTTCACCATTAGCCAATTCAACTGAAAAGTTTTCTTTTAAGTTTATGCGCGGTCGCGCAAGTTTCTGCTCAAATGCGCGAGAAATAAAACTTCTATCGGCGCCAGTATCAAAAAGTATAGATGCATATTGTCCGTTAAGTAAAAATGTACCATTAACCACGTCATTATTCGCTTGCGCTTGGTGCGCGGTTATATTAAAAGCTCGTCCGCGCGTCACTTGGTTTGAAATTTGGTTAACCGGATTAGCTTGTGTAATCTGAACTTGCAGTCTCGGGCACGCGTTCCGGAAATGACTGGGGTCACCGCAGTTATAGCACGACCTGGGTCGTGGATTCTGGTAAGTTGGTTGTGGGTTTTGCGGGTAGGTTGGTGGTGTTTGTGCAATTGGGTTGGAGGGGAGAACTCTACAGTTCTCAGCAGTGTGACCAGCGCGGCCACATCGGTTACATTGTCGACACGGGACTTGAGGTGGGTGATGAAGTCTACAGGTTGGGCAAAAGGGTTGGTTTCCAGTGTAAGGTTTCTTAGTTAACGGGGCAGGGAGTGCTGGATTGGTTAAGGCATAGTTATGGACTACAGGAGGTGTTGGGTAGGTTGATAGTGGGTTAGGCGCGTATACTGGAGGTTGGTAGGCGGGTTGATGGACAATGGGTGGGTTGGTAAGCGCGTAGGCTTTGCGCCGGCGCTTGAGGTTGTTATGGTTTGAGGGTTCTGGCTTGGTTTCTGTTGGTTCTGGGACAGTCTTGGTGGGTTTGGTCTTCTCAGCTCCCCGCAGGAACAGGGTTCCTGCTCTGACATGGTTGTCGCTGAGCACAGCGGCCAACTCGATGGCGTCAGAGAGGGTTACTGGGTTCCTGGCCCATACAGAATCTTGAATTTCCATGGGGAGACCCCCAAGGAATTTCTCGATGGCTCGGCGGGAAGGGGTAACTAGGTGTGGGACAAGCAAGCTTAGTTCGTGGAAGCGCGTCGCGTACTCGCGCGCTTCGCCACTGTACTGCTTCAAGTTCCAGAATTCCTCCTCAAGGCGCTTTACTTCATTGGGAGGGCAGAATTCTCGCTTCAAAAGTTCCTTGAATTCCTCCCAGAGCATGCTAGAAGCAGCCTCTGCGCCACGCGCGTGAGCTACTCCGTTCCACCAAGTAAGCGCCCTTGATTCCAGGACACTTGAGGCGTATAAGGTTCGTCGGTCTGGAGGGCATTGGGTATGGAGGAAGGTGTTTTCAATTTTCTCGAGCCATTGGAGCATTATGGTGGCTCCTTCAAGTCCTGTGAATTTCGGAGGTTTACCCGCATTAAAGGATTTAATATTGTATCCGGAGGGGTTGGTATTAGTTTGGTTTAAGGCTTGGGCTATTGCGGCGGCCATTTCCTGGGAACGTTGCTGCCTACGTCTGCGCGCGGCCTCTCTTCTCTGATAACGAGCTGATAGTGGAGGCATTCTATAAAAGTTTTAGTTTTTGTTAATATCTTGGTATGGACAATCGTTTTATCGCAAAATATATCGTCGCAAAGCTTGTTTCGCGAAATTAATTGCTATCAAATGCTGAAGTAAAAACATGAATTTAAATGCAAACTAATACAGGTAACGAATTCGAATTGAAAATCGACAATTCATGTATCACCATTACTTTCCGAATTCTCAATTTAAAATATACGAGTAAATGAGTATTGGAGATTGACAATTCATGTATCACCATGACCTTTCAATCTTCAATATAAAATATACAAGTAAATGAGTATTGGAGGTTGACAATTCATGTATCACCATGACTTTTCAAATCTCCAATTTCAGAACATAAAGTTAATGGAAATTGAAAGTCAACTATTCATGTATCACCATGACTTTTCGGATTTTCAATCCCCACAAACGAATATGTAAATAAAGAAATAAATTGAAATTTAACAATAAAAATCGAAAGATCGCGAATGAAACATGAAATCAAGTGCTGCGTATGCGCAAGCATATATTATAAATATCGAGTAATTAACAATTAGCGCGCAAACATGAGATATTTCTCATGCGCGAGAAGGGACTCTTAGGTATTCTAGGTCGTTACGTCTAACCACCTATCCTAAAGTCACGGAGCTCTGATACCAATCTGTAACACCCCGACCGATGGCGGATTATACATCGGGGCGCCACGTATTGTTTCATTACTCGCGACACTATTTGGGTGTCAATATTTAATAAATACATTTTATAGCGCAAGCGCAGAACATGACATAAAGTAACATAAAGCAACATATTATAACTCAAAATATTCAAACAACATTAACTTGTCTTGATACATTTTAAACTAGGTCCAAAGTAAAAGAAAACATCCTACGTGTCCTTGAGTTCCAAAAGCAGCTACAGCAAACCTGAACATGTGTTAAAATAAAACGTCATCACTTGCGTGTCGGTGAGAAATCACGTTTAATAGATACAAATAGATAATAATAAACATTGCGCGCAACATGTGTATATCTGGTGTTTAACAAGGGTGTAATCAGATTGTGATCAAGCCTAAGATCATAGCTCATAGTTCAATCCGTGCTCCCAATTGAGCACAAAAACAAGAAAACTGTGCAAGTGTAAACAAAAGAGAAATCATAAACGATAGTTCTCCCGTGTTCATCTAATGGATCCATGAAAACTGCGGAATAGGCCGACAAGACGGTTGATGATCCACACATACAAATAAACAGCCAAGTAAACGTCCATATCACATGGGATACTGCGCGACGAAAGCTTATAAACAAGTTTAAGACTCAAGTTTGTACGAACACATGAACATCCCAAAACATTAAAAATAAAAGGGATTAGGTACGAGATTACTCACATGTAAACGGTATGTTGATAGATAAAGCAAGAGCCAACTTTTAAACAAGCAAAGTTAACCTATAAATAAGAGGTTATTGGTTTAACGATTGGTTTTAGTGTCTTGATTATATGTAACCATATGTAATATGTCTCGATTTACTTAAACAAATTATATATATAATATATTACCGGGATTTCTGGGCAGAACGAAGAGAAGACGGAGATGGAGACGGCTGAGGAACTAGGGCAGAGAGCAAAGGGAGGGAGATTTGGGGAGAGTTAAAGTGTTGTGTGTGTAGTGTTAATTATCAAGAAAATAGCTTTATTTATAGGCAAACCCTAGGGAACACAATCCCTAGAAAAGAGGAAAAGATCTTTAACAAATCAAGCAAAAGATATCAAAAGCAAAAGATTTCAAAAGCAAAAGATCTCAAAAGATATGGCAGCAGGGGAACAGGAAAAAGGGCTGACAGGATACAGAATAAAGCATGGGAGGAGTCAGATAAAACACTGTTCAAGGCATGCAAAAGAAGATTTCAAAAGATATGTCAGTTACTTTTTCTGCCAACCAATGGGGTTGGTGCGCATGCAGCGCCGAAAGTGACTATTCAGACAGAAGATAAGATATCACAAAAGTAAACGGGCTGGATTAAACTGGAGAAAAGACTTAAAAGTCTAGCGCGAGAAGGCTGAGTGCGCGAGCGCGAGGGCAGACACAGACAAACCTTAGCGCGCTGCGGGAAGAACCACAAGTCCTTAGCGCGCCGCGGGACGAACTACCATCCTTAGCGCGTCGCGGGAAGAACATAAATCCTTAGCGCGTCGCGGGAAGAACTAAAATCCTTAGCGCGATGCGGGGACAGTTCGCCTCGCGTATCGCAGGAACAGCTGGTCTTCACGCAGGCTTCCTTGTAAGGAGTCTGGCTCGTGGAGCTGCGCAGACATCCTTAGGCGGGAAGAACCAAAGGACAAGCAAAGAGTTTAAGAGAAAAAGGGGTTTCAAGGCGTAAAGGTTAAGCAAAGGGGCGGGAAGAAATATTATTATTATTAGTAAGTAATATAAAAATATATCTATATATGATTTATTAAATGTTAAATTACAAAGATTAATAATCAAAATTACAAAGGAATTTAAATCATAAAAAGGATCGGATCAGAAAACGGGTACCTGGGTCGGGTCGGATACGGGCAGTTGTCACACCTACATGTTGATTGATATTGATATACTGAGTTGGAAGAAATTGGTTTTGGATAGAAAACAAATTTAATATATGAATAAATTGTATTTGTGTAGGATAAAATTTTCAAGTGTAGGTTATATGTTTTTCGTGTGTAGGTTATACGTTTTCGTGTGCGTGTGTAGTTTATTAATGCTGAATTTTGTGTGTCGGTTATATGTTTTTCGTATGTAGGTTATATGTTTTCTTATTATTAGAATAAGTGTAGGTTATATGTTTTATGTAGGTTGTGTACTTTTTTGTTGATATTTAATCCAAACACGTGTAAGATAGTTTTTTGTACTATTCATAACAATGTAACTACGTGTTGATAGATATTAATATATTGAGTTGAAGAAATTGGTTTTGGATAGAAAGAAAGTTTAATGTATGAATAAATTGCACTTCTGTAGGATAAAAATTCAAAAGAGAAAAAATAAGTTATAAAAATAAATGAATTCTTTATTATTTTCCAATTATAATAATTTGATTAGTTATATTAATTGAATAGATAACTATTATGTTTATTAGTTATATTAATTGAAGAGAGAGCATGCATTAATACTTTTCTTATTTATTTTTAAGCATTTAAAATATAAAATAAAACTAATTGTCTATATTCATTTCTTACATTTCTCACAATAATCTCATTTCTCTCTTGAACCATCCCCTATATATATATATAATATATATATATATATATATATATATATATATATATATATATATATATATATATATATATATAGGATCATGATCATGTGAGAACTTTTTTGAAATTGTGAACTATGAGAACCATTTTGGACCACAAAAAAACCCAAAAATAAAAAAAATCATAAAACAAAAAAAAACACAAAAATAAAAAAAGTAAAAAAACCAAAGTTCTTATTTATCATCCCGGTTTCTAAAAAAAAAAAAATTCTCGGTTTAGCTAAATTATACATATACATATATGTATAATATGTACATATATGTACAAACATGTTTTTTTCCTATACACTTATGTATAATTTAAGGTAAATGATAATGTACATTACATAACTAGAGATTAAGTGAAAGTATACATATGTGTATAGGTATAATACGAATTAAAAAGAAAAAAAAAATCGGTTTTTTTTATTATACATATATGTATAATATGTACACACATGTTTTTTCCTATACACATATGTATAATTTAAGGTAAATGATAATGTACATATGTGTATATTACGTAACTAGAGATTAAATGAAAGTATACATATGTGTATAGGTATAATACGAATTAAAAAAAATTCGGTTTTTTTTTAATGAAACCGGAATGAAATATAAGAATTTTGGTTTTTTTACTTTTTTAAAATTTTCGGTTTTGTTTGTTTTATAATTTTTTAAATATTTTTAGAGGGTTTTTTTAGTGGTCCAAAATGGTTCTCAAAGTTCTCAATTTGCCAATGGTTCTCTTAGTATCCTTACCCTGTATATATATATATATATATATATATATATATATATATTAATATGTTAAATAATATAATTAAGATAATTAAGAAATGTGATCACAGATGTAAAAAGAATTTAAATATGAGAAAAGTTAACTAAATTGAATTTGGCGAAACACTTGTTTTGATCATTAACCATTAATGCGTAGCCTTGGAGTGGAACAAGCACATGGCTACAAGAAAAGAATTCAATTATTTATATAGAGTAAGTGAGACATGTCGGTGCGATTCATTTTTTATTTTGTTTTTTTACTTTTATTTTTTGTCTTTTCAAAATACATGTGTGTTTTTTTGTTTTTTTAAATTATGCTTATACCCAACGAACGTAACAAATACTAATCATATTTGCGGCTGCTTGCCGTCTAATGCTCGGGTTTTACCAACATCCATGTTATAAAAGTCAAGTTTTACCAACGCCCATGCTTCACCGACAATAATCTGATTAACACTTGGATTTTACCATCGTCCGGGTTTTACCGACTGAATAAATGGCGCTTTATATATTATAATTTCTTTATATGTATATGCTAATAGTCATTTTATATTTTAATTTCACGAACTTATCTTTTGTTTTTAGTTATGGTACCGTAAACACATAACCGATACCGGCTGAATACAAGTCGAGTCACCGTCGCAACGCTCAGGTTTTACCAACTGAAAAAAGGTTGTTTTAAATTATTTAAATTATATAATAAGCTATATGGGTGCAGCTAAATTTTTTTGTTTTTCTAAATATATTAATTTGAAGAATCTGTATTTTAGTTTTAATCCGGTAACATAATGAACGTAGCTAGTACCGACAGAGTTCATATTAGCTTGTCACTGCATCGCTCAAGTTTTACCGACAGAATTCGACTCAACATGCACGAGAAATCACTAGTTTAGACTAAAAGAAAAGCGACGTGAGCATATTATCACGAGATTTTGGTGAAATTGGGCTTTAGATTATATTGAATTCACATCAAATTAGGTCACTGTTTGCAATTAAAAGAAGAGAACAACCGTTTTGGAGTTAGGCGGCAGTTTGGAGAGTTCGCACAAGGGGTTCGAAAAGGCAGCAGCCTTTTGGCTGTCCACGTTGACGAGACGAAGAAGGTTGTTGCTAAATCCCGAATTCATTCAAGATAATTAATCAACATGTCAATGAGTGACTAAACTACTTGTGATTATCTCCAGATGTAGGCTTTAGTTGTATTAGTAACTGAATTTAATCTTTTTTTTCTATGTTTGCATTAGTTCTTATTAATTAATCTTTCCACTAATAAAACTTTTATGTTTATTTAACTACTAAACAGCTGCTTATCTAGAATTCGTCTATGTCAATAGTTATTTGGTTTGAAATCATCCACGTTTAGGATTGAGTTGTTACTGTCATTAATTTAATATCATTAACCATTGATTGCAAGTGAATCTTATATATATGTATCGTTAGTTAACTAGGCCGTATTTAGTTGTGTAAGTTAGTCGGATTGAGTTACATTAGTTAGCATAATCAAATGACATGGCCTTTTAATTATTTATCAACTTAATTAATGAACCATGCGTATGTTGTTTTCAGTTGACACTTAACTAGATTATTCAGTCCGCTTCACAACCTTAACACGGTGATCTGTTTAATTGTTGTTTTCCAATCAAGTTTAATTGCTTTTTATAATCAATCTTTCAAAGAATATTTGACATTTCATTTAAGTTAGTTAATTTTATTAAGTTTTAGAGTATATTACCAAACAAAAAAAAATGTAATACTGTACACAAGCTTTGTCACACCCCGAAAATCTTAACTTAAGCAGCGGAAGATTTGACTAAGTCATTCGGGTGGTGACAGACGCCTTTTCAGCCAATCATAAACAAATTTACATATAATACATATGTCGGACTTTATTCAACCATCAGAGTTTTTACACGTGTTCAAATAAATGATTTTTATTCAAATTACAAGTCCAACTAGACAAAAGTCAACATTCCTTCCATTCAAACACATGTCACCATTTTTCCCGCACACTCCACGAAGCTCCAAATTATTATTTACCTGAAAAGTATATTAAAACATTTGTCAACACGTATGTTGGTGAGTTCTCATTTAAAAACCATGATATAATAGCTCTCGGCTTTTACATCAAATATTTCTTCATTTTAATCGATAAGGATATCATTATTAACTTTGATTCTTGCATTTTATTTCTTAAACAAATCGTATTAGTTGTAAACGAGTAAAGAGTACAACACATGTATGACTATCAAATGAACAACACGAGACATACCAAACTCAAATATTCCCACCTTCTAACCAGTATCTCTGGCTAAATGAGGGGTGTCACCCCGATAGATCTATCAATATTTCTACGCTCTAGACCAAGGTTAACGGTTCTCCCATTCAAGAGACTTGTCCCATTTAATACGTTTTGTAAAATAAAATGCATCAATTAAATATATTTTTCCTCCAAAACAGTTATATGTGAAGCGTTATCAAAAAGAGGGGATTTATGAGAAACTCACTGTTTTCAGTAGATGATCGGTTTTGTCCACAATTCAACTCGTGTTTTCAAATACCTGATGTAATAGCTCACTGTTTATGAGAAAGTCACTGTTTTCAAATACCTGATTTTTATTCAAATTTCAAGTCCAACTAGACAAAAGTCAACATTTTTAATGATTTATTCCCATAATAACCTTAAGTTGTTCTTTCAACTTAAAGCGTTCACACCAACCTTTTAGTTTTTCATAACGTTTATCTTGTTTATCAGTTTTAGTGTTCAAGTTATCCATTAGTGGCTTTGGTTTCGTTAAGATCATAATATACTTTCACTCAAGCACATATCACAAATATTTATAAGTGTATATATGTATGTATATATCTATATATATACATATCTACTTCCAATATTAACTAAAAATGTATATAATACACTTAGCATCAATCTTTGCAAATAAGACATTCAAAACAATTTTCTCAAAATTGTTTATTAATTATTAATTCAATATTTAAATATAAATATGGTAAAAACACCTTTTTATTTGCCGAATTATTTAAGTCTTTCAAAATTTGCAATTCTTTATGTTTTAGGCGACATTTTACCGGTTTTGTCGGTTTCGCGTTTAACAGCGAACCGGTTAATGTTTCATTACATTTTAATCTTTTTAAGTTGAAATAAAATATTTTTTAAAGCTGAAATACATGTATTTTTATAAGTTAGTTTGTAAAAATCTATTTGTTGTCAGTTTAGTTTAAATCTTAATAGAAATGATCATTTTAACGTTTTCGAATTGTCTTTCGCGGCGCGACTCGTTTATTGTCAAGTCTTATCATCTTGACCTCATTACACATATTATATAGTGTAACGTATAGGAGTTTTTAGGTTTTAGGGGCTGTTTCAAATCATCTCCTAAAAACCTTGTCGGTTTGCGTTAAAAAGCCGTTTTTTTGACTAGTTAAGTAACCGACACTCATTTTGAACCAAGTTAAGCATGTAAATCATATAACACACAAATTATGGTTATTTTAACATGTAAACATATATAAATTTTCAGATTTCACATTATATCATAAATTTATATTTTTATTGATTATAAACATGCATTTAATTTCATTATAAATTTATCATGTCACATATTAATGTCTACAATTATGAGAACATTTTCCAATAACACATAGCATTTAAATATCTAATAAAAATCAGATTTTAATATTACGTTTTCCAAGATTATAAATATTATTTTCTAATTATTGTTAATAATTTCAAGTTAACATTAATAATATTAACAATAATAATTTTATGTGTAAGCAAACAACTTAAATGTGTGGCATGCATAAAGATCTTATGTGTTTTCATATGATATTACTTAATCTTAATCCAACAATTTCATACAACTAACATCATAATCATATCAATCTATCTCTTTCAAAATCATGTATATATCATCAAATCTTAAGCATGCATAACAATAATCAAACATAAATCATCAAGATGCACACATGCATGTAACATTGAATACTTGAAAACACAGACACACACTCATACTCTCTTTCTCACTCACGGATTTCTCTCTCTTTCTTCTATATTCACACTTTTAAACCCATTTTAAGTCTTTTAGATCTTAAAATCACCAAACCAAACTTAACAAATATGAAAATGGAAGTGATATGCATGTGTGCTTGTATGTGCATGCGGATGTGGGTTCCACATACACACACACAAACCCACGGCTCACATGCACACACACACTTAATATTCAAAGTTCCATTTTCACATGAGTTTTGTGGTTTAATGGCTTGTGTGAACCCTTTCAAGGTGCAAGAACAAGTGTTTTGCATCCTAAACTTGAAGAACAAGATTAGGTTCGGATTTTACCTTAGGGTTTGAGAGAGAGAGATGAAAGAGGATGATTATGATGGTTCCTAGAGGTGTGTTTTAAGCTCCATTCCTTCCTATCTTGCTCCTTACTTCATATTTCTTGGTTTAAAGTTAGGGTTTTGATGATTGTATGGAGATTTTGGTATGAAATGGAAGAGAGAGGGAGGAGGGAAGGAGGTGGCCGGATTTGGGAGGGGGAGGAGAGAGAGGAGAGTGCTGGTGGTGGACTTGGGAAGGGGAAGGATGATATGTTTAAATTCTTTTGTGTGTATTGGAATATGTGTGAACATAGGTTAGTGTGTCTTGCATGCATGAGTGTAGATGGATGATTAAGCAAGGCTAAGAGAGTGGAAGAGGAGAGGGGATAGCCGGCCATGGGGGGTAGGTATTATATATATATATATATATATATACATACATACATATATATATATATAAATTTATTTTGTTAAAACAAGTTGTTTATTAAACCCACTTTGCTAAAATTTGCAAATTATAACTAGCTAGGCTTATTTTTATGCAAAACCAATTACATAATTGGATTCCTCATAAAATTAGCTTCAAAACCATATAAAGATGTAAATTTTTGGAGTTGGTTGGTTTCGGATCCTCACGGTGTCCGTTACCGGCTTTTACCCGCTTGTTTTCTAGTTTTCGCGAACCGAACGTTCTAAAATTTTGTTTATGGTCTAATATTAATATTTTCACTGTGTTTATATTTTAGGTCATTCCCGATCTTTAGGAATTTATTTGGAGTTTTAACCTTACCCGGGTCACTGCCGATGTCAGTTTTGCGCAGTTTTCGGTATGCACAAAAACTTAACTTTTTAAACACAATAAAATATAACTCATATATTTTTGGAGTTTTTGGACTAAAATAGTATTATTTCATTAATTGTTATATTTTATTTATATAGTCACGGATTATATTAGCACAGTATTAGTCTTTAAAAATTGATGTGTATCTCAAGCTTCTCGCGAATACGATACCATACTTACTTTAAATATCTAGGTTAATTAGGTTTTGAATGACTAAAATGACGGTCATCATTATTTTATTGATCATGATTTTTTAATTTAAACCATGTTTTTTTTCTCTATCTATATGTTATTCAAATTTGGCTTTTATTTTATTATTTTTTTTAACAACCAATTTTTATTCTTAATTTTTTTTTTCTCTTATAAGGTTTTGAATCTGACTTTGTTAGATAAAACCAACACATTTTCTGTCATACCACAAGAGGTGGTTCCTGTTTTTTATTTTATTTTAATTCCTTTTTCAATCAATCTTTTATTGAAAAGTTACAAATCATGTTTTTCTATATTTTAATATTTTAATAAAAAACTTTTATGTGTTGTAAATGTGTTAATTATTTTCTGCCATACCACAAGGGGTGGTTCATGTTTTTTTTTATTTTAATTCCTTTTTAATCAATCTTTTATTGAAAAGTTACAAATCATGTTTTTCTATATTTTAATATTTTTTTATAAAAAACTTTTATGTGTAGTAAATATGAGTTAATTATGTGTAGGTAATATTCCTTACGTGTAGATAAAAATGAACTAACAATTTTACACACTGAAATAATCCCTACATATAGTAAAATAATAGATACACTAAGTAATAATCTTACACATTATTAAATGCTAATTGTTTGACTTCTGCTAGTTAATGGATGAAGTTTGTTAAATGCTTGTGAAGTTTCCTATGTTACCTTAAGAAAGCTCAAGAAAATTTCCAGGCAACAATGAGATTTGTTTAGTTCTAGGGTGTAATTTTTTTAAACACAACATAAACCTAACATAAAATTTTGCATGTTTCGGTCAAACCCATGGACACATTTTCCTAACATGTCATGTTCGAGTCAACGTACTTGGTGGATTAATGGTTTGAGTTTTTAGTTTCACAACTTTTTGAAAAGGTATCTTATGTAACAATTGAAACTGGTTGGATGATTTTACATAAAAAAAATAAAACATTGCAGGCGTGAGAGTTGATATGCCAAAAAAACAAATCATAATTTTCAAGTTGGTTATTTGTGTCAAAGTGTCAACCCATGAATATACAATTGTGTTTTGGTGATTATCAGTCACGATTTTTAAGCCCATATTTACCTCATATGAAAGTAGAACTTCAAATTTTAATTGATAACTTGGCATAAGTAAATTTATAGGAATCTATGAGGAACTTCACTAGAAAAATGCAAGACATTTACAGTGTTGACCAGCATTATCATGTGGTCTTATCTGAACCTATGGCATTAAGTAGTCAAAATATTTCCAATCTCATTTCTATATTATTGTTTAGTTGGTAATGACTAATTTGCTATTTTATTATTACTTATGGAGCCATCACAGCTCACACCACAACACAACACACCACACCTCAAAAGTCAATAACTTCTTAAGGTATGATGTCACAAGTTACAAAGAAATTGTTGTGAACTTTCCTTTTATTTCTGAACAACACACCTATGCATAAATATACATCCTTGTTTAACGAAACAGCACACACTCCAATCTGACAAAAAACAAAACATTATTTCTCTTACATGATTTTGGAAGGAACATGATATCTATTGGTGGTAAGTCCTCTTTTGGCTCATCAATTTGAAGTCTATTTAATATTGTATTATTTATCCACGCAGATTGTAGTGTTCTTGGAACCGGATAACAAGAAATGATTTCAAAAGTCGTGAACACGAAAAACGTTTTTGCTTAATCATTTAAAACCAAGAAACAAACCATAAATAAGTTGTTCGTATGTCCTCTTGGTTATATATATTCTATCTTCCAGCTGACTTCTTGTTTATTGAACTTGTTTCCAGTTATAGGTTTCCTTATGCCTGCAGACCACAGAAAACTATTCCAAGTGGTGCCAAATGAAGTCAAAAATATGTGGAACGAGTGGGCCCTACGTGGGCTGATTATAATCAGCATTGCTTCACAGATCACCTTATTTCTTTTAGGCAACGTTAGGAAATACAACCCAAGAACACGAGTCAGAATGGCTCTATGGTTCGCATACTTATTGGTGTACGCGGTGGCATCAGCAGCTCTTGGCGTTATTACCCGAACAGCCTTAGATGTAAGCAACACCTACCTCTCATTCCCTTTCACAAATTCCCAAACTAGACACGAGCGAACTAATGTCATTATGGGCACCCTTTCTCCTCCTTCACCTTGGTGGTCCAGATGCAATTACCGCCTTTGCATTGGAAGATAACGAGCTTTCGTTAAGACACTTTGTGGAGATCGCCTTTCAATCCGGAGTTGCGCTTTACATCCTTTTGTTATCCTGGCCAGGGTGTTCAGATCTCCCTCAGCTAAGCATATTAGTCTACTTAGCCGGTTTCATCAAATGTGCCGAACGTATTCTGGCTCTATGGTTAGCAAACACTGAGAATCTTCGCGACTTGATGCTTGGCCCCCCTGACCCGGGTCCCAATTATCCCAAATTCCTAGAGTGTCTCCACTTAAAAATGTCTCAGGGTTTCATTGCGAACGTTGAAGAGGTCCACGAGTCCCCAATTGCCGCCAGTGATCAAGCATATTCTGACGGAGGTAATGTCATATCCTAAGCATATGAATTGTTTCAAACATTCAAGCGTCTTTTCGTGGATCTCATCCTCACTTTTGTGGATAGAGATGGTAGCCAATCCTACTTTCGCCATCTTAACTCTAGTCAAGCTTTTCGCGTTGTCGAGATTGAACTTGGATTTGCATTTGACATGCTTTACACTAAGGCTTATGTGGTGCATACGTTTAACGGGCTCATGCTTCGTCTTACTAGTATCTTTTTCCTTCTTTTGGTGCCAGTGGGATTCTATATTCAATGTGTTAGGGCCCCGTTTTGTATTAAGTATTTTGTATTGAATGTATGTATTTGGGCTTTAGATGTTTATTTTTGTATGTATGAAGCTCAAGGGAAATGTAATGAAGCCCATTGGGCATTTGGAAATAAAACCATTTCTCATGCATGCTCCTCTATAAATAGGGAGCATGCCATGAGAAAGTAACATTTTGTCAAAATTCTCAAACATTCACATACTTACTCTCTCTCACTAGTTCTCTCTCTCTCTCCCTTTTTCTCTCTATACCAGAACATAAACTCAAGATCCGAGACCTCTTAGGTTGCTTAGTGTGATTTCCGCTAGCACTAAGTTAAGGTTGATCCAAGAACGTTGTTAGATCCACCCGCGTCGGGACCAACAATTGGTATCAGAGCTTCGGCTCACTAGTTGAGGGTTTTTGGATCACAACCTTGGGTTTTGATCTTGGGAAAGGAAAAGAAGTGTTCTTGACAAGAAACACCACAAAAACAACAAAAACAACAAAAATACAAAAACAATCGGTTTTCAGTTGATGAACATGACTTAAATTGTGTTCTTGGTTGAAAATAAAAGGTGTTAAAGCTTAGATTTAAAAAGTTTTAAGTTTAATAGTGTTAAAATCAAGGTTACGGGTTCTTAAAATTGTTAAAATTTGACAAGTTATAATTTTCACATCGCATGGCATGAAAATCAGTGTACCAACTTTTGACCAGAACTGACAAGATTAGGTAAACAGATCCCAAGAAAGATTGCTTCTAAAAACTGAACTTTTTCGCATAAGAAAGATTTTCGCTTCGCTTAGGACCTTTTCGCTTCGCATAAGTTTTTCGCATCGCCTGCCATTTCGCTTCGCTTAGTGAAACTTTTTCACTTCGCGTAAAGATTATTTCGCGCGAAATTCTTGTCTGTGTCAGAATTTTTGAGCTTGTTAAGAATTGTTAAGTGTTTGAGACTACTGAGACCATGGCTAGCACTGATTTAGAGTTGTTAAAGGGGTATTTTCTGTTAGAAAACCAAGTGGAAATACCTCAAAAACCCCCCCAAAGTATATGACCTTAGATGACAACTTTGCCGACTTCAAATGGAGGTTCATGAACTACATCTCGTTGACTGAATCTGACTTGATGAGAAGTTTTGAACAAGGTCCTCATGTTCCCATGACTGTCAATCAAACTGGGAAGCATTCAAAGACTACTGAGAATTATGATCAAAATGATTTGGACATGTTAGCACAAGACAAGAAAGCATATCTCATTTTGATAGTTTTTTTTTCAAATGAGATCACTGAGACTTTATGTGAACACAAAAGTGCAAAGGGTTTGTGGGATGCACTTGTTGAGAAGGTTGAGGGCAATGCTGAAATAAGGGAAAATAAGCAAGCCCTGTTGAAGGAAGAATTCAATATGTTCAACCATCGTCAAGGTGAAGGTGTGCTGGACTTGGTTAAGAGGTTTGAAAAACTAATGGTAAGAGTCAGAGCTGCAAGTGTCAACATCAGCAACTCTGAGGTCAATCACAAGTTGATGAATTCGTTGCCTTATAGTTGGAGTACAAACACAATCACAATCAAGAGAACCACCAATCTGAATGCCATGACAAACAGTGATTTGATATCCACTATCAAGTCATTAGAAATGGACGAGCAAATGAGAATGAATAATCATCTGAGTTCTCTGAATCAAGCTAGAATGAGTACTGCATCCTCTAATCCAACTGCTTTTCTAAGCAAAACCCTGCAAAATGTGTACCCTGTAAACACTCCTAAGTACTCCTGCCTTTATCTCAAAGGAAAGTCAATCTGGATCATCTGAGCCTAGCTCATTTCAAAAGGCAGTGGATAGTGCAGTTGAGTAAGCATTGAAGGCCCATGGAATTTCATCATCATCAAAGAATCAGCCAAGCAAAAGCTCCAGCTACTGTGAAGCACTACCCATGTTGAATGACTCAAACATCTCAATAGTTCATGCTTTTCTGTCTAGCCATGAAGAGTTGATGAAAGGAAATTTATTGCCACCACAATTTGAGATTGGGGATATGAGAGATATCAATCAAAAGGATCTCGACAAGATGGATATCAAGTACCAAATGGCAATGGCCGTGCAAAGAGCTACTAATTTCATGAAGATGTATGGGAAAGACAGCTTCAAGGATTCAGACAGGAAAAGAATCGGGTTTGACAAGTCAAAGCTACGATGTTACAACTGCGGTGAGATGGGTCACTTTTCACGAGAATGTACGAATCCGTCAAAGCCAGCCAATTATATTCGTGTGACTGAGGTGACTGAGGGGGAAAATAGTAAAGCTGCAGGAAAGAAGCATGAGGGGCAGAAGATAAACAGCTCAGCTCCAAGAATTGGAGGTCATCCACACAAGGGAAGTTCAAGCTCAAACACAAGAGCCCTTGTCTCCCAAACGGAGGTCCAAACTGGTATGGATTGGGATGATCAATTTCAAGAGCTGCAGAATCCTCTCAACATGGCTAGCATGGCTTTCACTCCAAACAATGAAGCATCTTCGTCTTCAAACTCGGCTTCTGTTGCATCTCCTGTCGATGAGGTAAAACAAAAACTTTGCACTCAAGAATGCATCAATAAAGTTACATATTATAGATATCTTCAGGACGAAGTTTTGAAAGAAAATGCAAAACTTCGTCCATTAAATGCTGAATATGTTAAGGCTGACAAGATTTATGTTGAAAAGATTAAAACTCACCATGATGATGTGGCAAATCTTAAACTTAGAAGTTTCTTAAAGGAGCAAGATGTTGTTTACTATAAAAACATAATTAATGAGTTAAAAGATGAGATTGAAAAATTAAAACTTGATGCTTCTAATAAGAAAGAAAAAGAAAAACAAGTTGAAAGATTTGAAGCATCATCTGAGAAATTAGATGATCTTATTGGAGCCTAGAGAAGTACTAAAGTTAAAGCGGGGCTAGGATATGACTATTCAGCGGTGCCTCCACCCATGAATGATAATTATACTAGTCTGCCCCACTTTAGCTATAATACTTTTCCAGACGAAGAGATGGATTACGGAGTTGGTAGAATACCAAAACCAGTAAAATTTGTTCCTGCTACATCTCAAACATCTGCTTCAGTCTCATCATCTGATAAGTCTAATCTCAACGTGTCTTGTGCAGCAGGTGATGTGACTGTTGGTGAATGTGGGAAGGTTGACCTGGGTTGTAAGACTAAGGATGTGTTAGAACCTCGTTTTGAGTCTTGTGTGGGTCTAACAAAAACAATTAACAATCCAGTTTGTAATAAAGTTTGTGAATCTATGTTGGGAAGTCTAATGTCAGGATCAAAAGCTGTATTTTGTGAAACCTCTAGTGATGAAAGTTGTAAAGATGTTTGTGATGAAAATGATTGTTCTTCTTCTGATTCTGATTGTGAAACCATTTATGATGAAAAAGTCAAAAACCGGGTTGATGACCAGAACAGTCCTAGCTGCTCATCAACAGATCATCATGTTGAGAACTTAACAAAAGAGAAACCTTGCTTTGAAAATGAAAAACCAAGTACTTCCTGTAAATATGTGCCACCGAAGAAAACTTCATTTTCTCAAAATTCATATTATAACAACAGTTCTCAACATAATGATCAATTTGATAGCACCTATTACTATTCTAAACAAAGACCTAGGCATTCTAATCATTTTGTTGCTCAGAATTCAAATGTTTATAATTTTCAAACAAACAGAGATTACAGACAAGTTAACCCACCCACATCTGTTCACGTACAACATCACACATATTTCAGTGACTTTGATGTCTATAAGTGCAACTAGAGAAAATGTGCTTTGTTTGTGGAAATCCATCTCACCTTGCTAGACATTGCAAGAACTAGCATAAGCAACAAAGAGACTTCAACTGTAAGTTTGGTCAGACATTTCCTAAGTTTCCTTCTCAAACTAAGAAAATGCCTCACCAAACTCACAATTCAGCCAATGAAACGGATTTTAGACCCAAAAGAACTGAAAAACCCAAGAAACCTTTCTGGCTAACCCAAAGAGAAAGGAAGACGTTAGCGAAGGGGTCTGAAGCTGAAAAGCCCAAGAACCCTTCAAAGGTTTTCACTAAGGCCAATCAAGAAGACTTTATAGTTAAGCCGAAATCAAAACGAAGGCAATCCAGAAAACCGTTTCAAAACCGAGGAAATCTTAATTCAAGCTCCTCGAGGGATTAGTCTTCTGATTCTGATACACCAATAGACTACATTTTTAGAAATCATAAAATTAAACTTGGTGATTTTGTGTTTAATTTTCCCGAGACAAGTGCGTCTTGGTAAACCCTCTACTAATTGGTTGTTCATGTGTGTAGGGTCAGCTTGGAAGGCCTGTCAATAGTATTTGGTACTTAGACAGTGGCTACACCCGACACATGACAGGAGACGAGTCTTTGCTGTTTGATATGCAACCATTTGATGGCGGGCATTGTCTCTTTTGCTAGTGACTTAGGAGGAGAGATAACAAAGAAAAGAAAGGTCTCCAATGGCTCGTTGACCTTTGATGAAGTGAATCTGGTGGAATAGCTCAACCACAACCTTCTAAGCGTGTCCCAGATTTGTGACAAGAAATTCTCAACCCTATTCACAGAAAATGAATGTCTTATATTGAAACTAGGTTTTAAAGTCCCTGAAGAGTGGATCATGCTACGTACTCCAAGGCACAACGATGCCTACATTCTGGACATGAGAAGTAATTATTCCATGCGCTCTGCTTCTTGTTTGATGTTCAAGGCCTCAGAGAACGACTCATCACTGTGGCATCGACGTTTTCGGTCACGTCAACTTTAAGAACTTAAATAAGTTGGTTAAAAGTGACCACATGAGAGGTTTGCCTGTGAAATCTTTTCATTGTGCAGAAAAATGTTTATCTTGTTCTAAATGCAAACAGCACAAACTCCCTCACAGACCCAAGATTATCAATTTCATAAACTCCACTCTCCAACTGTTGCACATGGACCTCTTTGGTCCTATTCAACCATTGGCAATAGGTTGAAAGGCCTATTTTCTGGTTATTACTGATGATTTTTTGCGTTTCAGTTGGACATTTTTATTAGGGTACAAAGATGAGACATCTCAGTTTCTGCTACAGTTCATAGTCTTGGTGGAGAATCAGACTAACAAAAGGGTGAAGTGTATAAGAAGTGACAATGGGACAGAATTCTGCAACAGAGTAATCAATGAATTCTGTTGCAACAAAAGAATCCTGCGTTAATTCAGTGCACCCTACACTCCCGAACAAAATGGGGTGGCTGAACGACGAAATCGTATTCTAGTGGAAGCAGCAAGAACAATGCTGTCATATTCCAAACTCCCTTTGATCTTTTGGGGTGAAGCTATTAACACTGCTTGCTTTACCTAGAACCGTGTGCTATTGAATAAGAGACAAAATAAGACTCCTTACGAAGTCTTCTATGGCAGAAAGCCGAGGGTTAAATTTTTTAGAACGTTTGGATGCCCCTGCACTATGCTCCAAACAAAAATGCTGGTACAACTTCCAAGTTTGCAGAAAAGACCGATGAGTGCTATTTTGTGGGCTATTCAGCTGACAAAAGTGCTTATCGGGTTTATAACAAGAAAACTAGAGTCATACTGGAATTGTTTAACATAAAATGGCAAGAGTTAAATCCTACGGACGCACACAACGGTCCGGATTGGATGTTTGATTATGAAGGTTTGTTTAAGTAGTTTCAGGGAATGTACATGACACCAGTTGTACCACCGGTTTCCATTGTTGTTCCTGCTCCTGTTCAACTTGATAATGAGCAAGAAATCTTGATGCGTGCTGTGATGAGAAGTCCGGAAGATTTTCAAGTAGATGTTCCTGCTCCCGTACTTAATGTTCCACCCGTGGCTAATCAACCAGCCCCGGAAATTGAAGTACAGCTTGCCGCATACACTACTGAAATGCCTACTATTGAAGACACCACAGATTCATATTCTGATTCGTACATATCGGCTGATAATGTGGAAAATGTCCAGACTGACCAAGTTGAAGTTCCTCCAGCCAAACCTAGTGTGGTGGAATTGGTTCCCACACCTCCCTCTGAAGAAGAAAACCAAGTTAATGCTGAGGAAGTGATCACAGAGGCAGCTCAAGTTGAACAAGGGAACAATGAAACTTCTGACAACACCAACTCAACATCGGTTCCCACCATTGTTGTACCGTTTTATGAGAACTTATGAAAGGGACCCATTGCTCAAGAACATCTGGTTGATCAACAAGATGATGCCATTGATCCTCAACCACATGCTCTTGTGAATGTGTCAACTGTCTTTCACCCCATAGAGAGCTTAACCATTGAGCTGCAAGCAACACCGGTCGAGCACGTCGAATAAATTCCACAACTACCAATCCATCATCGACATCCGACCGAGAACATAATTGGAGATCCGTCCTCTGGCATTCAGACACGAAGCACCTCTGGGAACATTAACAGATGTCTTTTTGCTTGTTTTATTTCGCAGGTTGAACCCAAGGATTACAAAATCGCGCTGAAGGAGAATTCCTGGGTTGAAGCAATGCAAGAAGAGCTGTTGCAGTTCAAGAAGTTGAATGTTTGGAGGCTAGTAAAGAAACCAGAACATAAGAAGCCGATAGGAACCAAATGGGTGTTCCGAAATAAGAAAGATGACATGGGGATGATCATTAGAAAAAAAGCCCAGCTTGTAGTGCAAGGCTTTTGGCAACGTGAAGGTCTTAATTATGATGAAGTCTATGCACCGGTAGCCAGATTAGAAGCAATTCGCATCTTTGTGGCATACGCCTCGTACATGAACTTCAAAGTGTATAAGATGGATGTTAAGACTGCTTTCTTGTATGGAAAGGTCAAAGAAGAGATCTACGTCAGCCAACCTCTAGGTTTTGAAGATCCAACTCATCTTGATCATGTTTATCGTCTTGACAAAGCACTTTATGGTCTTCACCAAGCACCTCGTGCATGGTATGCCACACTGGCTGATCATTTGGTGAAGAATGGATACATAAGAGGAATTGTCGATCAAACTCTCTTTGTCAAGAAGGTTAAGGATGATTTGATTCTCGTCCAAGTGTATGTTGATGACATTATCTTCGGGTCCACGAATGAGGATCTGTGTAAGGAGTTTTCTAAGGTCATGCAACAGCGATTTGAATGAGTTCATTGGGAAAAATGACTTTCTTCCTAGGTCTTCAAGTTGAACAAAAGACGGACGGTACTTTAATTCATCAAGAGAAGTACGTTCACGACATTGTTCAAAAGTTTGGGTTTAAAGGCTCAACTACTTTCATGACTCCAATCGCTACACGACCTGTTCTAGCTCCTAATCCATCAGGAAAGCGAGTTGATCAACACCTGTATAGGTCAATGATTGGCTCACTGATGTATCTCACGACAAGCAGATCGAACATTATGTTCCCCGTTTGTCAGTGTGCCAGATATCAGTCAGATCCGAGAGAATCCCACATGACAGCTGTCAAGCGTATCTTCCGATACTTGAAGGGTAGACCACGGTTGGGTCTTTGGTATCCAAAAGAGTCTCCCTTGGATCTTCATGCTTTTACAGACAGTGATTATGCGGAATGCAACTTAGACCGGAAGTCAACATCGGGTGGATGTCAATTCCTGGGAGACAGACTTATTTCATGGCAGTGCAAGAAGCAAGTCACCGTGTCCACCTCCACAGCCGAAGCCGAGTACATTGCCACATCCAGCTGCTGCTCGCAAGTGATATGGATCCGGCATCAGTTGCTGGATTATGGATTGAATTACTATGGAACCACGATCAAATGTGATAATAAGGCGGCCATTGCAATTGTTAAAAACCTGGTCCAACACTCAAAGACTAAGCACATTGACATCCGAATGCATTTCATTCGCGATTGTTTCGATCGTAAGCTTGTCAACATTAAAGGGTCCATTCTGACTATAACTTTGCAGATCTCTTTACAAAAGCTTTTAGTTGTGCCCGTTTTGTTTTTCTCGTTGAGTCATTGGGCATGATCTCTTTTGAGTAAATTTTAACTTTGTTTTAAAATTGTAAATATTTTTTTAAAAAAATATGTCACAATTTTAGAGGGAGAAAATGAGTTAGCTTTAACTCACCAAAAAGATTTTAAAATTTACTTTAAGAAAAACCAAAATCGAGTCACTTGACTTAACAAAAAGATTTTATTTTACATATAATATTAATTTCATCTTTACTCCTTAAAAAGAAAATTTCAGAAAATTCAAAAAGTATTATCCCGCATAGAGGGAGCTCCTTCATAGAGGGAGTCAGATATCGGATATTTAAAAAAAAAATTTCAATTAAGAATTTGATCCGACCATATGGAAAATGATAGTACATTGGTTTGTAATGATCCTAGCGCATTAAAAGAGTAGATCAAAAGGCTACAAGGTCATTCATCAATGTGTAGATAGGCTTGACAAACAAGTAAGTGTTGGGTGATATAAACTTAAACTATTGCCGATGCTAGTTGCTATACATTTATGAAGCGGTTGCATGATTCCGTGAAGTCATATTCATGAAGGCAGAAATGTAAATATACATGTCATACCCAAGCCTCTCTTTACCTGATCACAGTTGTCTTATGAAATAAGTGTCAATTTTTAATTTTCATTGAGTCAAGAAAAGAAAAGAAAAAGAAAAACAGAAAAGAAAAATAAAAATCAAGAAAAAGAGTCAATCTTAGGATTTCAACTTCTGCTTTATTTCTTCATTTATTTTGATTCAAGCCTTGGACTTTCTCTGTTTGTAGTCATACAAGATCTGATTGTTAAGGCCCTGAATCTTCTGCTTTATTTTAATTTTTCTAGATCGAGTCAAGTGTGCAAAGCACAAAATATCGAGTGTATAATGTACAAAGTGTCAAGTACGTTGATAAGAGTACTGTGATCAACTAAGAAAGGTTTAAATCAAGTTAAGGTGATATGTTAACACAAAGTAGGCCCGAGATATGATGGAATCAGTAACATGTCTGATTAAGTGGGGTCCACAGAAGTATTGTGCCTAATTGAACCTCCAATGTATCACGTTAACATCAAAACACTTGTCAAGTTAAACAACTGGACAATATCTATAATTGATGATGAACTTGTGACAAAATAATATCAAAATGGAAACGCGATCTAGGGCTTTGCAGACCAATATGATTCCATGTCGTGATCGTTTTTTGTAAATTAATCAAAGAAAAGTTCTATGTAAATTAATTCAATATTAATTTTAATTTAAAAGATATTTTAAATTTTCTCTTATTTTGTTTTTGTTTTCTAAAATATTAAGTATTTGTATAGTTTAATATTTTAAGTTTTATTTTAATTTTATTTTTATTTCATTTTATTGTTATTTTATTTTTATCTTTATTTATTTTATTGTATGTTTTTGTTTTGACAAAGAGATCGATTTTGCAAACGTTAACCGTCACGGACCGACAAAAGAAAAATCAAATAAATAAACAAGTGTTTGGATTCGGTGGGTAAATGTTTTTCGGGTTTGAATGTGCAAATATTTTTAAAGACTGAGGACCGAGAGTGTATTTTTAGGTGAATACTCGCGATGTTTTGACCTTATCGCGAGATAGGCTGACCCTATATGTGCGGGTCACCAAAAATCACTTTCACTATTCACCAAAAGCTTTTCATCCACTCTCTCTCTTCTCTCACATCTTTCAACTCTCAAACCCTATTTCTTTTCAAAAAAGATTCAACGATCCAGCTTCATAATCATACATGATGTTGAATCCAGATCCAACTCCCTCGGTATAACTTCATAAACACCATGGATCATCCCTTCTTCTTTGTTTCTGGATTCTCGTGGACCGAGACGGCGGTTCTTATGAACCGTCGGCTAGATCTAAGATAGATCTTCACAATTTATGTTGCTATCTTGCTTAAAATATGTTTTTATTACTTTAAGATCTTGTTTATCATCACTATTTGTTAATTTTAGATTTGTTTGTTGAAAGGTTTGTAGACCTAGGTTAGTTCATATGTTCTGGGGTCCAATTGACCATGTAAATCAAGGGGTTTTCAACCCAAAGTCTCGAGAAACTCAATTCGGGTCTAGGCGACCATGGTGATATGAAAAAGGAGCAAAAATGGTTTAAGTATCTTTTTTCGCATGAAAGAGTTTTTCGCTTCGCATATCCATGCAAAGCGAAAGGGTTTTTTGTTTCGCTTCACATGCCCATGCGAAGCGAAAGGGTTTTTCTGTTTCGCTTCGCGTACCCATGCAAAGCGAAAATGATTTCTGTTTCACTTCGCATGTCCATACGAAGCGAAAGGGTTTTCTGTTTCGCTTCACATACCCATGCGAAGCGAAACTGGACCTCATGCAAAATTTTCATACTTAGAAATTTTTTCAGAAGTTAGTGACTGATGCTACTGGACTGTTTATGGACTACTGGACTGTTTGGACTTTGGACTGATATGGACATATATAGACAGTATATACTGAACTTAGTGACTTATCTATATACTAAAATTAACTTAACAACTTATTAAAACTAAAATGTACATAATTAATAAAATACTTGACAATTAATTAAGTTAACTATTGTGTATATATCAAAGTGTTTTATGTATATCATATATTATTTTATATTGTTTAACTTTACTCAATGATGATTCTCATGATCTTATGGTATTGATTTCAGGGTCATAATCTATATTGTGCTCTCGAGATGCCAAAGGACAAAGCAGACAAAGTATTCACGTCCATGGTCAAGGGGCTTAAGCAATCATCCCTTGCACATGCTATCACTGCCAACCCAGCTATTTATTCCAAGTGGACTTCTGGGCCTTTGCAAAGGTTGCTGATGATGCTTTATCTTTCACTACCAAAGTTGCAGGGAAAGAGTTGAGAATAACTCAAGGGGATATCAGACGAGCCCTAAAGATAAAAGACGAACCGACCTATACTTATGAGAAAAGTGACAGGGCTAAGTTGGAAGATTTTGTGACGATTATGGGGTATGACACGGAATGGAAGAGTCTAGAAAAGAAACACCTTCCACCCTATTGGAGATTTCTCTTCCACATAGACTCCACCTGGCTCATGTACCCGAGATTTGTACAGATGCTTCTAGATGATTGGATTCCAGATGTTCTAAGACCGGGGCCAAAGAAAGCTAAGGACAAGAAGTCGCTTCCCGAGCCATATCATGTCAACGAGATCAAGCTGTCCATCTTTGGTGTGTTGTTGAGTACCAAAGGGAAAGGGCACCAGTATGTTGGACCAAGACCGGGTTCTAAGTTCGGGTTGGTTGAAGAAACAGAGCCTGCCGGGGATGAGGCGTCTGTGGAAAGTGGAGAGATTCCTGAGAATGAGCCTGAGGTTGAAGGTGATCAAGCTGATTCGTCTGTTGAACCTGCTGAGGGGAGAACCAAGGCCAAGCATGACTTGAAGAGGAAGGCTACTGACAAGCCTTCTATTGGTAGCGCTTTAGGCAAAGAAAAGATGTTTGAAGAAGAGGAGGAAGAAAAAGACCAACCTCCCTTGAAGTGCTTGAGGAAGCTTGGGGACTCCCAGAAGCCTCCCAAGCTCATTGTCAAGCTTCCCTCCACAGGTAAACCCTCTGAACCCTCTGACCAACCTGTAGTTACCAAAGAGGCCTTAGCCAAAGCCATTAAGGACTTAGATGTAGCAAAAATCAAGATACCCTCCTATAGGAAACCCAAAACCCGAACCAAATCCAAGGCCTAGAAAGCCAAAACCATGCTACATGACTCACCCGACTCGTCACCAGAATCCCTACAAATGGACCAACCCATATCCACCTTCCTACCTCAAATTCCACCCTCACCACCTCAAGACCAACCTCAAACCTCACCACCACCATCACAGCCACAACATACAACTCCACCAGAACAACCAACCCAAATCACACCATTAGTATCCACACCACCACCCACACAAAATACCACTGAACCTACTTTCACTTCAATATTCACATCTTCCATCTTCAATTCACCCATCCAATCAACAAGCCTATGGAGCCAAACCATTATCACCTCACCACCAAAAAAACAGCCAACACCACCCACCTGCACACCCTTATTATACCCATCCAATCCATTACACTGCCTACCCAGACCACTTCACCACCCATCCTGTCCACCACCCCACCTTCCACAATCATCTCACCGAAACCCATTACTAGAAGGAAGTCTTCGACCCCTCCAGTATACGCCGATCCTATCCTTGATAGGATCGTCGCACTGGAGGAATCCAACACTAAAAGGGCGGAACGAGAAATTGGGCTTCTCAAATTTATCAAAGAGATGAAAAAGAAAGAAATTGAGGATGAGAATGAGAAGGTAGCATTAAAGGAAAGGGTATAAATGTTGGAAGAGCAGAAGGAGATAAGCGATGCACTTGCTGAAAACCAAAGACTGCTGATCAACACTTTCCACGCCCGAATCCAGAATCTGCAAGTGCTAATGAACCACGAAGCCTCAGAAAACGCAAATTTGAGGGCAGATCATTCAAGGCTTATTGACCGAGTGGCTACACTTGAAAGGAACCTACCCTCTGCCACTGTACTCGAGGCTAACTTGTTTAAGAAGATTGAAGATGCTGCAACAAAATGGGATGTTGAGAAAGAAGCAACCAACTCCAGGGTCTCTGCACTTGAAAGTCAAACTACTTCATCTGATGCCCTTATTGCTGAAAACTCAAGGCTCAGAACAGAGATCGAAGCTCTTCAAGTCAAACTGGCTGAGCAACAAAGTATAACTGAATGCCAGTCAAAGCTAAATGAGGAGTTCTTCAAAAAACATCAAGCCGCCTCAGAGTTAGAAAACAGGCTTGATGCCGTTTTCAGGAGTTGGAGAAGGTCAGGAGAGACTTCTCAGATAGGTGGTGAGCAACCAACCCGCAAGACCAAGTGGGGTCTTGTGAGGAGTTCAGGGTATGGAATCCGGAGGCGAGGCGACTGTTGGTCATGTGGTACAACAGGGCGGCCAAGCTGGTGATGATAAAGGTGATGAAGGTGAGAAGACTGATGATGATGAGGATGATGGTGAAAATGAAGAAGACGACAATGTGCATGACAGTTTTGATGACAATGATGATGGTGATGGTGGAAATGGAGGAGACGGAGGGGCCGGGCAGTAGGAGGTGGAGGTGGAGTTAACACTCAATCACCTCCACCCACTCAACATCATTATGAAGACCCTGCTGCTCACGACTCTGCCGGAAAAGTCAGGGAGCACGACACACAAATCAGTGACATGTACAAAGAAATATTCCCTGAAGATAACTTTGCAGGTATTTTAAAAGCTTTTATTGATGCAGGAACGGGCCTGGAGCAAGTAATTACTCAAAACACAGAGGAGGGAGTAGAAGACGACTATCTCAACTACTCGCCTAATCCTGATACTCCTTCATCACAGTCTCAAGCTTCAGAGGCTCCTGCAACAAATCCCGTCTCAGACTATCCTTATCACGATGATTCGCTGACTTGACACAAGCAACACCCAAGAAAAGAAATACGCGTATTGTGTCAATTCCTGTTCATGCCCCCATATTCAACTATCATTACAACGATGATTCACTGATAGTCTATGAAAAGTACAATCAGAAGAATAGCTGTTGGGTGATGCGGAGATACAGCGGTGATTTAATCTACCTCGATCATCACGAGCTAAAGTCACTACCAGAGCTTGATCTTCGATATCTTCAAAAGGCGCTTGGACGAGGGTCGTTTGATGAGAATCTTAAAGGTTGGGTTATGCGATTCTTGTACCACCAAGCTAACGACGGATTCAAGTACTTTGAAGTTAATAAGGGTCTCTAGTTCAAGAACCCACGGGAGATTGATCTGACCACCGGAGAGCCACGTACCATGTGGAGGTACTGGGCGCCAAAAGACTATCACAAAATATATCATGGCGAGCCCTTCCTTCCCAATACTCCCCGAGACTTTATTGGTTGGGAATTTGACAACAAGACCGGTGAGGCCGTAATCCACTGCCGTAACATGAACGAGATACGAGTGTTTGACGAGCACGAGCTAATGGGACTACATATAGAAGATGTCAAAAATCTCTACAACTCACCGCTGGGAACCGACAAGGATTTGGGTTGTCAAAACACAGACCGGATAGTTGAAGCCTTCAACAAATTCGTCCGCAGACTTGTTGAACTTCCACTAACCGAGGACGAATGCCTCGTCTACGACACCGACAGTTTTCAATACTAAAGACTAGAGGGATATTATTAGGCCTCTTTTTGTATTAAGTCTTTTGTATTGAATGTATGTATTTGAGCTTTAGATGCTTATTTTTTGTATGTATGAAGCACAAGGGAAATGGCCCAAGGGAAATGTAATGAAGCCCATTGGGCATTTGGAAATAAAACCATTTCTCATGCATGCTCCTCTATAAATAGGGAGCATGCCATGAGAAAGTAACCTTTTGCCAAAATTCTCAAACATTCACATACTTACTCTCTCTCACTAGTTCTCTCTCTCCTTTTTTCTCTCTATACTAGAACATAAACTCAAGATCCGAGACCTCTTAGGTTGCTTAGTTTGATTTCCGCTAGCACTAAGTTAAGGTTTATCCAAGAACGTTGTTAGATCCACCTGCGTCGGGACCTACACAGTGTAATATGAGCAATTACCACTTCCTTGACATTGTCATTACTTGCCTATTAATTTGTGTAGCCATTTTACTGGACATAATTTCTCTTATTACCATGCTTCGCTCAGACTGGACCGATCATTGGTTGAGCCAACGAAACATCACTCGGAATGTCCTCATATTCCCATTCTTGAAAAATCCGACAAAGCGAAGATGGTCTGGTTCCGTCGCACAGTTTAACCTCCTAAGCGTCGCTCTTGAAGAGAAGCCTGCTATGTTTATTCAAATTCAGAAATGTATTGGGATAGATAACATTCGCACACAGCACCGTTACAAGACTTATAGCAAAGTTACAGACAAGCTAAAAGATTTAATTTATACGCAATTTCGTGAACTGATGGTAGTTAACTCTGATCCCAAAGTGTTATGTACACATAAGGGTAGTTTTTCTCTAAGAGAGAAAGATTGCAACGCTCTTCTATGGAGTATTACTGAAGTCGAATTCGATCAGAGCATTCTTATATAGCACATTGCTACGTCTCTTTGCTATTACTCAGATCTTGGCCTTGAAGATGAAGTTGATGCAAATATCCACCGTAAGGAAAGTAAGCATATATCTGATTATCTGTTATATCTTCTCGTGTCTTACCTTGTAATGCTGCCAATCGGTATTGGTATGATCCGGTATCGTGACACTTGTGCTAAAGCGATGCGTTTCTTCAAAGAAAAAGGACCCATTACATAAAAGGTTGAAGCCTGTAAGAAGCTTCTAGAAGTTGATTCTCTTGAGGTTTTGCCTAGTAAAGTGAAGGGAGATCGATGCAAATCTGCGCTTTTTGATGGTTGCTGGCTCGCGTTAACTTTGAAAAACATGGAAACCGGACGCATGTGGAAGGTAATGAGTCAAGTATGGATTGAGATTCTTGCTTATGCTGCTACTCACTGCAGAGGGTTTCACCACGAGCAGCAGCTTCGCAAAGGGGGCGAGTTTTTGACTCATGTTTGGCTTCTGATGGCACATTTGGGCATCACAGAGCAGTTTTAGGTGTCTCAAGGCCATGTTAGAGCTAGAGTTAATGTGCTCTAAGGCTTGTGATTTAGGAATAAAAATATTTTATTTATTTATCACAATGTTTATAGAGTTGTAACTTTTTTTATTTAATCCAAACACATTCATATTTGATACGTCGACAGATAAATGAAGTTTCACTTATTAATAAAATATGGTTAATGAAATGAAAAGATAATAAATAATTGAGATTTCATAAAACACCAGAATACACAAAGCCAATATTTTTAGTTATAGTAATTACTCAATACATAAGATTATAACAATCATAAATCATAGTTGAACACGTAGTTATTTATCAAATTAACATAAAATCATAACAACCTTGCCTCAAGAAAAGCAAATAACTAATTTAAATCTTGACATGGCTATCTCAACACCCTTGGGACTTGTGGACAGAAATTTCACTCAAGACTAACCACTTGGATGAAGAACATAGCTTTAAATCCATGCTTCAAGATGAATAAACCACAAAACACCATCTTTCTCTTGGATTTTGAGCGGGTAAGGGTTAGGAGAGGTTCGAGGGTGGACTGGTGTATCGTTTGGATGAGCATTCATGTATTTATAGGCTTATAGCCCATAATGTCAGGGCAAAGGGGGGAAATTCCCAAATTAACATGTTGACCATGTGTTTTCTATTTCAAGCCTGTGTTTCTAAAAATCCCCAAAATGCCCACTCAAGAACCGTTGGACCGACGGTTCTTGGCCGATAGTGTGCTTACTTAAAATCCACCGGATGACTTGCATAATCATCTTCTATAGCTCTCTTGATTCTTCAACGGAAGATGGCGTGGATGATTCGAGTGATTTGGAGGTGTTAGGATGGTGGAAAGAGGCTCCAAAATCATCCCAATATGTTAGGGTATGAAGGATGGTCATCCTAGGGTTGAACTGGACTTAAATAGTAAGCAAAAACCCAAAAACCCGTTTTTCCATCCAGGCGACCGTATGCGCCTACAGTCATGGTCCCATGCCTTACAGTGGAAGTCCCCACCGTAAGCTACGGTGGGGCTGTCACCCGCCGTAGTGTTTCGCCCATAACTTCTTCGATATAACTTGGCTTCACGCCCCGTTTTCGGCCACGTCATCGTATTCAAATTCTCTATCACTTCACATAATAAAATATTCATTTGCACTCCATCTCAAATGCTACAATTTTGCTTCTTTAAGCTCCGCTCACCTGTAAACGTAAAACTACTCAAAGTAATCGTGTCCAAGATATATAAACACACAAAAAACATGATATAACTCACTTAACACACATTATTTCACCCATACATCACATTCCCACACTTACCCTTTTTCGTCCCGAAAAAAAATGTACAATGGAATCAGAACCAGAAACTGCATTTATAAAATACTCAAATTATTTTTATTAATTACAGATAACACAAAAACCACGATTGCCGATATTGCTATCCACTTAAACTCATGCCCAAAATACTTAATGGGACAAATAGGGTGTGACAAATTTATT
This sequence comes from Bidens hawaiensis, assembly GCF_021521415.1. NCBI lineage: Eukaryota > Viridiplantae > Streptophyta > Magnoliopsida > Asterales > Asteraceae > Bidens > Bidens hawaiensis. Next base: position 2,089,367 of record NW_027491241.1, on the reverse strand, counting down.
AGTTCATATGTTAAGTGGGGCCCACACATTAAAGCCCTGAATCCGCTTTACCATTGTTGGTGCATGATGTCAGTAGTTCAGTGTCGAGTGTCTGTAATCGTGTTAGTTAGATTTGTGTTTGTATGTAAAGCGAAGTTGCTAACAAGTTCGCTGATATGGGCGAACTTGTTAGACAAGCGAAGTTAGTGACAACTTCGCCTGAACATGCCAGGCGAAGTTGTCGTGATTATATAAACTTAGGTTACGGCTTAAGTTTCATATAACAATTCATTCAGTATTTCAGTTTTCGTGTATTCGAGTCAGAGAGAGTCTGTATTAGTGATCATTGTATCACGTGTTAACGGTTGAAATACAACGTGTGTTTGATTATCGTATCGTGTTTTCTATACTTGTAACGTCTTACGTAGGGATTCCGCACCTACGTAGAACGCGATATCTCGTGTAGATCCGGCTGGGAACCTACAATTGGTATCAGAGCTTTTGCTCGATTGTGTGGTTCGGGATTATCACGCGGGTGTAGAAATCGTTCCGTTCGACTATTCGCGGGACGAGTTTTCTGAGTTTTTGTGTCATACTCATCTCCTACAATCATAAACAACCCATAAAACCTTTACACACCTCGAAAAACCCAGAAATCTAATCTGCAGAAAGTTCGTGTTCATCAGGCGAAGTTGCCGTCACTGTTAGTAGGGTTTCGGCGAAGATATAAGGTTAAGCGAAGTTATCCACAACTTCGCCTACCTCTTCAAGTTCGCTTAACTCAAGCGAAGTTACCCACAACTTCGCCTACCTACCAAGTTCGCTCAACTTAAGCGAAGTTATTCTCAACTTCGCCAATCCGGCGAATTTAAGAAAGTGAGCGAAGTTACAAATTCACACGAAGTTAAGTCTTAAGCGAAGTTATCCACAACTTCGCCAACAGTGCTATTTGAAAAGAAAATTTTTGATTTTCGGATTACTTTGCGTTTTGTGAAAGATGTCTTCGATAAACATTACCGAACTGGTAAAGATGGAAGTAGAAGCAGGTTCGGCTACAAAGGCACCCAAGATGCTTAAGAAAACTGATTATGTAGCGTGGAAAGATCGTTTTGAACAATATGTCAAGTACCAAGATGCCAAGATGTGGGTATGCATACAAGATGGTTACATTCCACCTACTGCTGAGTATGAGGGTCGTGATCAGATCAAGAAGTACAAAGAGATGGAAGATGAAGAGAAGAAAATGTATGAAGCCGAAAGCAAAGCTCATGCAGCAATTACAATGGCTCTTCCACAAGAGATTCTGCACACTTTCAGAAAGTACAAGACTGCTAGAGAGCTTTGGGAAGCTCTTGAAAACCGTTTTGAGGGCAATGTAGGAATTCGTGCTTCGAAGATTAAACTTCTGAAAACCCAATTCTCGGTCTTCAAGTATCTGAAAAATGAATCACTTGATGATATCATCACTAGATATTATCATCTGATGACTGAACTCAGCAATTATTCAATTGCTTACAAAGAAGATGAGATTGTTGAAAAGCTTCTTGATGCTCTCCCACCAAAATGGGAGATGTATACAGTGTTGATGAGAGAAGATAAAGACTTTGCTGACTATGACCTGGAGACAGCAGTTAACAAGCTAAGAACGTTTGAACTGAACATGGTACGAAAGGAGACACCTACCGATCAGGTTCAAGATCCGGGTATGTATGGGGCAAAGGTTAACTCAGGATCAAGTTCGAAAACGGAATCATCTGCTTATTACTCTAAGGGAGAGTCAGGCGCGAGCTCAACACACGAAGGACATGTATCTCTCAACATGAACGGTGATGTGTGCTTTGTAGCTGGAGGGTCAAATACTTCCCAACCTCAAGCGACCAAGAGTAGTTATTCCCCAAGTGTTTCAAACAACAACTACTTGAAGATGCCCATGAGTGTCAAATCTGCTGAACAACAGTTTGCTCTCTATGCATCTTTTATTGCTTCGTATGAGAACTACATTCAGGGTAAGATCGTTGATCCTGCAGTTTTGGATGAAGACTATGACCAGATCGATGCTGATGATCTGGAGGAGATGGATCTGTAGTGGCAGATGGCTATGATAGTGAGAAGGGTTAAGAGGTTCATGAAGAAGACTGGCAGGAAGTTTGTCGGTGAGAGGCCAGGGTTTGATAAGACGAAGGTTCGCTGCTACAACTGTCAGCAGAATGGCCGCTTTGCAAAAGAATGCAAGAATGAACGTGTAGAACGCAGTCAAAACAGATCTACACAGCACAGTGGTAGTGGTAATGACTATAGAGCCATGATTTCCAGACAGAACGAAGAGTACAACTGGAATCTGCATGTTGAAGAAGTATTTGAACAGGCCAACTTGGCAAACATCGAAAATGCAGATAGTGAGAAAGGAACTGGCGAAAATGAAGCGTACATGGCAGATGTAGCAGACCAGCTCTCCGAGGTAAGTACCGAACTCCCTTGTACTAAGTGTGAACATCTGTCTGAACAACTGACAACTCTAACTGATCAGTTTGTTAGTTTGGATGCGCAATATAAAACTTTAAAAGAAGATCATCATTTCACTAAAGCTAGAGAAAATAGTTACAAAGTAAAAATTAAAGCTAGTGAAACAGATATTAAAAGTCTTAAAGCAAAGCTTGCTGAAAAAATTAAAGTGATTGATCTTAGCTATGAAGTTCTAGAAGAGAAAACCAAACTAATAGCTGAAAGGGAAAAACAGATAGCTGATCACCAGGTAAAAGTGGTGGAACTTAACAGGAAACTTGAACAATTCAGAAATTCCTCCGCTATACTTGATCACCTCGTTAGTGATCAAGGTTCCCCAAAAAGGGGAGGAATTGGTTATCATGAAGTTCCACCACCTTTCAATCATAATTACACTTATGACCCTAGTAATCAGAAATCTGTCGATGTTGACTATGGTCAGACAGTTCCGGTTAAAGTAACGATTAAAGAACCAGAAGTTAGTAAGCCTATTGCAAGTGTTAAGGTTTCTGCTCCGAGTCCTGTCTCATCTAACTCGGACAAGTCTCCTGAGTCGAGTGAGACAAATCAAGAGGAAGTGTTACCAAAAAGTGGAGAGAAAAAGAAAACATCTGAAAAGAAGTCTCCACTAAACCCGTATGTCCCACCATATGTGAGACAAACGGGCAGTAATACAGCCTCAACATCTAAGACAACTTTTGATAAGAAAGTTGAAAACATGTGTTGTTTTAGATGTAATCAACAAGGACACTTTGTTGCTGATTGCCCTCTGAAGCAGAAATTCAGAGGTGTGAGGCCTTTAAAATCTGAGAAAAAAGCTAACAGTAATCAATTTTATGGTAAAACTGAAAACCCATCGAATTTCAGAAATTGGTCTAATTCAGGTTTTCAAAGAAAAGGATCTCATTTTTTCACTGCTAAAAACCAAACCATAACTAATAATTCATTTAATTCAAGACGGTTTGGATGGCCTCATAGACAATCCACAAGAAGGTATCCTGTTAGGACTCACAGAAATTATCATGATACTAACTTCGGACAGCCAAGGTACGGGATGTATCGACCCAAGACCAATCGGTCTTGGGTCCCCAGATTTTAATCATCTGCTTTAATCGTGCAGGAACAGTTGAACAGGGCTGCCAACAATCAATGGGTTGTGGATAGCGGCTGTTCCCGGCACATGACGGGAAACAAGAAATTGTTACACGACTTGAAACCTGTTCAAGGAGGAAGAGTGAGTTTCGCAGGAGAGAGCGGTGGAAGGATTACAGGAATAGGGACGGTGTCAAACGGAAAGATGACTTTGGAGAAAGTAAATTTTGTTGAAGAACTGAAGCACAATCTGCTGAGTGTTTCGCAGATTTGTGACAAAGAGTACACCGTACATTTTACAAAGAATGAAGCGATTGTGTTGTATCCTGGTTTTAAGATACCTGAGGACTGGATTGTTATGAAGGCTCCAAGGGTGAAGAATACGTATATCATGGATATGAGGTCTACTGAAATGGCCACAGAAGAATCGTGTCTTTGTCTAAAGCGACTGAATCGGAGTCCGAATTGTGGCATAGGAGAATGGGGCATATTCACCTTCGGAAAATGAACTACCTTGTCAAAAATGGGCTTGTGCTGGGTGTTCCCTTGAAGAATTTCAACTTTGAAGACAAGTGTTTATCTTGCAAAAAGGGAAAGCAACACAAGAAATCCCATCTCACCAAGAAGGTCAATTCAATTGTCAGTACCCTAGAATTACTTCACATGGATCTCTTCGGTCCCGTGAATGTAAAAAGTCTAGGAGGAACATCTTACTGCTTGGTGATCACTGATGATTCTCTCGATATTCCTGGGTATATTTCCTGAAGTCAAAGGATGAAACAGTGCAGATGGTAAAGAATTTGGTTACCAAGGTTGAGAATATCATGGGGAAACGGGTTAAGTACATCAGAAGTGACAATGGAACTGAGTTCAAGAACTAAGAGATGGAGATCTTCTGCTTACAGAAGGGGATAGAACACCAATACAGCGCACCGTATACTCCGCAACAAAATGGAGTGGCTGAGAGGAAGAACAGGACTTTAATTGAAGGAGCCAGGACCATGCTGGCTGATTTGAAACTTCCTGTGGTGTTCTGGGCTGAAGCTGTGGCAACAGCCTGTTATATCCTTAATAGAGTGTTAACTGTTAAAAGATTAAATAAAACATGTTATGAACTTATGCATGGGAGGAAGCCCAACTTGAGTGGTCTTGAACCATTCGGGTCCCCGTGTTCGATATTAAAGACCAATTCTAAATTTGGTGAAGTAGCCGACGAAGGAATCTTAGTCGGATACGTTGTTGGGACTCCCAACAGACGGGTCTTTAATACATCGACCAGCAAGGTTGAGGTGGTGTGTAACACTGATATCACAAGTTACAAATCACCAAAACCAAGCACAGGACCCGCTGGGGTTTTCGACTATGATAGACTCTTTAAATCTTTTAACATACCTTATCTGGATTTTGCAGAAGTTGAGGAAAGAATTGCTACGAAGATGATATGCGATGAGGAAGACACTTTGGTGCAACGAACACAGTATGATAGATGTCAGCCTTCCTCGTCAAATGCTGTCAATACCCCTGCTGCCTCTACTGAAGAGGAATTCATCAATCCGTTTCACTCTCAACATCAATCAACCATGGATGAGCTATCTTCGAACTTGGAAGATAATCTGAATGTCAGTTCGGTTCCGACTACGAGAATTCACAAAAATCACCCGTTGGAGAATGTGATAGGTGATCTATCCGCCGGTGTACAAACAAGAAAAAGCTTGAATGAGCACACTTGTGTTTACACAAGAATTAAAGACACGGGCATTATCAACGAATGCTTGTACACCTGCTTCATCAGCCAGATTGAACCAAAGAACTATCAAATGGCTCTTAAGGACAGCTCGTGGGTCGAAGCCATGCAAGAAGAGTTAGCTCAGTTTAAGAAAATGGAAGTATGGAATTTGGTTGAAAAACCGAAGAATGTGCATGCGATAGGCACGAAGTGGGTCTTCAAATGTAAGAGAGATGAGAAAGGGGTTGTTATCAGGAATAAGGCGAGGCTGGTTGTTAAAGGCTTTAATCAGCAAGAGGGGATTGATTACAATGAAGTGTTTGCTCCTGTGGCAAGATTAGAAGCCATTCGGCTGTTTTTGGCATTTGCTGCTCATAAGGAGATGAAAGTTTTTCAGTTGGATGTGAAGAGTGCGTTCCTAAATGGTAAAGTCGATGAGGTTGTGTACGTTGAGCAACCTCCGGGTTTTCCTGACCCTGACTTTCCCGATCACGTGTACAAGCTAAGTAAAGCGCTGTATGGACTACATCAGGCACCTCGTGCCTGGTACTCAACATTATCCGATTACTTGCTTGAGAATGAGTTTGAAAGAGGTAAGATTGATAGCACGTTGTTCTTCAAGAGAAAAGGAAGCGACTTTCTGCTGGTGCAAGTCTACGTGGACGACATTATCTTTGCTGCATCAAAGGTCGCCATGTGTCAGGAGTTTGAGGCCGTCATGAAGAAGAGATTTGAAATGAGTGCTATGGGTGAACTAACTTTCTTTTTAGGATTGCAGGTTGATCAGAAGAAAGATGGGATGTTCATTCATCAGACGAAGTATGTCCATGATGTTCTCAAACGCTTCAAGATGGAGGACAGCACTCCATATGATACTCCAGTCTGCGTCAATCACAAATTGGGTGCTGATTCAGACAACGATGCAGACGTGGACCCAACCCAATATCGGGCTATTATAGGTTCTTTAATGTACTTAACTGCTTCTAGGCCTGATATAATGTTTGCTGTTTGTCTTTGTGCACGCTTTCAGGCAAACCCAAAAGAATCTCATTTGAAGGGTGCGAAGAGGATACTGCGGTATCTCAAGGGCAAGCCGAAGCTGGGGTTGTGGTACTCGAGAGGAGGAGACTTGGAGCTAGTCGCTTACACAGATTCTGATTATGAATGGTGAAATCAGAGTCGGAAGTCTACAACTGGTGGATGTCAGTTTCTTGGTGGCAGACTAGTGTCGTGGCAATGCAAGAAGCAGACCTCAGTCGCAATTTCAACCTGTGAAGCAGAATACATGGCAGCATCCAACTGCTGCTCCCAGGTTCTTTGGATTCAACAACAGTTGCGCGATTATGGTCTGAATTTCTCACTTACTCCTATTTGCATTGATAACACTGCTGCTATCTCAGTAACTAACAATCCCGTTAAGCACAGTAAAACTAAACACATTGACATACGTCATCATTTTATACGGGATTGTGCTGAGAAGAAACTGATTGAGCTCGAAAAGGTTGACACGTTAGATAATTTCGCTGACTTGTTCACGAAAGCGTTTGACAAAACTAGATTTCAAAACCTTGTTGAGCTGAATGGGATGATCAATCCCGAGTAACCATGCTTTATGTTTGATATTAAAAAAAAACAAAAAAAAAAAAAAAAAAACGTCACTATCGCTTAGAATTATGTCGGTTGCCTTAGTTTGAAGGACATTTCTTCGGATATGTTTGGTCCTCATTTCTACTTGTAGAATCTGAGGATAGCCATTAACCAGATGACTGAGAGTGACCGGGGCGGTTTATGATGTGTTTTTATTCTTTCGTTGAAAATTAGTCGATCATACTTAGTTAGAAAGACACATACTTGTATGTGGTCGGTCCAGCTGATCCATTGGATCTTCGGGATAGCCGTTTACCTGAAGACTTTGTTTTGGTCAGGGCGATTGAAGTTAAATTTTTTTTTATGGGAAATGAAATTATTTTTCAAGTCTACTACTTCGTAAGAAGTTACTTTACTATGTTTAACAGAACATTGATCCAACCTTGGAAAGTGATAGATATACTGATTCTGTGTGCTTAACTAGTAAAGTTATTAGGCTTAAAAGACTTTAGAACAGTCATTGTATGTCATGGTAGCTTTTTATGGTGCGTAAAAGTAGAAGTGATACTAACTAAATCTACTCGATTTTACGTGGAAACTCCTTACGAGTTGTGCATGTCTTCATATATATCTTTCCGAATGATAGGCAGAAAAGCGATTACCCAGTCATACACGAGCCCGTGGGTGTTCTGATTCCCGTGAAGATAGCGTGTCAAGACACTGCAGTGATCCAGATTCGGGACTTGCAGTTGTTTTCTACTTGAAGTTTGTGAAAAAAAAAAAAATTCTAGAGTTCTTAATGTTAATGATTCTCAATCAAGACACAAGAAGGTGAACGGGAAGCAGAGACTAAGATCGAAGAGTAATTGTTACTTAATCAGACACTACGGGTCGAGGTCAATTCGGGGTGACTTGGGGAAAGCCAAATACGCTTTGAGAATAGATAGGAGGCATCATAATCTCTGAGTTGTTGCCCACTTAAGTTTTGAGCTTAATTGAACCTAACTCGTATCACAGAAACGATGAAAACCATTTTAAGTATATTACCTGCTTACAACCTGTTTCTTTATGTCATAATACAGCTGAACACGGATCTGTGTGGCAGTCACGTAATTAGTATGATTCCTGTTCGGATCTTTTCTAAAACATGGTAGTCCCTGTCGAGACTGAAATTTGATCCCGTGTACTTTATAGTTAAAAGTTTTTTCTATTTTTGTAGTTGTATGATTTTATACCTGGTTAGTTGGTCTTGATCGTATCATTTAACGCTTTATAGGATGTTTTAAAACTTAATTGCAAATTGTTCAAATTATGGGGTTTGTTTTGAAAATTTTAATATCAGCGAAGTTCTGTATAACTTCGCCTGATAGGCGAAGTTATCCACAACTTCGCCGATACATCTGTGGCCCTATATAAAGAAGTTTTAAGGTCAAACAGTATCATAATTTCAAAAACCCAACGAACTTAACTCTCTGTCAATCGGCGAACTTATCGATCTTATATCATCGATCATCTAAGTTCCTTTTTTTTTCGATTCCAATCTGTGATTAAAGGTGTGTAAGGTTTCTAGTTTCGTATAATCAGTGTTTTTGAGGTTGATCATCGGTCGTTTCGACTCGATTATCGACCTCGTCTTTCGAAACCTTAAACACCTGATTTCAAACTTGTTTTTACGTGATAGTAATTTACTTGAACGTCTAAAACTTCATAAAATCATGTGTTTCGGAGTCCTCGATCTCAAATTTCATCACCTGCACGTCGTTTGATAAACCTAACTGGTGCCGATTCGAATTCGGCGAAGTTACAGTTTAGGCGAAGTTATTAGTAACTTCGCCTGAGGTCTAACCTCGCCTGATAATTAATTTTGAAATAGTTTAAGAGGCGATGTTGTGGTTAGGCGAAGTTCTCCTTAACTTCGCCTGGACCATTTTACTTAACAGTTATCAGACGAAGTTCAAGTTGAAGCGAAGTTGTTTCCCAACTTCGCCCCACCTTTAACTTCGCCTGTACATAATAGATCACAACTTCGCTTATGGTAACAGGCGAACTTGTGATATGCTTTGATGTTTATCTAACTTAACCTGTTTGTCGCAGATATGGCTGCTGTTGCTGGAGCAGGTGGTGCAGGCGGTGATGACGGAGGTGATAACCAGAGGCAGTTCTTCCCGGGTCACAACATGTATATCACACTAGACCCGGAGGCGAGCGGAGTTGATGATTTCCGCGAAATCATCACATTCCTTTTACGCTCGCGGATATTCCACGCCATTACAACAACCCTGCCGATATCCTTGCCCAACATTGAGGATTTCTGGCAGACCGTGGAATATGACTGTAGAATCGAACCCCCGGTGATGCGCGCAACAGTCAACAATCAGATTGTTCAGTTCTCTTCTGAACAAATCCGGGCGGCTTTACGGTTTGGGAATGAGACAAGGGATGACCCGACAGAGTTTGTAGCTCCTTTCCGCGATGGTGCGTTTTTGAGAATGGGCTATTCTGGTCCCTTGGGGGATTCGCAGAGAAGGAAGGGATTTCTGCTTGACCAGTGGCGCTTTCTCATGCATGTCAAGATTGTTTGCATGTCAGGGAGAAAGGCGGGAACTGATGGCATGGGCGCGACCATGCAGTCAGCGATGACTGCTCTGACTTACAACAAAAGATACAGGTTTAGTCAGATGGTCTTTTATGAGATTGATCGTCAAAGAAGAGCAATGGCGCGTGAACGATTTATCATGTATCCAAGATTTCTTCAAATGATCTTGAATCATGTTGCTCCAACGCTTCCTCAGCGCCGTCCGATCCGATATGTTGAGAGTGTGAATAAACGGATCTTCGCCCAATGCAGATCCTCCAGTGCGAGGAGCAAACCTGAGCTTCGTCCTCGCCATACTCCACTTTTTGGGTACTTAATCAACCCGGGGTATGTGCCTGCTCGTGGGGATGAGTTTAGGGACCCGGCACCACAACAGGCAGGAGCACCTCAAGCTATACCTGCTGCTCCTGTTGTGTCACCGGAGGAGAATGTAAACATTGACGCGGCGTTTGGCGGTCAGGGATTTTTTGATATGGATCAGGTGGATCCAGAGGAAACCGTACAGGTCTCGGTAGCCCAAGTGTCGACTGTGAATGTTACTAGGACAGCTGCTACGGTGGCTGGTTCTGATTCTGATGATGAAGTGGCAGAGGCAAGATGGATTATGGTGACTCGAGAAAGACTACATGGGAAAAGAAAGAGAACAGATGATGATATCGAGTCAGACTATGAAGAAAAGGTACAACAATTGATCCGGAGATCAAGAAGGGAACGGATAGGTGCAGGATCGGGAGCCGGTGAGAGCTCTAGGGTGGTACGTTTCACTCCACCAGCACTATCCGGTATGACAATGGTTCCCTCATCACTACAGGTTACAAGGCCAAGCGCTACGGGTGTTCCCGTGGTGGCTACCTCATCTACATTTGGCCTCCCACCCACTACTTTCCAACTTTCGGCTCCGGAAATCGTTTCGTTGCCGCCTCCGACTGTTACTCCATTGGAGGTCGTGGCACACTTTATTGAGTCGACTGTTGTGGCCACTGCAGGGTTATCAATGACGATACCACCTGCGGTTACGTCTATTTCTACTTCTGAGGTCCCGGTGACATCGGAAATCCCTCCTCAGTACACTCAAGATATATCACATATGAGGTTCGATTTCGATGCAACCCTCTCAGACTCAGAACGAATAGCAGCACTTGAACGGGTCGTGGCAGAACAATCAAGGGTGAATCTTATCCAGACCCAGGCTATTCAACGCCTAGTTGCAGAGAATCAGATGCAGTCGTTCCTGCTGGTAGAACATGGAAAAATCATAGATGCTCTGAAGGAGTTCTTGGCATCTCAGGGGGAGACGAGCTGTAAAGGCGATGAGTTGAGGACCAAGAGAAGAAATGATAGAGACGATGATCCCAATGCGTCGAAAGATGCAGGTGGTGAGCTACCAAGAACTGATCAAGCTCTTGGAACTTCCACAACTCAGGGGGAGTCGACAACTCTAGCTGGTGGTGATGATGTGGTGGTGGTGGACGTAGAGGAGATGGATGATAGTTTGGTTGGTGATGATGATGTATTACCGAGTGATGTGATAGAGAAGATTGGAGAAGATATTGTGATTGATTATGAGATTGAAGAGGGAGAGATAGTAGAAGAGAATGTGGAGCATGACATTCCAGATGTTGAGAAAGCCGATATGAGTAAAGAGATGGCAAGTGATGAGACTGAATGGGAAGAGCAGCCTAGATGGAAAGAAGGCTACGCTCAGTGGTTCGTCAAAACGAAGAAACCGGCGGTCCCTACAATGTTTAAGAAGAGTTACAACATTAAAGACTATGCTGAAGCGAAGAAAGGGATTATTTGCTGGATATATGATGAGCAGTTGAGGCTCTTCGTGATTAAAAGGTATGACGGTATTCAGTATTTTAAAAAGATGTTGAGATCGTTGAATACACTGCCAGAGTGTGAAGTAAAAGACTTAGCCAGATTGGGATTGATAAACAGAAGTGACGATAATATGGCTAGAGGTATTGGGAAAATTGTGTGGAAAGAGAGTATAAAAGAGAAGAAATTTGAGCTGTTGAAACCACAAAAGGGAAAACTTGTTGAAGACAAGGATAGAGGTTTAAGAGCTGATGGAAAACCTTGGATGATTATGAAGTATAAACCAATCCGGTGTTTGAAAGAAGTACCGATGAAATTAATGCCCAAGGACGTGCTTAAGGACCTAAAGTGGTGGTATGTAGATTGTGAGACAGCTGAGGCAGTGATGGAAGACGAGGATGAGCAACAAGTGCTAAGAGTTTATGATCCGATGCACTTGGTAAACTTATCGCAAGCTGATTTGCAGGTGTTGAATGAAAAGAAGATATTTTATATTCCTGCTTGGAAAGACGAAGCGAGAAAATATCAAAGAATAGTATCGGTTTGTGTTCGAGAAGGAGTGCATGCTTGAAGATACAGGATTGAAGATTACTAGACACGTGTTTGAAGCTAAAGAGATGAAGCTACTGCCAAGGGGGAGTTTGTTGGTGCATGATGTCAGTAGTTCAGTGTCGAGTGTCTGTAATCGTGTTAGTTAGATTTGTGTTTGTATGTAAAGCGAAGTTGCTAACAAGTTCGCTGATATGGGCGAACTTGTTAGACAAGCGAAGTTAGTGACAACTTCGCCTGAACATGCCAGGCGAAGTTGTCGTGATTATATAAACTTAGGTTACGGCTTAAGTTTCATATAACAATTCATTCAGTATTTCAGTTTTCGTGTATTCGAGTCAGAGAGAGTCTGTATTAGTGATCATTGTATCACGTGTTAACGGTTGAAATACAACGTGTGTTTGATTATCGTATCGTGTTTTCTATACTCGTAACGTCTTACGTAGGGATTCCGCACCTACGTAGAACGCGATATCTCGTGTAGATCCGGCTAGGAACCTACAACCATGCTTCATTATGGTTTTACCGAGCCAGACCACCCCAAATTGACTTATACCTTAATTAGATTATCAAAACTATGCACAACCAAGTGTACAATATTAATCCCATATGTAATAGCTAAAACAATCAAGGATATTATTGTCCAACCTAAGCTTAAGCATCAAAGTCTACCAAAATAGTCATTAGATACAGTTAAGGTGCAACTAGATAACTATCTAACAAATAGTCCCCACTACATGGCATACTCCCGTTATCAAGTAACACCCCAAAGACCATCTCCATAGGTGAATATGCACGAATTCATCTATAGGGGTTACATATAGCGTGTCCCTTTTGGTCCGTTTCATAATGGTAATAGGACGCAAGCAAGGGGACCCCATATGACTAACAGCATGGATTATCAAGTCAGTAATATTTGTACTTTAAAAGCACGCAAGGATCATGTTTAATGACTTACATTTGGCAGATAAGCTGCCGGTTTGCTCTTAAGCTCATTTAATATTCATAAATCCACTTAGGAGATATGAATACCAAGATGATATACCGCATAAAGACCCATAGCCATGGCCTTTGAACCCTTGAGCATCCAATCAATACAGGATTTAAGGTTATAAAACCATACACCTATGAAGCGTTACCCACTTAAACTAGAAGCATTTTTATTTATGATTATATCATAAGCCATCTCGCATACTCTAACGTTAAGCCTAGTCAAGCATCATTCAATAGTCTGTTCATATTTTAAATTTTCTTTTGGTGATCGAATCTAACAAAAGTCTTGAGTATGGCCCGACCTTTCATCCCAGTCCTTACACAGGCTTAGCCAAACAAATAAAACCCGAAGATGTTTCCCACCAAAATCAAGCAATTAAAAGTTCAATAAAGTCAACAACCAAACTTATTTTGGTCATCAAATCTAACAAAAGGCTTGAGTATGACCCTAACCCGTTTATAACATTGTTAGCCGTAAACATACGCTCATTAGGACTTAAAAATCTGGTCTAATTAAATTGCGGATGACATGATAACACGACACGACATAATAACCAGTAATAAAAAAACTTTACAAATTTTATATTTATATGATATGAAGACTATATTAGACTTCTAATGTGCTAAAATAGTCATTGATTTATTAACTAAATAAACGCTAATCTAGACACTAAGTAATAAATTATAGACTCTTAACTAAAACTACTAACCGGCAAGTGAACCGGTCGACTATAGTACATCTAAGTAAGTCCGTATATCGAACCCACGAGACTCTTTAAACTACGTAAACAAGCTAAATTAGACTCAACTGCATACACTACTATTTATTTATATTACTGGGGGTTTTTACTAAAAACTAATATTAAATTAATCACTAAAACTTAAAGACGACTTAAAACCTAGACTTAATTCAAATGATTACAAGAAACCACCTAGGCTAGAATACCTAATGTATCAATTGTCAAATAGTTGGAAAATGCATGTTATGAAACTGGGATCGTAAAATAGACGCTTAAAAGAAAACCCAAACATGACCCCTGAACCTTCTCAAGAAGACACCTATGGATACTTATTAAGTTCTTAAAAACACCAGTTTAATTAGTCTTGCTTACGGTCGCTAATTTATTTTATGACAAGTACCTCTATAAGAAATCCTACCTTATAGCGCAGAAATCAAAGGTAGTTTAAAGTGTTCACTCGACTAGATAAACAAAGCTGAAAAATCAAACCTAGACGGACTCCTTACGAAGAACTAAATCTAGCAATTTTAATCAACCAAGACTTATCAATAATCTATCACCTTACAGGTATTTAGATTAGCAGCACACTTAGGTCTATTTGATTTATTAATATTGTTCCTATGGTTTTATTGCAAATCAACCATAAAATAGTCAAAAACACATAGTAGATGACCTAACGGAATCCTATCATATGACAGACAATCACCAAGGAAACTGTGAAACAATAAAACTCGTCAAACAATCCTAAGCACACATATGCATCGAATAAATAACAAGAAACCTCTTACTTAATCATAAGCCATAACAAAAGCAAAGTCCAAACTAAAATCCAATATCAAAAAAAGTTCATCATAAACCTAGGTGGTTTAGGGGTTTAGCCAACAAACATACTCAAGAACAAATCAAAATAAATAAGTTCAAATAATGAGTTCATGATGAAAACGATAAATTCAAACCGAATAATAATGATGTTTGGCTTAGTAGGTGTTGAACCCCGGACGCTCTCTGCTTGGACCAAAGGCTTGCTATCTCTTTTCTTCTTTCTTTGCTTCTTGCCTTTCGTTCCAGTAGATTCCCAGCCGCCACCACTTAAAATACCTGGTCGATGTGAAGAATCTTCCTTTCATCACCAAACCCTCATTATTCTATATGGAGTATTTTAGTTGGCCCGACCCACAAACATTCAGCTCGATTTTATTTAATTTTCTAGCCACTTGATAATTCTTGTAGCCATGTTACTTTCAACTGCAAAACATAAATTAAGTCACACATGTAAATTCTCTACTGATTAATATAAAGTTAAAACAAGATAACTTTTATTTTTAAATCATGTGGTGCCCCTTTTGTTTGAATTGGAATTTCATTAAGTTAATACTAACTAGCTTTAAAAGTTTAATAATTAATAACTATATTAATACTACTAATAATAAAAATGGTGATATAAAAAATCTATTTGAGTATTCATCTATTGGTTTCAAGTTTAGTAAGAATACTCTATTTTAGCTCGTTGACTTTTAAACCCCTTAAAATCTTAATGTGATCCACTAAGGAATAATATTTATTAAAAACCAACTCAAACACAAATAAAAGGTGGAGGAAATATTATATAAAATATGAATAATTTAGACCACGTCAAATATCCTCACACTTAAACCTTTTTTCGTCCATGAAAAAAAAATATTGTTGCAATGGAATCATAATCGGAAAAATTGATCTTAAAAACATATTAGGTTATCTTAAAGCTCAAATAAACGTAAAAACCGCGATTGCCGATATTGTTGTCCACTTAAGCCCAGCCACTAGCCTATCAAGCCCCACGCACATTCAGCATTTAAGTTCATGTGATATCAAAAACCTATGGGTCTCACACCTTTGGAGTTTAGATCCACCTACCCCATCTCAAGCATAGTAAAGAAAATTAAAAATAATCGAGTTGAAGCAAACTGGTTCAACATATCACCGTAAGATAATAACCCTTTAATGGTAAGAAGAAAATGCACTTAGATGGAATTATGGAAGATAGGTCAAATGAGGTCGTATGAGCATTTCCTAAATATTATTAGACTTTGTACAATATATTCCCTAAAAAAATATTTATTGACTAGAAACTTTCGAGCCCCAATAGTGTATCCTCAGAGTCGCCATCCCCTTAGTAACACGTAAACTCTCAGTCTCATCTAGTATGTGCACTTTGGCCTCTTTTTCTATTTTTGAGAATGCTTCTTTGGCATTTTTCATTACATAACTTTTTCACTTTTTCTTTTCTTTTTTATATATTTGTTTTTTCTTTTTTTGCACTTAGGCATCTTTTACCTAAAAATATATAACTAAATTCTAAAGCTCGTATAAAATTGGACATTTGCGGGGCGTCACTACTCTTTATTTATTTTCATAAAACAGAGTGTCGTGCTAATTTTAAAGTGCGTTCAATAATCACCACCTTAGGGTAATCAGCTTATGGTAATACTCTCTATGCCTTATCGAATTTCAGCTTCACTGCCCCCCTAGGATGAGAACCCACAAAATCTAAGACTTAATTAGGTTTATTAAAAATATGCACTGAGAAACCTTTCTAGACTAGTTGAGCCTACCGACACATCCCAAGCTTAGTACGCTTTCTTTTTATTTTATCTCTTATTTATTTTTTTTTCTTTTTTTGCACTTAGGCATCTTTTACCTAAAAATATATAACTAAATTATAAAGCTCGTATAAAATTGGACGTTTGCGTGGCGCCACCACTCTTTATTTATTTTCATAAAACAGAGTGGCATGCTAATTTTAAAGTGCATTCAATTCTCACCACCTTAGGGTAATCAGCTTATTTTAATACTTTCTATGCCTTATCGAATTTCAGTTTGTCCCCCTTAGGATGAAACCCCACAAAATCTAAGATTTAACTAGGTTTATTAAGAATATGCACTGAGAAACCTTTCAAGACTAGTTGGGCCTACCGACACATCCCAAGCTTAGTACGCTTTCTTTTTATTTTATCTCTTATTATTAGTAGTTTGAAAAACCAATTTCCAATTATACTATCATTTTCCATTTACAGTGCAAAAAAACCATATTCAAGGGACATTTTTTCAATTTCTTTTTTAAAGTTAACGATAATCATATTGTAAGTCCCGAATCTGGATCACTACAATGTGATATCAAGTATCTTGATGTTAGTGCGGAATCCTAACACAAGATGATTCAAGACTATAAGCAAGAACACGTAAAACACACGATGGGATGCTTCAAAACACACGTTATTATAAACGTCGGGTGCTTACGCACTTGCTTACAATACTCGTTCTACCAACAACACAGTGAACGACTAATCTCTCTCTACCAAACGCCCACACAAAAACCCTATACAAAGATATCTATATATGAGGTAGCCAACATACTAGCCCAACAAAAGCCCAAAGCCCACCGAGAACCATAAGGATCTCGGTTTACATAATACACCCAAACTAAGCCCAGAGTACAAGCATAAACCACAAAATATAGCCCAACATTCTCCCCCTTGGTTTATTGCTTGATCATAATTGCTTCAGCGGTAGACGATCAACGTGCATCCATACCTTCATTTAGGCCTTTCGGTGTATATACTGTGGCTTCTAAATAAACACTCGGAAGTTTAGTGTCTTATTTAGGGCCATTATTTAAAACCTAGCTAGTAATCCAGCACAGGTCATGCTACTACCCATATGAAGTAAATGAACATGATGTTTGTCATCATGAATAGCAGCAAGTATTAGGCTTGATTGACTCAAAAAAGTCAAACACGAAGTATCTTTGGTAGAACCAATAAGTCCTCGGTCACGGTTTTACCGAGAATGCTTCACAGTGTCCTTAAGCCGAAGATCTCTTTGGTTGATCAAGAGAATCTGGTGAGTCCACACCGAAAACCTGAGAATACTATTCATCGTCATCCCCATATCACCAATCACCATTGATGACCAAACCTGTAACTGCAAAATAATGACTAAAACAACATTTAGTAACTTCAAGAGAAATCAAGTGAGCTTACCAACCTCATGAACTGATTGTATCTAATATTCCGATCAATCATCACCGTAAATCCTTCATCCATACTGATCATAGAAACATTTAAGTTAGATTTCCTTTACCTTTTTAAGAATCTGCTTGAAAATATAAGGAGACAAGAAGAGATTGATGGCGTCGAGTAGGTGAGAGAGATTAGATGGTTATGATGTAGGAAGATTTTGGAAGATATTGGAAGATGCACATTTCAAGAGTAATAAATTATGAGTACCTTTTAAACTTCCGAGACGACTCCATCTGAGCCGAGAACACATCTGAGCCGAGAACACATATAGACCGAGAACACGTATAGACCGAGATCACGTATAACCCGAGAACAGTTATCTTGAACCGAGAACACATCTCAGTGAATCTTTTTGGGCCAACTTGATCAGGCCGAAAACTAAGACACTCGTTGGACCAAAGAACTGGCCCACTCATTTTGAGAAATAACCTCAATTCATGAAAAATTGATTTCTTAAGACATTTGTTTCACACGAGTAAACATGAGGTAAAAATAAAGTAAAATTAAAAAAATAATAAGATTAAAATAAAACTAAACAAAATTTACCTATCCAGTCTTTAGAAAATCAACATAGATTGGAATCAAATTTCAGCTACTTTAAAACAAATAACACCTTTTTATGAAAAGATCCGAACATGAAATCATATTGATTAAGATACTTTCACACTGATTCATTTTAAGTATTATTGTGACTCTCCACAATAAGTTTAGCAGATTTAGTTTATATCACTTCAAACTTTTAATTATCATGGAAAGCTACCATACACATCAATGACTAATCAAAAGCCTTTTTAGCCTAATAACTTCACACGTTAGGCACACAAAACCAATTTATCTATCATTTCTCAAAGGTTGGATCAATTTTCATTTGAAAATATTTTAAGCTTCTAAAAAGCTTTTAGCTGAATAATAATATAACTTCCCAGATGATAACCCCGAAGACGATTTAAACTCAATCACTCCAGTTACCTTTAGTTTTCAGGTGAATGGCTATCCTATGTGTCTACAGGTAGACGATAGGACCAAACACATAATAAAATGTGTCCTTCAAACTTTAGGCGGCCGACATAACTTTCAGTGAGAGAATTCAAAGCGATAGTTAAACCAAAATTAATTTTTATGTATGTTCAGTCGCCCCGGTCACTTTCAGTCCTAAGTTTAATGGCTATCCCGTGAGTCAAAAATTGATGACAGGACCAAACATATGAAATATGTCTGTTGAACTTGAGTGGCCGGCATGATTTTAAGCAAAAGATCAAAATTTTTATTTTTTTAATTTTTTTTATAATAATTAGACACACACACACACACACACACACACTCTTTTTGTATATTTTTTTAATTTATTTCTCTCCCCCTAAATTTGTACAGAAATTATGACACGAAGAAAAAATTTATGTACACAATTTAAACCTCAAAAATACTCAGTCATCAAAACGCAACATCTTAAGAAATCCCACAAGCACATTAAATCTGGCTATTCCGACCTGTTTTGTAAATAGGTCCGCCACATTATTATCAATGTGGACCTATTCAAGATGAATTAGTTTCCGGTCGTAACAGTCACGAATAAAATGGACTTTGATATCAATGTGCTTGGTTTTGGAGTGCTGAACGGGATTTTTAACAATTGCAGTAGCAGCATCATTATCACAAAAAATGTGAATGTTAAGATATTCCATACCATAATCCAGCAATTGATGTTGCATCCAGATAACATGTGAACAGCAAGCTGGCGCAGCAACATACTCCGCCTCGGTAGTCAAAGTAGACACCGTTTGTTGTTTCTTGCACTGCCATGAAATGAGACGATCTCCTAGAAACTGGCAGCCGGCAGATGTGGATTTCCTGTCAATGTCATCTCCAACATAATTACTATCAGCAAAAGCATAAAGATCAAAGTCTAAGTTTTTGGGATACCAAAGACCTAACTTCAGTTGTCCCTTCAGATATCTAAAAATGCGTTTAACAGCAATTAGATGAGAAAGTTTAGGATTAGCCTGGAAACGAGCACATTGACAGACTGCAAACATGATGTCGGGACGACTGGCGGTGAGATACATCAGAGACCCAATCATCGATCGATAGTACGTTTGATCTACGGGACTCCCTTCAAGATCAGATGCCAGAAGAGGCCGTTCTACCATTGGAGTGGCTGCACTCTTGGAATCTTGAAATTCAAATTTTGCAAGCATATCTTCAACGTACTTTCCTTGATGCAGAAAAATTCTCGTCGAGCTCTGACGAACCTGCAATCCTAGAAATGTTGTCATCTCTCCCAACGAGCTCATCTCAAATCTCTTCTTCATAACCACTTCAAATTCTGAACACAGCTCAGCACGGGTAGACTCGAAGATAATATCATCCACATAAATCTGAACCAGAATCAAATCTTTCCCGACGTTTTTAAGGAACAGAGTTTGATCAATGGTCCCCCTTGTATAGCCATGACCTAGAAGATGTGCCGTCAACGTAGCATACCACGCCCGAGGAGCTTGGTGAAGACCGTACAATGCTTTATCCAATTTGTATACATGATTAGGATTCTTAGAGTCCACAAACCCCGGTGGTTGGTCCACATAAATCTCTTCTTTAACTTCGCCATACAAAAACGTCGTTTTAACATCCATCTGATAGACTGTAAAACCCATGAATGAGGCATAAGCCAGAAAAATCCGAATGGCTTCGAGTCTAGCTACGGGAGTATAGACTTCAGCGTAGTCTAACCCTTCGACCTGACGAAAACCGGCGAACGACTAACCGTGCCTTGTTTCTAACAATAACTCCCACGTCATCTTGCTTGTTTCGGAAAACCCATCTCGTATCTAGTGCATTCTTTCCCTCTGGCAGTTCAACTAACCTCCACACTTTCAGTTTATCGAATTGATTCAACTCTTCGTGCATGGCATCTACCCAACTTTGTTCTAGAAGAGCCATTTCCACCGACTTCAGCTTAATCTGAGAGATGAAGCAAGAAAACAAACAACTGTTTATGTGTCTTGTCTGACTTCTAGTGGACACACCTGCTTCAAGAGGGCCGATAACATTCTCAATAGGATGATTTCGTTGAGTTCTTGTCGGAATCGGCTGTTCGGGAACATCTCCTACAGGAGATAAGTTTGATAAATTCTCATCAACTTCAGTGAGGGGATTCTTCAATCCAGAAGCCGTCGTACTGTGTGAGTACGAAGTGCTGGCAACGTATTCATTTGGAATGATATCGGGAAACAAGGTGCTCCAGAAGATTTGACGAATAGGACTCTCCCCCTCAACTATTGAGGCACTTTCTGAAGAGTTTGGAGAATGCACAGTTTCCGTAACTTCCTTCGGCTGACTAACGGACCCGGGTGGATTGTCATCAAGTGGTTCTGTGACATCATCATCCAAAAGAGGAGAAATGTGAGATACAACATGTGGGTCTTCTTTCTCAGTATCTGTTGTAGCACCACCTGAAGTTTCTGTGTTGATGACCGGAAACACATTGAACAGTTTTAAGAGTTCACTATAATCGAATAACCAGTCCGGACCAACATGAGCATCAGTCTCATTTTCTTCCAACCAACAAACATCATAGGATTCTAGAATCTATTTAGTTGACTTATTGTAGACTCAGTAGGCAGTGTGACCAGCATACCCAACAAAATAACAATCATCAGCTTTGGCCCCAAACTTCAGAGTAGACTCGAGATTCAGTAGAGTACATGGACAACCAAAGGCTCTGAAGTGTGCAACAGTAGGCTTATGACCATAGACAATCTCATATGGAGTTTTCATTTGAGACTTGTTGATTATCACCCGATTCTGAACATAGCACGTCATATTAATAGCTTCTGCCCAGAAGAATAATGGCAGTTTAGAATCACACAACATGGTCCTTGCCGCCTCGATAAGAGTCCTATTTCTCCTTTCAGCCACACCATTCTGCTGTGGTGTCCGAGCTGAACTGTATTATCTGAGCACACCCCTTTCTGAGCAAAAATAATTCAATGATGCATTCTTGAATTCCGTACCATTGTCACACCGAATGCCCTTCAGCTTCAGATTCAGTTGATTCTCCATAAGCACAACAAATCGCTTGATCAATTCTGCAGTTTCACTCTTATTTGACAAGAAAAACACTCAAGTAAAATGTGAGTAGTCATTTGTAATAACGAGACAATAAGAGCTACAAGAAAGACTCAAAACATGAACTGGACCAAAAAGATCCATATGCAATAGTTGAAAAACTGATGAAATGGTATTAATCAGTTTTTTCTTATGAGTTTTTCGATGATGCTTACCCAAAGCACAAGCCACGCATTTTTCAATAGTAACAAAATCTTTAACGGGTAATCCACGTACCAAACCATTTTTAGCAAGACGATTCAGATTTTTCATATTAGCATGACCAAGAAGACGATGCCAAATCATGGCATTATGTTCAGACACTTTTGAAAACAAACAGGTTATTTCATCAGGAACATTTTTGTTCATGTCGATCAAGCATTATCTTTTCTTTGTGATCGAACAAGAATCCAGTCTTTAAGTATAATGATACCAGGTTTCAAGATCAAGCACTCTTTCTTAGTAAAATGAGTTGAAAACCCTTTATCACAGATTTGTGACATGCTTAACAAACTGTGCTTCAGCTTTGGAACAAAATTAACATTTTCGAATTTTAGAACACCGTTACTAACAGTACCCTTCTGCGTGATCTTCCCTTTTTCTCCACCCGCAAAAGACACATACCCACCATTAAAAATTTGAATGTCGTGTAG
Source organism: Bidens hawaiensis (assembly GCF_021521415.1). Lineage (NCBI taxonomy): Eukaryota > Viridiplantae > Streptophyta > Magnoliopsida > Asterales > Asteraceae > Bidens > Bidens hawaiensis. Next base: position 2,066,967 of record NW_027491241.1, on the reverse strand, counting down.
CTGGGAAATGTCTCCTGTCATGTGCCTGGAACAGCCACTATCAACATACCAATGTTTGATGATATTCCTTCATAGCTGCTCCTGCACAAAGTGCTGGATTAATTAGACTTTGGCACCCAGTCATATCTTCTCTATTATTCTTCTTGATTATCTAAAATGGAAGAAGAAACCTTCTTTACCGGAGACTTAGGCATCCATTTATGTTTACCATTGTAAGATTTACTGTTGTTTGTATGAATGGATGGTTCAGCCTCTGGTTTGCGTGTAGAGGGAACAGACGAATTTGTTCTCCCGACAGGCTGTGATTTAGAAATCGAGTTAGTTTTTGAAGTCGAATCATGGTTTCTATCCCTTCTACTAAACATGTTAGGCTTGGTCTAATGAGGACTAAACCTACCAGATTTGTTCTTGTTCCAATCACTGTCAGAGGGATTTGCCTTACGATGCCAGAAATTTCGTCGATAGGTATCACGAGGCATATTCCTCTGATAAAATCCATAGTAGGGAACATATGGACAATGTGGACAATTTCTAGCAATATGACCAGGAACCCCACAATTATAACAAGTTTGACGTTTTATATAAAAATCATTGTAGTGAACCTTTTCTCTTGACCTATTGTGTGGGTCAGGTCGCTTAGCTTGATGTTTACTATTAGACAAATTGTTCGGGTCGACCCCCCTTTGTTCATTTGAGCATCCCTCTTTAATGAACTTGGGTGGTGAGTAGTTTTTAGCAGATTTTTTATTTTTATTTTTCTTATTAAAAACCACATCATCAGATTTCACAGTTTTAACAGAATTAACCACACAATTGTCTTTGCTCTTAAAACCAGAGCCCACACAAACAGTCGAACAAGCAGTATTCAAAACAGGCAGTTTTAAAGAAACATCAGAATTCATGTCTTTATTAAACGAAACACCAGATTCATCATCCTCATCAGTCCATTCCTCAACAATTACTTTCTCTGCACATAAAGTAAACACATTATAATTATTCACTCCTGAAGTAGATACATTTGTATTCACAGGATCAGACTTGTCCTTCTTATCTTGTTTACTGTACTTCATACCCTGTACCTTTTCTTCCTGTTCTTTGGTGACAGGAAGTGGAACATAGTTGTCATTGTAAGGTGGGGGTACCCGACTATATCCTATGCCCTTACCTTCGTTTTCCTTCCACCATAACTGATTATCAATCATTGAATTAACTACTTTACTGGAACCCTCGAATTTTTTGAAATCAAGTTCAGCTCTTTCAAATTTAGCATTTAAATTCAAAATTTCTATTTTGGAGGCTTCCAGTTTAGCGGTTAATTCAGCAATCTCCTGCTTGGCATCTAGATGGTGACAACACTTTATGCTGATTTCAGATTTAAGCTTAGAAAAATCCTTTTGATTTGCTTCTATTTATCCAAGAAAACATTTTCATTTTTCTTAAGTTTAAAATTTTCAGATTTCACTCTTTCCATGTCTCTAATCAAGTTATCATTGTGGAGTTTATATAAATTAATCTTATCAACACAATCTTGAGAACATGGTTGAAAGTTTACCTCAGATGAGCTGGGAGGAGTGAAGGCCATGAATGAGAATTGAAGTTCCTTGATTTGCTCTTCAGCAGCATTTTCTTCCTCAGCATTCTCAACGTGAGCATAATTGCTGTCTGATTGCCAATGTTGAGAGCAGCCATCTGATCATCCCAAGAAAATTGTTGAGCAACCAAACCACTTTCACCATTTCCCGAACTACCCCCAACTTCTCCTCTAACATTTCCCACTAGAACCAACGCCCTTTCTGTGTTTCCTTCCTTTGCCGGGTTGGTACATTCATGAGCAAAGTGACCCGGCTCGTGACAGTTGTAGCATCTCAGGGTGTCCTTGTTAAAACCCACCTTCTGATTGTTTGGCATATTCCAATTATTCCTTCCCGTTCTCTTAGTGAATTTCTTGGCCCGAAACACTGCCATGGCGATTTGCCAAGAGATATCCATTTCTTCAACATCATCTGGATGGATTTGATCAAGCTCAGCAGCAACTACAGGTTGAACCAGATCACCAGCTAGAAAAGCATTGTAGCAGTTCATGAACCCCGCCATTAGAGTTATGTTCTCTTGAGTTTCTTTCTGGATAGAGGGAATCTGACTGGAGTTCTGACCAGGAGCAACGCCAGATGACAGAGGTTTACCATTATCAGCTGGAGATTGAGCAGATTTAGTGAAAAATGTTGGAGATGGTTGAGATGAGATGGAAGAAGATTGGCCCTGAGTGGACTTAAACATTTGGAAGTTTCCTTAAGGTGGAAGTTGCTGAGTTGCCTTAAACATTGAGAAGTTGTCTTGTGAGATGATGGCATTGTTGGAAGCAATGTTGTACCCAGCAGCACTATAGGAGTTTGCATGGTTTATTGCACGTTGCTTGTCATCCATGTCACATGCCTCAATAGTAGCCATCATCTTAGAAATAGATATTCTGTTGAGATCTTTTGTCTTCTTGATAACAACAACATTCATATCCCAACTTTTGGGCAGTGAATTTTCACCAACTTGTTGTTTATCTCAGAAGTTGCCAGATAGATACTTACAGATCTCATCTCAGTCACAAGATCTATGAACCTTTGAAGTTGAGTTTCCAACGACTCTCCCAAAACATGATTGAACATATTGAATTTCCATCGCAGCAAGTCTTGGCGACTTCTTTTCATGTCTTCGTTTCCTTCATACACCTCAATTAATGCCTCCCACAACTCCTTAGCATATTGAAGTTCTCTAAAACCTAGGGCAATCTCAGGTGAGAGTGCCATAGTTAAGGTTGAGAGAGCCTTTTCATCCTCTTCACTTTTAGCAAGATCATCATCGTCGTACATAGCAACAGGCTTCACAACAACTTCAGTTGAGTTCTCACGCTGATACGTGATGATTTGGGGTCCCCTAACTATGCTTCTCCAGATTTTGCATCTTTCATCTTGACATACTTCTCGAATCGAAATTTCCACTCGCTGAAACCCTCATGAGACAGTAGACGAGGCACACGAGTGGTGGTCCCCATTATGGAATCCAGTTCTTGATGGAGTGAAGAGTTTGATGACATATTGTTAGTTAATTGTTCCATTTTAGTTTAACCAGTCCAAAACCAGTTTTAAGTCCAAAATTGGATTGATCAGGCCCAACTAAGTTCACAGTTTGCTTTGACCGAAAACAAACTTTAACCGAGAACTGAATGCGTTGACAGAAAACCAAAGTTATTGACCGAGAACTTCTAATGTTAACCGAAAACCACCAAGAACACTATTCCTTGGCCGAAAACACTGATTTCAAACCGAAAACCCTTGTTTAAAGGTCGAGAACCATTAAATGTAGCCGAGAACACCCAAATTCACCCGAGAACTGGATTTGTTGATTAAGATTTGCAACTAACTGAATCCCGTGAATTATGGGATTCAAATTTGTTTTTGAATTGACCAAATCTCTTACTAAGAATAAACCCTTTTCTTCTTCTCCGATTAGTAAACTCGCCGGAAATCAACAAAACCACCAAATGAATAGATCTTGAATCCGTTGATATCACAATAACAAGCCTGAATAGGTCTAAGGCTCTGATAACAATTGTAAATCCCGAATCTGGATCACTACAATATGATATCAAGTATCTTGATGTTAGTGCGGAATCCTAACACAAGATGATTCAAGACAATAAGCAAGAACATGTAAAACACACGATGGGATGCTTCAAAATGCACGTTATTATAAACGTTGGGTGCTTAAGCACTTGCTTACAATACTCGTTCTACCAACAACACAGTGAACGACTAATCTCTCTCTACCAAACGCCCACACAAAAACCCTATACAAAGATATCTATATATAAGGTAGCCAACATACTAGCCCAACAAAAACCCAAAGCCCACTGAGAACCATAAGGATCTCGGTTTACATAATACACCCAAACTAACCCCAGAGTACAAGCATAAACCACAAAATATAGCCCAACACATATAAAATTAACTACGACTCAAATATTCTTTCCCCACACTTAAATTTTGCATTGTCCTCAATGCAAGGATAAGGACCAACAATAAAAAATAAATTCGAAATAAAAAAAAAACTAAAAACCTAAAAACCAAAAACAAAAATAAAAATAAACAAGCAAGATAAATAATGAAAAAGACTTAGCTGGTAATATGCGAATGACGATATGATGCCAAAGTCTTCTTCCATAGCTGCCCTCCAACTCCGAACATGCTCCAATAACTAGTATCTCCTTTCTCTCGTACACGAACGGAAGCGGCAAAAACAACAAAAAATATCTAAAAATATCTTATCAATCGATAGATGTTAAGTACTTAAGTATTTTACCAGACCAACCAACCCACCCTAAATATAAAACATGAATAAATAGCAGCAAATAATAAAAAGTATACAGTTCGGCTGCTCCATCCCTACACTTGAATTTTGAATTATACTTCATGGGGGTACTCTTCTAGCTCAAATCCTACAAAACTTAAAAACCCAAAAAAAAAAAGAAAAACTACAAAAGACTACGTTAGTGACTCGACAATTATACAAAATCTGCGAAACCTCCCCACACTTGAACTTTAATCAGGAGGTTTCTCTTTCACCTGGATCATATCTAACCCGTTCAGTTCCACCCGGTACTTGTTACACATTGAAATTTTCTCGATGGAATTGAAAAATGATTTAAAAATCCTTAACGGGTCAGACCACCAAAATTTAAACTTACCTGGCATGAACCGGATGCATGACATGTATCGAGAAGACTGGTCGTTCTTGAACTCCAATGGCTTCTTCTTTCCCATAGACCATTATCTAACTTGCAATTTATTCCGGTTTGCATATGTTCTTCTCTTCGCCTTCTCCCGTGGTTTTGATTTATGAGCGACGTTTATTATAAGTGCCATGGGCCAGCTGTGATGTTCTTCCACTACCACAACTTCTATATCTTCTAGTAGAGCTTCAAAAAATGCTAAGTCACCCTCCGAATCAAACTCACCTATTTCATCGTATTCAGGCAACCCTTCTAATTCCCAATCCAAAAACTAATCCTCCTCACACAACTTATTCTCAATCTCTTCCTCAACACCAATCATCTAATCAAGTGAATCTCCCAAATCCACTTCATCCTCTATCTCTTCTTCAACACCAAACATCAATTCAAGTGAATCTCCCAAATCCACGTCCTCTTATATTTCTTCTTTCTTCATTAAAGACCTTTGATAAGCAGCCCACTCTTATTTGTTGATCTCATCATCAGAGTCACTCCAGTAATTAGCAATAGTAACCTGTGGAACCGAAGGTGGGACTTCATCGTCCATTTTCGTCTCCTTTACTTGAGTGATCCCTTCATCTGACTCGTCAACATACTCCAATAACTTCAATCTCTTTTCTTCCTCCTTTTCTTCATTCAATCTCCTAGTAATGCTCTCTAATGTACGTTAGAGATCTGTAATAACGCTCTGCCGATTTTTCAAAATGATATCATGCTCGGCTAACTTCTGTTAGGAATCTGAAGCCAGATATTGAGCCATCATATTCTCTAAATTCTTCATACTACTCTCGGACAAACTATTCTCAACAGGGTTGTTATTAGAATATTGACCATCGAATTGACCCTGATTATGCTGGGGCTACTGATACAGATTATCATAATAATATGACGGAGGCCCCTGCAAAAATTTTGTTGCGGCTGCACAGGAGGGTTAGTATAATAATGTGCCAAACACCCCACATATTGAGGACATATAAGCGTAAAATGGGGTCCACCACAAATCTCACACATATTTTTGAAACTCAAAAGAAATATAAGACATGGACAATTAGACTCCTATGACTCAAAATAAAAGAAAACGAAGTAGACTCCTAATAAAATACTCCAAAATAAAACTAACAATTAACTAAACTATATTAACCTAACTCCTACGACTCAAAAAACAAAACAAAATACAAATAGCACGTATGTAGCAAGTAAGTCTAATCAAAGCTAATAACGCAATTGCCAAGAGTCCCCGGCAACGGCGCCAAAAACTTGATGTGCTAAAAGTAGTTATTAATTTATTAACTAAATAAACGTTAATCTAGACACTAAGTAATAAATTTAGACTCTTAACTTAACTAAAACTACTAATCGGCAAGTGAACCGTTCAACTCTAGTACAGCTAAGTAAATCCGGATATCGAACCCACGAGACTCTTTAAATTACGTAATGTTATGACTCACGCCTGAAGCTGTGGAACTACTTAACCATGTTCAGCGGGTCATGCATAGTAATGTTATGACTCCAAGATCAGCAAATGTAGATTTCAAAAGATCAGGTTTTGCAATTCAAAAAGGGGTAGCGGCGCAGCTTGTTGCCCGCTTGCCTTCTTTTCGATGTAATCTAAATTTTTCAGTTAAATTTAAAAAATATAAATATATTTGTCATTTTTTGTATTTACAACTAAAATTAGGATTTGCATGTTCATGCACAAAACCTTAGCCTTTACGACCCCATGGATCGTTTATACATCACTTTACTTATCCGGATTAATCGTACGAGTTAAACGATTTTAAAATTACAGATTTAACCCAACGAGCATGAAACCAGTAATTGTACACAGGCACTCGTGTAACATACACCGGGGGGCAGCGCACCATACGTTGATCATAGCGTATATGGCAGTGTACCACAGTTGTTTGGCATACTTGGTATTCAAGGCCAACGTACCATACACTGAGACCAACGTATATGGCAGTGTACCACAGTACTATGGTATTCAAAGTAGGAAATGCTGCTTTGTGGTGTGAGAATCCATCTCACTTTGCAAGACACTGCAAGCATTGGTTTTTAGCAACTAATTTTTGTTCTACACCTTTTTTTCCCCTCTATGAGGTTTGAATTGTGAGGTTTGAAGACTAGTCTTTGTTAAGTAAAACCAATACCTTTACCATCACACCACAAGGGGTGGGATTTGTTTTTTATTTTAATTCCTTTATCAATCAATCTTTAATGGAAAAATTGCAAATCATGTTTTTTGATATTTGAATTACTTATTAATAAAAAAAACTTTTATGCGTGGTAGATATGAGTTATGTGTGGGTGAACACTCTATACGTGTAGATGAAGATAAAATGAATTAACAATCTACACAATGAAATAATTCCTACATATAGTAAAATAATATATATACTATGTAATAATCCTACACATTATTAAATGCTAAATGTTTGACTTCTGCTAGCTAATGTATGAAGTTTGTTAAATGCTTGTGAAGTTTCATAGTTTACTTAAAGAAAGCTCAAGAAAATATCCAAGCAACAATGAGATTTGTTTAGTTATATGGTGTAATTTTTTAAAACACAACATAAACCTAACATAAAATTTTACATGTTTCGGTCAAGCATAGTTCTATGTCAAACCCATTGACACGTTTTGCTAACATGTCATGTTCGAGTCAACGCACTTGGTGGATTAACGGTTTGATTTTTTAGTTTCATAACTTTTTGAAAAGGTATATTATGTAACAGTTGAAACTGGTTGGATGATTTTTCATAAAACAAATAAAAAAAATAAAAACAAAACATTGAAGGCGTGAGAGTTGATATGCCAAAAGTTAAAATAAATCATAATTTTCAAGTTGGTTATTTGTGTCAAAGTGTCAACCCATGAATATGCGATTGTGTTTTGGTGATTGTATCAATCACAATTTTTAAGTCACGTGGCGTTATACCGAGGCAACGGACGAAAGCCCGTGGACATCAGCATCAACATGGTTCATGGTTACATCAGAGGAAGAAAAAGGCGAACGCCAGAACCATGTGCGTGGAAGGAAGCTGAGGTGCGCTTCCCGCGAGTGCCAGGAGGACCCAGCAAAGAAGGCCCTATCGTCATCAAAAGCCAGCTGGGGCACTACATTACTTCTCGCACTCTTGCTGACAACGGCGCCTCGTCAACGGTGATGTACAGGCAGTTCTTCGACAAGCTAGATGACGAAGACAAGGAACGCCTGGAAACGATCTGCGCCTCGATGGAAGGGTTTGATGGCAGCACAAACACCCCCCTGGGTATCCTATCTTTCCCCGTCACTCTTACAGATAGGAAACACTCCTGCACAGAAGATGTGGACTTTGTCGTGATGAGGAAGCCACACCACACATACGACATTCTCTTCGGGAGAGACGGGATGGCAAGATTCAACGCCGTGGTATCCTCAGTCCACGGCATGATGGGATGGCCAACAGCTGAGGGTGTAGCGATGATCACCGGCATTCCCCAGGTATGCATCGCATCTGTCTCATCTAAACCCAAACCAAAGATGGCTAAACCAACCATCACCGAACCAGAAAGATGGGCCTTCAACGGCAAGTACCCTGACCAGGCCGTTTCCATTGGCCCAACAATTGTTGATCCTACACGCACCCTACTCAAGCGCTTATTACAAAAAAACGCTGACATCTTCGCGTGGACACCAGCTGACATGACTGGTGTACCCCGAAGTAAGGCAGAGCATAAGCTCAAATGCGATCCGGCTGTTACGCCGATCGTACAAAAGCGCAGAGTAATGGGGCCAGAACAAACTAACGCGTGTAGAACCCAAGTCAAGGAACTCCTTGACGCAGGCATCGTACGCGTTAGTAGATATCAAACTTGGGTTGCAAATCCCGTTATGGTACCGAAGAATAACAAACAATGGCGCATGTGCATAGATTTCAAGGACTTGAACAAAGCATGCCCCAAAGATTGTTATCCGTTACCCGAAATTGATCTTAAGGTGGACTCGTTGGCACCGTTCCGCCTTAAATGCTTCCTGGACGCGTATAAGGGGTACCATCAAATACACATGGCCGTTGATGATCAGGACAAAACCGCTTTTCGGACGCCCGATGGCACATTTTGTTACCAAATGATGCCATTCGGACTTAAGAATGCCGGGTCCACATACCAACGCCTGATGGACAACCATTTTCATACCCAAATTGGGAGGAACTTGGAAGTCTACATGGATGACTTGGTCATCAAAAGCCCTGACCCAGAAGCGATGTTGAAAGACATCGAAAAGACTTTCAACACGCTCAGGAAGATAAACATGAAGCTCAACCCGAGCAAATGTGCCTTTGGAGTAGAAGAAAGGAAGTTCTTGGGGGTCATCGTCACTAAAGATGGCTTCAGAGCGAACCCTGAAAAGGTCGAAGCCATTATCAAAATGGAATCACCTACTACCATCAAACAGGCTCAGACGCTGAATGGACGACTAGTGGCACTTAATCGCTTTTTGGCAAACCACGCGGATAAGTCGTTTCCTTTCGTGTCAACGTTGAGAAACTGTTTAAAGAAAACGCACTTCCGCTGGACACCAGAAGCGGAAGCAGCTTTTCAGGAGATTTGGTCACGCTTGCTCGAACTCCCAACACTCACAGCACCAGAAGCGGGAGAAGAATTAATCCTATACCTTTCCGCAACAGATAGAGCAACCGGGGCAGTCCTGCTAGTAGAGCGAAAAGGCATCCAGATGCCAATCTATTATGTCAGCCGTATCCTAACAGACGTAGAAACCCGGTACTCTACCCTCGAAAATTTAGTCCTAGCACTTATACACGCTTCACGCAGGTTAAGACGATATTTCCAGGGTCACCCAATCACCATTCTCTCCAACTTCAAACTTGCAAACGTTCTAGGCAAACCCGAGTTATCGGGACGCCTAGCCAAATGGGCAATCGAGTTGGGAGAATACGCGATAAAGTATAAGCCAAGACCAGCCATAAAAGGCCAGGTTCTGGCCGACTTTATTGCAGAAGTGCCTGCATCGCGGGAGAAAGAGTGCCAGGAAGAGGCTCAACCCTCTCCAGCACAAGACATCAATGATGTCTGGCGACTCTACACTGATGGGGCAGCCAATAACGAGGGTTCAGGCGCAGGGCTGAAACTAACCAACCCAGCAGGCCAAGAATACACTTACGCTATTCGACTGGATTTTCCAAGTACGAATAACGAAGCCGAGTATGAGGCATTCTTGGCTGGGCTGAGAATTGCGCGTAAGATGGGAGTGAAAAACTTGGAAGCCCACGTGGATTCCATGTTAGTAGCCAATCAAATCAACGGGACGTACACGGCCGTGAACGACACAATGGCCCTGTACCTCGCACAAGCAAAATCCCTTATGCGCGATTTCAATGACTGCAAAGTCATACACGTCAAGCGAAGTGAAAACAAATCTGCGGATGCGTTAAGCAAGCTTGCATCATTAGCCTTCACCCACTTAGGAAAGGATATCCGCATTGAACTCCTCGAGACACCTTCGGTCCCGCACAAGGAAATTTGTGTCATCCAAACCGGCACGGAAACGTGGATGACACCAATAATAAAATACCTTGCAGCAGGTACACTCCCAGAATCCAAAACACAGGCAAGAAAACTACGCTGTAAAGCACTGAATTATCAACTCATCGATGACATCCTTTACAGACGTAACTTTCTTGGCCCACTCTTAAGATGCGTGGACAACCAAGATGCTGACTACCTCCTAAGGGAAGTACACGAGGGCATCTGTGGAGTACACGCAGGTCCCCGCGCTGTTGTAGCTAAGCTAAACAACGCGGGATACTTTTGGCCGGGGATGCATACGGATGCACTGGCATACATCAGAAAATGCAGGTCTTGCCAGCTTTACGCACCCAACACGCACCGCCCGAAGAATGAACTTGTTCCAGTCACTTCTTCATGGCCATTTCAGAAGTGGGCCATCGATGTGACAGGCCCATTTCCTACAGCAGCAGGAAATGTTCGGTTCCTAGTGGTAGCCATCGACTACTTCACCAAGTGGATAGAAGCAAAACCCTTAGCCCAAACAACCGCAAAACATATCAAAAAATTTATTTGGGAATTTATTATTTGTCGTTTTGGACTTCCACAGAATTTGGTGAGCGATAACGGCACCAACTTTGCTGACAAGAAGCTACAACAGTGGCTGAAAGAACTTCAAATCACCCACACCTTTACCTCAGTGGCACACCCGCAAGGTAATGGTGAGGTGGAAAGAGCAAACAAGAGCATCGTCGAAGGCATCAAGAAAAGACTCTTGGAACACAGATCCGGCTGGGTGGACGAGCTCCCGCACGTCCTTTGGGCAAACAGAACGCTGAAGAAGGCCAGTACGGGAGAAACCCCGTTCAGCCTCACTTATGGCACGGAAGCCATGGTCCCGGTCGAAATTGGTTTACCCTCACCAAGGATCTTGATTCAGCCAGAAGACAATGATGCGGAAAGACGGTTGGATCTTATGCTGACCGAGGAACGCAGAGACTTAGCCGCAGTGCGTGAAGAGAACTACAAGCGACAAATGCAAAAGTACTACAACACGCGGGTAAAACTCTGCAACTTCAATGTAGGAGACTACATACTGCGTAACAACGAGGCTTCGAACCAAGAACGCCCAGGAAAGCTGGCCCCGGTCTGGGAAGGGCCATACATTATCAAAGAAGTCCTGGGAAAGGGCGCATACCGGCTCGAAAGGCTCGATGGCACTCCCATCCCAAGAACATGGAATGGAGCTCAATTACGCAAATGTTATATGTAGATCAATTCCAAACTTGTAAAGAAAAGGCCTAGAGCCACTTCTAATGGAAATGATTCTCCTTTCACAATGTGTTGATAACTTTACCTTTATACTTATGAACTTCCCACACTGGTGCCGGTATTCACCGCATAAATGGGGGAAGAAGTAAGTCGTTACGTGTGGAAGGCGGCAAAACCCGCATAAACACAACGCTAAAAATAAGGAAAACCTACACGCAGGTCAGATGTAAGTAAAGTTTTGCCATCCTTGTAAGTGCAAGTGACGGTCTTACCCGCACAATCACGAACAAGGAAGCAAAACTTCAACCTATCATCTACCACGTTCAAAGGTTAACTTATGCTAAAAAAGGATAAGGAAAACCTACACGCAGGTCAGATGTAAGTAAAGTTTTGCCATCCTTGTAAGTGCAAGTGACGGTCTTACCCGCACAATCACGAACAAGGAAGCAAAACTTCAACCTATCATCTACCACGTTCAAAGGTTATCCTAAAAAAGGATGAGGAAAACCTACACGCAGGTCAGATATGGGTAAAGTTCAGCCATCCTACTAAGTGCAATTGACGGTCCTACCCGCACAATCACGAAAGAGGAAGCAAAACTTCAACCTATTATCTACCACGTTCAAAGGTTAACTTATTCTAAAACACTTGGAAAATTGCTAATTTAAACTAAAGTATGCAAGTCATATAACGTTTATAAAGCAAGGAATCCAATGAAAGAAGCGGTCTTAGCCGCACAAAGATTTATATTTCATAAATATTCGTTACAAGAATGGCCGGGTAACTACCCGCCTACAAGAAAGTAAATCTATACAAACTAAATCTATCCTAGCAGCGGGAAGGGATCTTCAGGATCAGGCTTCAGGGCCACTTCCACTTGGACCAGCGCCGTCAGTAGAGCGTGGCAGTTCAAGGAAAGCCTTAAGGATAGCTAGCCCATCATCAGCAGCAGCAACTTCATTCACCTTCTCCACCACCGGATGCGGGAAGGCAGCATACTGGTTCACTGCTTGGTCGTAAATAGCTTCAGTATCGACATTATACAAAGGGAAGTTGGAAGGCGGGAAGCCTTTCTCAACAAACCCTAGACCAAGCAGGAAGCCGGCCCGTTCCCCATCCTCGTGAGAAGCGTTGAGGGCTGCGCTCATAGCATCGTCGTAAGATGTCTCTGAGAAGACCCGATGCACAGCCTACAAAAGAAATTATACAAGTGTCAACCGTTTTTATTTACAAAGAAAAGCGTAAAGACATGAAAGCTTACCTGAGACAACGCTTCTCGAAGAAGCCATTCCTTGGCAACCAGAGCTTCTTGGAGGGCAGCTTGAGCTTCGTTACGGGCGCGTTCGGCTTCACTCTTGTTGAGGTTGGTAAGCAACACTTCTTTAGCCGCAGCCTCTTCGACGCCCTTTAGCTTCCGCTCAGTATGGTCAAGCACCCCCCTCTGGTCCAAGATCTCCTGGAGCTTTTTGGCGTCTTCCATCGCCAAGGCATCATGAGCCTGCTGGAGAGCATCTAATTTGGCTTTAAGTTCTTCATTCTCCACGCGTAGAGGCTCAGCAACAGCTTCAGCCTTGGTGGCCCTCTCGGTTGCGTTCCTCGCAATCTCCTTAGCCAGCCGAAGCTGTTCATTAACAGCTTGGGCAGCCTTGGAACGGGCCTCGAGTCGAGCCTGAACTTCAACCTCGAGGGCCTTGAAGGCCTTCTCCTTCTCCGCAGCCACTGCTGCAAGTTTTTGGTTCTCCTCCCGGACAGCCCGCGCCTGAGCTACTTCCTTAAGGCGAGCTGCTTTTAACTTGTCGTTTTCACGACAAAGCAGCTCGACGCGCGGCTGCATCCGGGCCAGGAGAACCCGAAGCTCATTGGTTTGCCTACCCTCCTGGTAGCTAGCCATGGCTTCCCCCAACGCACCACTTGGAGCAGCGTGACGAGCCCATTCCACGCACTCCACAGGGGTGCGAAGGGTTGTTCCTCGGCGAATGTTCCATCGTGGAACATACACTTCATTGGAATCCGACACTGCAAAAAACACAAAGCAGTTAGGAAAATATGATAAAAAAAAAATATATAAAAAATGGGCCAAAAGAACCCTACGCACCTGTAGGGTCAATAACAGGCCGGTAGCCGCCGAACCCATCACCTGAACCCAAAGGAAATCCATCCAAGAGGTCAGGCAGATGGGAAGGTGGCAAAGACTGGCGAGAAACCCCGTGCGTACCTGATGGGTCGACCGTCGTTGCCGATGGCGGGGGCACGGTAGCAGCCGCCGCGGTCGCCGCCGCGGTCGTCGCAGCAATCGTAACCGCCGGCTCGGTGAAAGATGCTGTAAAAATAGCACTCACAGCCGGCGGTGACGTCATCTCAGCTGGAACAGTCGGCTCAAAGGAGTGAGCAACTGAACCAGCGGAAGCAGGCGCAGGCGCCTGGGTCGACGCCTCAGGTAGGCTGACCAAGCCTACCGTCATTGGCGGAGAGGTACTCCTCTGCGCTCCACCCTGGAATGCGTCAACATCCACGCCTGCGTAAAGAAGAAAAGTGTTAATGATAAAGCTATGAAGTAAAAAGACATGAAGTTTGTACTTACGGGTTTTCTTGAGCCTGAAGGTACGGAGAGGCGGGGACGAACCCGATGGAGCCGGCCTCTTTGCGCCGGTCACCGTCGTCTTCTTTGGCTCTCCGGAGGTGACAATCACAACCTCCGGAGCGGTGGTCTTATCACCACCGGGATTCCCCGCCACCTCTTCGCTCTCGGTCTCAGAATCAGACCGAGGCGCTGGATCGGCAGTGGAGGCCTTCTCCTTCCCCTTCCCGCCGGCAGTCTTCTTCTTCCGCACCAACGGAGCACCATCTGCGGATTCCTCATCAGAGCATACGATTAAAGGAATTCCAGCAGAGGTTTCAACATTGAGGGGTCGAGGGTCGAATAGCGCCTTACCTGGCCGACGGGCGCTAAGGATCTCATGGCCTAGCGGATAGACCTCCACGAACCGATCCGCCGTTTGTTCCAGGATGGGCAACTCGTTCTCATCTAGAGCGCGAGTACCCATCCGTGCGGGACCGTCAGCCTCCCGCGGGTTCAGGAGCGACTGCAAGTCGTTCCCCTCTGAAATAAACAGGAAGGAAGTTAGAAGAAATTCAAAATCAACAAAAGGAAAAAAGGCATACCGTAAGGAACAGAGTTCGAACCGTATTCGAGGACGATCGGAATCTTGCGCGCATCAGCCTCCTTCCACACCCGGCTCATCCCCAGCATCACCATCCCGGACTCCGCAAACTGGTAAACCGGAGATTGGACCCGGGAAATCTTCGAAAACCATTCCGCCTCCTCGTAGTTGGAGGCGTGAAGGCTAGGAAGGGCTTGCCCGTTCTTGAATTTCATGGCAAGGGAGATGTAGAAGAACTCCCGCTTCCACGCGCGAAGACTGCGCTCGGTTGCGCAAATCTTCAAACCCTTTATCCGGGTTATCAACGTGTACCACCCCTGGATGCACCTCCAAGTGTAGAAGGTCATCAGGCGGTCAACATAGGGCTGGATGCCCAAAATCCGGCACACCCACTCGAAGTGGCGAATCTTGGCGATCGCCATGGGGTGCAACTCGGTCAAATGAACACCGTGCCTCTCAAGGACACGGTAAACAAACTTTGTCAATGGGAACCTAAGATTCCCATAAACAAAGAATGCAGCATAAACCCCGACCTTGCCTCTAGGGGCATCGTATACTGTCTGATGGGGTTCAGGAAACTCAGGCTCGAGAGACTCGAGCATGAACTTCCTGACGACGTACCGATACAGGTCGCCAGGCAGAGCACACTGGCACTCGCCAGCAGTACTCCTATCATCAGCCGTAGATTCGAGATCACGAGACATCTTGTAAGAGAAGAAGAAAACGATTTCGGGAGAATGCTTGCCTGAAAAGGTTAAGTATTCGCCGGAAATCGCAAAGAAAAAGAAGAGAAGAGTGAAAGTGTGGATTACAAAGAACCCTCTCCCCCTTTATATACTAATCGCAATTAATGCGATGAAATTAATGCGGAAGAGAGAGAAAATGAAGGTGCAATGAAACTATGACACGTGGCAAAAAGCAAGCTGGCAACAGCTGTTGACAGGACGCATACCATTAATTTCGCGGCCACGCGCCCGAAAAATCACGCCCACGCGCCTGAAAAAGCGTCTGGAATGACCATATACTGTCACGTCACCATAACTTCCTGCACGTCCTGACACAGTCAGAAGAAACCGTCGCACGACGTTTCAGAGGTTTGGACTGTTCTTATCCTCTCACCAACTCTTCGAATTTCAAAATTCAAAATTCAAAAAGATTCAAAAGTAAGCGGGAAAATACCCCTTACCTTGGCAACCAAGTAACCGTAAGACGGATGCGGGTACAGTGTTAAGGCAAAACCCTTCACATACCTAGCACCCGCAGGGAATTGAAGCCAAGAATAACTTGGCAACCAAGTAACCGTAAGACGGATGCGGGTACAGTGTTAAGGCAAAACCCTTCACATACTTAGCACCCGCAGGGAATTGACGCCAGGAATACCTTGGAAGTAAAGTAACCATAAGACGAGTGCGGGTACAGTGTCAAGGCAAAACCCTTCACATACTTAGCACTCTGCAGGGAATTCAAACCAAGAAGGATTTTCTGGGCCATGCTTGCGGAAACAGGAATAACATCCCCGCATGACGGGAACGTCGAGAACTACATTGTTTGAAACTCCAAGATGGAATCGGTGGTTTTAGCATAATTGATCACTATGTGGAAAACTACCAAGACCCCATGGAGAATCCACACAAGTGGGACTCAACGCTCCTGACGTGCGAGGAGGTTACAAACCTACCCGCTTCAGACCAAAAGATCAAGCAGAAAAGTCGGGAATTTCTGCGTGACATCAGGAAAACCGCGGGAAGAATCACCACGGAAAACCTAAAAACTAAACCCTTTTCAAAACCCCTTGCTAAGTCCAAAAGTTCACCTCACTTATTAATAATTCATGAGAAGAACATTGGACTGGGGGGACTTGAAGAGGTAGGTCCCAGCAGAGCCCAGTTGGACACGCAAGACTCACCTTGAACAGGGACGTCTGCGCAATGACCAACTGCTCCAGCAGGACCCACCATGCTCAAAGAACCTTACGCGCAGTACACCAGCTGTACCCGCAGGGAAAGCCTCCCAATGGTGAAGTACCCCGCCTGTTCCCGCAGCTGCGGATACAAGCCATCAGGGAAGGCTACCCGCACTAACAACAAGGCTACACGCACAAGGCATTAGCCACTTCAGTAGTCACATGAAGGAATGAGCAAGGCGGGAATACTCCCGCCTAAATGAGCCAGTCCGTATGCTTCTGGAAGGTCTTTCGTACTATACCTACTAAGGTATGGGCGGAACAGACAATTTGACCAGAGCAGCCCATGAACCAATCACAGGGTGACAGCTCACCGACAACAATACGAGGAGGAGCACCCTCTAGTACTGTTTGTCACTGTTAGCCGCTGCCTACTCACCAACCCTTACGAGGGGACTTGCGCAGCCTGCAGTTGGTGGAACAGTGCATAGCCGGCAGTAAAGGAACAGTATACAGCCGACCTTTACTGTCGGCCGTAGCCTATCCACCAACCAGCATGGCTTGTGCGTAGTCCACTGTTGGTGGAACAGGATTACTATTCAGCCGGCTGTACCTTCTAGGAAACCTACCTTCGACTATAAATACTCCAACACCTTGGAATGGTAAGGACATCATCTGATATCTCAATCTTATCTAGCAATCTCTTAATATACACTTATATTCAGAGCAATCTAGTCTGATTCTCACGCCGGAGGGTGGTCACAAGGAGGAACCCCCCCCCCCTTCTCAGTGACGAGCTTACGGTGTCTGTTTTGCAGGTCTCCAGAAGAACAACCTTCTCTGCTGAACCTCATCCTCGTGGGAAACATTACTTAACCCCCAGATTATCTATAATCTGCCCGTGGGTTCACTTAGTGTTTCTTCAAAATGTTAATTGATAACTTGGGATAAGTAAATTTATAGGAATCTATGAGGAACTTCACTAGAAAAATGTAAGACATTTACAGTGTTGACAAACATTATCATGTGGTCTTATACTCTTATCTGAACCTATGACATTAAGTGGTCAAATATTTCCAATCTTGTTGCTGCATTTCTATATTATTGTTTAGTTGGTTATGACTAATTTGCTATTTTATTATTACTTATGGAGCCAGCACAGCTCACACCACAACACACCACACCACACCTGAAAAGTCAATAACTTCTTAAGGTATGATGTCACAAGTTACAAAGAAATTGTTGTCAACTTTCCTTTTATTTCTGAACAACACACCTGTGCATAAATACACATCCTTGTTTAACGAAACAACATACACTCCAATCTGACAAAAAAAAACATTATTTCTCTTAAATGGTCTAAGATTTTGGAAAAGGAACATGATATCTGTTGGTGGTAAGTCCTCTTTTACGGAAACCGTTTTTGCTTAATCATTTAAAACCAAGAAACAAAAACCATAAATAAGTTGTTCGTATGTCCTCTTGGTTATATATATTCTATCTTCCAGCTGACTTCTTGTTTATTGAACTTGTTTCCAGTTATAGGTTTCCTTATGCCTGCAGACCACAGAAAACTATTCCAAGTGGTGCCAAATGAAGTCAAAAATATGTGGAACGAGTCGGCCCTACGTGGGCTGATTATAATCAGCATTGCTTCACAGATCACCTTATTTCTTTTAGGCAACGTTAGGAAATACAACCCAAGAACACGAGTCAGAATGGCTTTATGGTTCGCATACTTATTGGCGTACGCGGTAGCATCAGCAGCTCTTGGCGTTATTACCCGAACAGCCTTAGATGTATGCAACACCTACACCTCCCATTCCCTTTCACAACTTCAAAAACTAGACACGAGCGAAATCATGTCATTTTGGGCACCCTTTCTCCTCCTTCACCTTGGTGGTCCAGATGCAATTACCGCCTTTGCATTGGAAGATAATGAGCTTTCGTTAAGACACTTTGTGGAGATCGCCTTTCAATCCGGAGTTGCGCTTTACATCCTTTTGTTATCCTGGCCAGGGTGTTCAGATCTCCCTCAGCTAAGCATATTAGTCTACTTAGCCGGTTTCATCAAATGTGCCGAGCGTATTCTGGCTCTACGGTTAGCAAACACTGAGAATCTTCGCGACTCGATGCTTGGCCCTCCTGACCCAGGTCCCAATTATCCCAAATTCCTAGAGTGTCTCCACTTGAAAACGTCTCAGGGTTTCATTGCGAACATCGAAGAGGTCCACGAGTCCCCAATTGCCGCCAATGAACAAGCATATTCTGACAGAGGTAATGTCATATCCGAAGCATATGAATTGTTTCAAACATTCAAGCGTCTTTTCGTGGATCTCATCCTCACTTTTGTGGATAGAGATGGTAGCCAATCCTACTTTCTCCATCTTAACTCTAGTCAAGCTTTTCGCGTTGTCGAGATTGAACTTGGATTTGCATTTGACATGCTTTACACCAAGGCTTATGTGGTGCATACGTTTAATGGGCTCATGCTTCGTCTTACTAGTATCTTTTTCCTTCTTTTGGTGCCAGTGGGATTCTATATTCAGTGTAATATGAGCAATTACCACTTCATTGACATTGTCATTACTTGCCTATTAATTGGTGTAGCCATTTTATTGGACATAGTTTCTCTTATTACCATGCTTCGCTCAGACTGGACCGATCATTGGTTGAGCCAACGAAACCTGACTCGGAATGCCCTCATATTCCCATTCTTGAAAAATCCGACAAAGCGAAGATGGTCTGGTTCCGTTGCACAGTTTAACCTCCTAAGCGTCGCTCTTGAAGAGAAGCCCGCTATCTTTATTCAAATTCAGAAATTCATTGGGATAGATAACATTCGCACGCAGCACCGTTACAAGACTTATAGCCAAGTTACAGACAAGCTAAAAGATTTAATTTATACACAGTTTCGTGAACTGATGGCAGTCAACTCTGATCCCAAAGTGTTATGTACACATAAGGGTAGTTTTTCGCTAAGAGAGAAAGATTGCGATGCTCTTCTATGGAGTATTACTGAAGTCGAATTCGATCAGAGCATTCTTATGTGGCACATTGCTACATCTCTCTGCTATTACTCAGATCTTGGCCTTGAAGATGAAGTTGACGCAAATATCCACCGTAAGGAAAGTAAGCATATATCTGATTATCTGTTATATCTTCTCGTGTCTTACCCTGTAATGCTGCCAATCGGTATTGGTATGATCCGGTATTGTGACACTTGTGCTGAAGCGATGCGTTTCTTCAAAGAAAAAGGACCCATTACAGAAAAGGTTGAAGCCTGTAAGAAGCTGCTTGAAGTTGATTCTCTTGAGGTTTTGCCTAGTAAAGTGAAGGGAGATCGATGCAAATCTGCGCTTTTTGATGGTTGTCGGCTCGCGTTAACTTTGAAAAAAATGGAAACGGGACGCATGTGGAAGGTAATGAGTCAAGTATGGATTGAGATTCTTGCTTATGCTGCTACTCACTGCAGAGGGTTTCACCACAAGCAGCAGCTTCGCAAAGGGGGCGAGTTTTTGACTCATGTTTGGCTTCTGATGGCACATTTGGGCATCACAGAGCAGTTTCAGGTGTCTCAAGGCCATGCTAGAGCTAGAGTTAATGTGCTCTAAGGCTTGTGATTTACGGATTCATTTATTTATCAGATAAAACTATTGTGTTTTTACAAAGTTGTCACTTTTTTTTATTTAATCCAAACACATGCATATTTGATACGACATATATATGAACTTTCACTTATTATAAAGGAACATATAAAATACTTAATTATAAGGAACTTAAGTTTTGGTTACTAATTGTTAAGTAATTTAATTATTAAAAAACATTAAACATTTGATAAATATAAAACACTTAATTTTTTACTATGAATTGTTTAATAATTAATGAATGATAATAGTAAATTATTGATTATTTAAAAAGAAAAAAATTCGGACGAAACTGATAAACCGTAAGCCGGTGAAAACACTATTCTAAATCGTCGGTCCGATTGTCTGTCGGAATTATAGTCAGTTTCGTCGTTTAGTCGTCGGTCGATTATAAGTTCACATAGGATGATCTTTAGTGGTCCACGAGTTTCATCGAATGATTGAACCAGACCGCTAGTGGCAGTCGGTACCTGATCGATATCGAAAGATCAATAAAAAATATTTGTAAAATATCTTTACTAGCCAAGGTGTCAAATCCACAGAGAATCAGTGAAAAGTGCAAATCAAGTTCAATTCTTAATAACTAATTATACTGAAGAAACGTGGATCGACTCACTGGTAGACGATCTACTTTCCTCGGGTGTGATTATGCTATTTCACCGATGGTTCTCTGGGATCTGGATTCTTCCACCTACATAATGAACAGCACCGTAAACTTACCCCTCAGAAAGGGACAGAGGGGTCCTCTTTGGGGTAACCCTCCGGTGTGAGAATAAGAGATTTGTAGGAGAAGATAATAATCTGAGAGTAAGGAAATTGGAGTGTATTGCTTAATATAGCTGAATACTGTGTAATAGGGCATACCTCTCCTTGTGGAGTTGATGTGGTATTTATAGTGCTAGGGTTTCCAATGATTGGGCTCAGACCCAATTAGGGCCTTTTTGGCCTCCTCCAATTGCTTTGCGCCACGTGTCCTTGGGACACCTGGTGCTTTTTCATTGATTATAATCACGTGGTAGCACATGGGTTTTGCTGAGTTGTCCACCTTTCATTGGCAGCTGTCAACATCAGCATATTCTTATTCCTTAAAAAGATACCTTCTGGAAGGTTGTCTGACGTGCACAATCAAGGTTGCCCTAATCCTGATTTGGATAAGGACGAGGTTGATTATGTGCATGTGTGATACGCGCCTATCCTGAGGATGCGCGAGGTCTTCTCTTTATTCTCACGCGCAGATGTTTCATGCGCAGATGTGATATGCACAAGCATGTGATATGCGCCACGCGCAGATGTGATATGCGTGAGCATATATGGTGCGTGAGCATGTGATACGCGTGAGCATATGTGATGCGTGAGCATATGTGATGCCTGAGCATATGTGATGCCTGAGCATGTGATGCATGAGCATATGTGATATGCGTGAGCATATGTTATATGCGCCATGCGCATAGGTTTTGGCTTTGTGCCTTCATAATGTCTTGATTTCAAGCCTCTTGTCTATATCTTGTGGGTTGACCCGCCTCGCTCGGTGTTGAGGCTGGTACATACCTCTTCAAGCCCCCCCAGTCTAATGTGTGTCTTGTCTCGAACGAGCGAGGTAAGATAGATATTAGACTTAATAGTTTGCTCTTTTAATAGGGTTTGTCTTTTCTTCTTATTACTCATCGGTGCGCGAAATTCTATCCTTTTGGTTGAAAACGAATCGTCCCTTTACGTGGTTGGTTATTGCTGACATGCGTCAGTGATGGAGACGTGTCAGACTTTTCGTGTGCTCGAGGTGCTACAGTTGCCTTTCATGTCCCCTCACATAGTGTCAGGAATACGTGTCGCGCTCGCGTTGGTCCGTACCTGCGAGTGGTGGCGCGTGAACTCTGGCAGCACCTGTATCGTTTCTTTTCGTGTCCCCTCACACAGTGTCAGGGACACGTGTCGCGCTCGCGTTGGTTTACACCTGCGAGTGGTGGCGCGTGAAGTCCGATCAGTACCAAATTTTCTCTCTCCTGGGCCTATAAAAGCAAGCCCTTAGAGTTTTTATCCTTCATCTTCCTTGTTGTTTATTCAAAGCTTTCCTTTCTTTCATTCTATTCCGATTACCTGTCTTCTGCTTCCAGATCTCTGTTCTTCAGAAGCATCCTTTGTCCGATTTTATAGTTGTATGTCTGATAGCTCAGACAACACAATCTCCCCCATCCATCGCCGTGTGAAATCGTTAGTGATGTCTACGTTGAAGAAGACCGGCAAGGGGAAGAGGGCTGCTCAGGCCTCGTCGGAGGAGGTAGGGAAGACCAAGGCAGTGAAGAAGTGGGATGAGATCCCCTGTAAACTGAGGCAGTCCGATTTTGACAGGCTTATCGCCTCTCAGGGTTTTCTCCCTGAGTATGCCGGCGGCCGGGCAAACGGCGGCGGACCCGCCTACCGGCTATATATCCCTTTATTGCCATTTTTTCACCCACTGCAACCATCGTCTCCCGATGACAAGGTTTGTGGGTGCGCTGCTTAGGTTTTATGGGATTCATATATCCCAAGTCCATCCGTTTGGACTCGTGCGCATGACTCACTTTGAGTTCATGTGCAAATCTCAGCGCGAGGAGCCCACCCCTCGGCGCTTTCAGTTTTTTTATAAGCCCAAGATCCAAGATTCTTGGTTCTCATTTATTCCTCGCAGTCAGAAGGTCAAGTGCTGCACTGTTTCATTCAAGAGCCTTCATGACTGGTCTGAGAGATTTTTCTATATCAGGGCTGGTGTGATCCCCATCCGCATGACCATGCGCGCGATCTCTTCTGCGCCTGTGGATGTGGGTGTCTTCAAGAACCCAACTGGCGCCTGGGTAAAAAAGTTGACTGCCAAACCATCCCCCGCCAAGAACATTTGCGAGGAGGCGCTGGTGGGGGTTGGTATGAGCAGGAGGTGGGCCGACAGCGCGACTGAGCCCGTTATCCAAGTTGACGGCTTGTGTAAGTTAATCTCATTGCCTTACTTCTGCGCGAATATAATTCGTTTTGCTGATATCATTTGACTTTTTTTGTGCAGTCAGCAAGGAGTATGTCCACGCCGCCTATGATGAGCATATGGAGGGTGGCTCCGTCGTGCTGGGCGCTGGGGAGGTTGGCTTCCCCGATCGCTTCGATGACATGTTCATCCCTATTGATCTGGGATTTCTCTTTGACAGCGATGCGCCTGGTAAGCCTTTGTACTTATGCTTATGCCTTTATAATACCAGATTTGGCTAACCTTTCTGTTGCGTGTATTGTAGACGCGCTTGAGAACTACGAGCTGGAGCTCGCGGAAGAGGAGGAGGAGGAGGAGGCTGAGGCGCCCCAACTAAAGCGTAAGGCTAAAGGGAAAACTGGCGCAGGGGCCAGTAAGAAACAGAAGAAAGATGATGCCCCTGTTGTTCAGGATCCTCCTACTCAGGCGAAGGGACTTGAGAAAACCCAGGGGTTTACCACCAAGTTTTCCTTGTCTTCCCTGCCTCAAAAAGTGGGCAGACCTCCTGTCCACACGAGGTATGGTGCCACTACCTCCTCCCTTCGCGCGGCGGAAAAGGGAAGCGGCGTTGCGCCTGCCGTTTCCTCTTCGACAGGTATACTTTGCTTATCCTTTATGGTTCTATGAGCGCGATTCCGATAGAATTACTAATGAATCTTTGCTCACTCAAATGTTTGTAGAGCCGGCGACCTTGGTGGATAAACCTCAAGCGCAACAAGATGCCGAGGCTGCGCCGGAGGTCGCTTCGAAGTCCCCTGTTTTACCCTCAAAGGGGAGAATGGACTTCATGGCGATGTTTAACTCGCGAACGGCGTTGCGCCAAGGTATGTATTGCACTTTTATTTTCTGACTTTTTTCTTTTAGATCAAGTCATGAACCATTTATTTTTGTTGATTTTTTCATAGGAGTCATAGCTGGCGTACAAGCTGCTGGCGGCACTCCTGGCGCCGGTGCCAGCGCCGTTGGTTCTGCTCCTGCTCCTGCAAGCACTGAATCTCCCCTCATCGGGATTACTAAGGAGCAGGAGGCCGTTTTACGCGCCGACCTGGCAGCGTCGAGACCTCCCTCACCTCCTCTTGCGCACAGCCCTCCTCGCGAGACTGATTTTGGTTCCAGGTCGCAGGAGAAAAGGCCTGTTTCAGAGGAGGATGAGGAGGTTCAAGTTGAAGACTCCGACGGCGGCCGCGCTAGCCCTGCAGCGCCACGAGATTTCGTGGCGCAGTCTTCTCGTGGGGCTGGCGCTAACTTTTCTGCTTCATCCCCGCAGGTATAGGTTCGTTTTGCTCCGCTGCGCGGACTTCCATATTAGTGTTTTGATGACTTAGATCATTACTTTGTGTTTGCAGGAAGCCGATCACATTTACCGCTCGAGATGGAATATTACTGAGGACAGCTCATTTCAATCCATGGGTGTGTGTGAGGACTTCTGGGCTCATTCTGTGCCTCCAACTGAAAGGAGGTTTCAGGAGGACCGCGCTCGCGATGACTTGCTCAACGATCATCTGTTTGCTGGGTCGGCTTTCTTTGCTGCCTCCCAAGAGCTTCGCTATGATTACGTAAAGGTACGTGATGCTCTTGCGGAAGCCAAGCAAGAGGCTAAAGTGTCTGCTTGGCATCTTTCTGATGCTCGAGAGAGAGCTGAGAAACTCCAAGCAGAGCTCAGCGAGAACAGAGCAAGTGCCAACACCGCCTTCGTGAAGCGCGGGCATGAGCTACAGGCTGCGCGGGAGAAGCTACAGGCGGCCGAGGTGGACGCGGCCAAGTACGCGCGTAGAGTGCGCGACTTGGAGCTGGACGCGGAGGCGCGTGACCAAGCTCTTGTCCAGTCTATAACTGACAAATCATCATTGGAGAGTGAGGTTGCGCGCCTGAAGAAGGAGCTGGCTGCCGCGCGGGCCGAGAAAGATGAAGCCTTGGCGACGGCAGCGTCTAGCCAGGAAGCACTCGATGTTGCGCGAGCGGAAAAGGAAGAAGCCTTGGCGGCAGCAGCGTCCGACAAAGAGGAGCTGAAACAGACCAAGGAAACTGTTGAGTTGTTAAACTCTCAGATTCCTGCCCTCGAGATGACTGTTTCTTCTCTCGCGCAGGATCGCCAATGGCTAGTCTCACAGGGTATGACTCGTTGCGCTTATGCGATGAAATACTCAGACGAGTTTCAGGCCCTTGTGATGGATTGCAACGCTGCCTCGCGCTTGGTGAGTCGAGCTGAAGGGTTCAAGGATGGTTGTGTATATAGCGCACTGAAGAAGAACCCATCCGACTACCCTTACCAGCTCGACGTTGTCTTCGCGGATATGGCCGAGATGGGGGAGAAGTATTTGAATACTCCCATTCCCATCCTTGGGCAGGTATTTTAACCTTAATGAGATTACCTTGACTTATTTTCCAAGTCTTTTTTGTACTCATATTTTTCCATATGATTTGCAGATATCCGCGCTTGCTGACCAGCCCGATCTCGGCGCGCTAAAGAAATTACTTGACGAGTGCGAAGGGGCTGGTGGCGGCGATGATGGCGCGGGGAATGCTGCCCCTGCTAGCGGCTCTGGCGTGGCCAAAGGATCCGCTCCTGACACTATTGTGATAGAAGACTCCCTTCAGGACGAACAACTTGACTATGGTCAGTTTGGAGATGATGAGGAGCGGGCTGCGCCAGATGCTGAGGGCGGTGATGAGGACGATGAAGAGGCTGACGTCGACGTGGAGACTTGAGAAGCCCTTCATGTTTTTTTTTTTTTTTTTTTTTATTTGTAGTTTGCATCACATCATCTTGTAAACTTGTAAATTTCAATGCTTTGGAATGAAATTTTGTTTTTCCCTTATTCGCATCTTGCGCATTCCCCATTCATCTCTTTATATTGCATGTTTGCTTGTTGAATATAAGATATGCTTGCACGTTGAAATAAGAACAAGGTTGCAAAGAAATTATTATACTTAATCCTTGTCATATTGTAAGTGATTTTGCAATATCCTGACTATGTTGACACGTGCTTTGGCGTTTCATTATTCCTCTTTTGCGCGACGTTATCGCACATTTATTATAGGGAACTATGAGTTTTTTAGCCTTTACGTGTCAGTATGTGTTACTCAGATATCCATTACAATTTCATGCGCGACCTCGACCTGAGACCTTAACAACTATGTTTTGGCATTTGCTTTGCCTTAGTTGTGCTTAGGTATTTTTATGGTCAGGCTGCGCAGCATGTAGGATGGATGTTGTGAGTGATTTGAGCTAAGGCTCACATTATTGGGCTAAGGCCCTGAGCTAAGGCTCATATTATTGGGCTAAGGCCCTGACGTTTTAGAGTTGAGACTCGTTAACGCGTTTGAGCTTGAAGCTCGCGCATGTATGTTTTACTTCGTTTTATTTTTGTTTTGATGTCAATACAATGTTGTCATATTGCTCAAAATTAATAAAGGGAAGTGTGAAACATGTATGCAAAAGGTAATAGAATCCACATTAAGAGAAGATAGCGCGTATCATTATTCATAATGGCTTAAAAAGCCTTGATTACAAACTTGACAATTTTTACATGAAACATTTTCTGAGCTGTGTCGCGTTCCATGCGCGCGGGATCTTCTTTCCATTCAAATCTTTTAAAGCGTATGCGCCTTTTCCCAATTCTTCCGAGACTTGATAAGGTCCCTCCCAATTGGGGGACATCTTTCCCGGAGGTATCGCGCGGCTAGCTTCATTGTTTCGAAGGACAAAATCATTCTTCTTGAAGTGGCATTCTTTCACGCGCTGATTGTAATATTTTTCCAGTTTTTTCTTGTATTTGGCTTCACTGATGATAGCCGCCTCTCTGCGCCCTTCAAGTAAGTTGAGATCCAACCTCCTTTCGCGCTCGTTATCAATCTTGTTCATCATGAGCACTCTATGGGATGGGCATCCAATTTCTGCTGGAATCATTGCCTCCGTTCCATAGGTTAGGCTGAACGGGGATTCGCCATTGCTGGTTTTGCTTAATGTCCTGTGCGCCCACAGGACATTAGGTAGCTCGTCGACCCAAGAATGGGATTCTCCCTCCAACCTTTTCTTCAGCCCATTTAGCAAGCTTTGGTTCGCGCGCTCCACTTGGCCATTCCCCTGAGGGTGGTATACCGAAGTGAAGATTTGGTTGATGCGCAATTCCTTGAGCCAGCTGGATATCTTCTTGTCAGTGAATTGTTTGCCATTGTCGCTCACAATTTCCATGGGAAGGCCAAAACGGCATATGATGTGGCTCCAAATAAACTGCTTCATCGCTTCGGCTGTGATTTTTGCTAATGGCTTGGCTTCGACCCATTTTGTGAAATAGTCTACTGCCACTACCAAAAATTTTACTCGCCCTTGCGCTTGCGGTAGGGGACCCACAATGTCGATTGCCCATTTGTGGAAAGGCCATGCGGAGGTCACCGGAATCAAGTTGTTCTTTGGCTGCATGGTGTTTGGCGCATAGCTCTGACATGCTTTGCATTTTTGGATCTCTTTTAGAGCGTCCAAGTACATGCCTGGCCAATAGTAACCTGCGCTCATTGCCTTGGCAACCACCATGCGCGGGCCAGCATGTATTCCACAGATTCCTTCGTGTATCTCTCTGATGACATAGCTTGCTTCCTCAGCATCTAGGCATTTCATGAGCGGTCCAAGATAAGAGCGTCGATATAATGTACCATCAAGCAGTTCATAGTTCTGCGACTTGTGTCTTATCTTCCTCGCCTGTGCGCGATTGTCCGGTACCTTTCCCTCCTTCAAGGATTCCATTATTGGAGTTATCCATGATGAAGGGGTTGTATGAGTTACAAGGACTGACTTCGCTACCACCGACGGGTTGCTCATTACTTCTACCCTGACATCTTTGCCAAAGTGATCGAAGCTGGTTGATGCCATCTTACTCAGCGCGTCGGCAGATTTGTTTTCACTGCGCGGAATATGAATGATTCTGAAGCAGTCAAATTGCTCGATGAGCTTTTTTGCCTGCTCTAGATACAGAGGCATGGTGTTCTCCTTGGCATCATAAAGGCCATTGACCTGTGCTGCTACCAAGTATGAATCAACATGGGCCTCTAGCTTTTTAACCCCGAATTTGTGCGCAATGCGCAGGCCAGCCAGCAGGGCTTCATACTCAGCCTCATTGTTGGTGCTCTTGAAGTCCAACCTGATGGCGTAAGTATATTCATGATTCTCTGGATCCACCAGTTTGAGGCCTGCGCCGGACCCTTCGTTGTTTGAAGCTCCGTCACTGAACAATCTCCAAACATTTTCTTCATCATTGGCTCGCGGAGGGTCTACCTCGCGCTGAGCCTCTTCAATTTTTCCTTCGGGGATTTCTGCGATGAAATCGGCTAAGACTTGTCCCTTTATTGCTGGACGGGGCTTATAGGCGATCGTGTGCTCTCCTAATTCCAGCGCCCATTTTGTCAGCCTTCCTGAGAGCGCGGGACGCCGCAAGACTTGCTGGATGTTGTAACCAGTCAGAACTTCAATGGGATGACCATTGAAATATCTATGAAGCTTGCGCGACGAGTGTGTTAGTGACAAAACTAACTTTTCCATGATGGAGTAGCGCGTCTCAGGATCTGTCAGCACCCGACTCACATAGTATATTGGCGTTTGGATTCCCTTGCGATCCACCAACAATACTGCGCCGATGGCGCGCTCTCCTGCTGATAGGTACAATGTCAAAGTTTCACCAGGAAGTGGAGCTGTGAGCGCGGGCAGATTTATCAAACATTCTTTTATCTCACTGAAAGCTTGCTCGGCCTCAGGAGTCCATTTGAATTGGCTTTTCTTTAAGCAATTTCTCAATGTGTTGACAAATGGGGTAGATTTGCTTGCATGGTTCGCTAGGAACCTGTTGATTGATACCAATCTACCATTCAGCTTCTGGACTTCTTTCATGGTGGATGGCGAGGGCATGTCAAGGATGGCCTCCACCTTTTCTGGGTTCACCTTGAAACCATCCTTGGTGACCATTACACCTAGAAATTTTCCCTCTTGTACGCCGAAAGTGCATTTGCTCGGATTGAGCTTCATGTTAACTTCCTTTAGGCGCCCAAAGGTTTCTTCGATGTCTTTGAGCATTTGTTTTTCCTCCCTGCTTTTGATCACCAAATCATCCACGTAGACTTCTAGGTTTCTTCCAATTTGCTCGTTGAAAACGGCATCCATAAGTCTTTGGTAGGTGGCTCCCGCATTCTTCAAACCAAAGGGCATTTTTGTGTAACAAAAAACACCCTTGTCGGTTCTGAAGGCGGTCTTGTCCTCATCTTGTGGTGCCATTTGAATCTGGTGATAGCCCTTGTAGGCATCCAGGAAACATTTGAGCTTGAATGGCGCCACGGAGTCCACCTTTGCGTCGATGTTTGGGAGGGGGTAACAATCTTTTGGGCATGCTTTGTTGAGGTCCTTGAAGTCAATGCACATCCTCCACGACCCGTTACTTTTCTTTACCATCACAGGATTGGCTACCCATGTCTGGTATCGTATCGGGCGGATGATGTTTGCGCGCAATAGATCCTCAACTTGCTCATTCATGGCCCTCGCCTTCTCATCCCCCATGACTCTCTTCTTTTGAGCAATTGGCTTTACAGACTTGAACGTGTTGAGAGAATGTTGCGCCAGGTCTCGCGGAACCCCAGTCATATCGGAGTGTTGCCACGCGAAGACCGACATATATGCTGTGAGCAATCTTTTCATTCTCAACCTCGTGTCGTCTGATATCGTAGCGCCAATTGTGATTGTTTGCTCCGGGAATTTTGAGTTGAGAATCCATTCCTCTGGCGCGTTATCTGCCATTGGAAGTTTCATTCTCCCTTCCCGCGGAGTACTTGTCACTGCACACAAATGATCTCGGTATACAAAAGTTACACCTGTTGGTGTTGGGAACCCCAACGCGCCGTGCGCTGGCGACGGTATGGCGTTGAATTGGGCAATCGTTCCCCTACCCAAGATCATATTGTGGCATGAAGTGGTGGGCAAGACCAAGAAGTTGACAACTTCGGCTCGCTTGTGTTTCTCATCCCCCATGGTTAGTTCAAATTGTATTTGACCTAGGAGATGAATGATTTCATTCGAAACACCAGAGATTGGTGCATTCACAATTTCAAGCCTTGCTTGGTCTGCCGGATCCAGTTTTCTGAAACATTGCTCATACATGATGTCTGATTCGCTGCCAGTGTCTACCAGGACTTTTGACACTTCATAATGAGCAATGTGTGTAGTGATGACAAGAGGACTGCTGATAGAAGGGCCTCCCCTGATTCTTGGGAAGATTACTTGTTGCTCGCGCCAATCTCCTTGGATTTGCGCGCTTCTCTTTCTTGATCTTTGCCCTTGATTTCCCCCCTCGGCTACACAGATTCTTTTGAACTTTTTGCTGGCAGAGGCTCCTTCTGGTTGTTCATTTTCTGGTCTTGAGTTTTTCACCAGGTGATCCAGCTTGCCTGATTTCACATCTTTTTCAATTGCATCCTTCAAGTGGTGGCATGCATCAGTGTTGTGTCCTGTGGACTTGTGAAACTCACAGTACTTGCCACTGTTTGATGGTCCCTTGTAGTGTAGTGGCTTAGGGCTTTTGAACTGGACATTCTCAGTGCTCAACACTTGTGAAGGCGTTTTAGTGAGGGGAGTCCAAATTCTTGGCAGAGGTCTGTTAGGATCTCTGCCGCCTTCCCTCTTGTCACCCTCCCCGCGATTACGAATGTCTTTTTGGGGCTGGGGTGAGCTTGGTTGCGCCTGCTTTTCTGCGGAAGAAAAACTGGTTTGTTGCAACCTGGACCATACAGAGTTCTGTTTGCCCCTTCTTTCGTTGTTGCGCGGTGCCTCTGCTTGATGCCCTCTTTCTCTCGCTCTATCTTGGGCAATTTGTTTTTCATTTCTCGCGAAGACTCGCGATGCTTCCATTAGCTTGGCCCAAGTGGTTGGCATGCCATCTCTGCTTACGAGAGCTCGGCGGAGTTGATCACTGTGCGCGCCTTGTATAAAGGCCACGCGCAATAGTTGCTCAGTGATACCTCCGATTGCCAGAGACTCCTGATTGAAACGAGTTATGTAGTCTTCAATCGTTTCATCATTCCTGCGCACGCAGTGCATGATGTCATCAGGGTCGCGCGTGTGTCTGCGCTGTTGTACGAAGTGAGCTTGGAACTTTTCCAATAGTTCCTCGAACCCATCGATTTGCCCAGTCAGCAAGCTTTCGAACCAGACACGCGCCGCGCCCGTGAGGCAGCGAGCAAACATGTGACACCATGTTGGCATCGTCCAGCTTTCTAGGTTTCCAGTGTTGTAAAAACCTTGTAAGAAATCGTCTGGATCTGTTGTGCCGTCATATTTGCCCAAACCACTTGGCATCTTGGTTTTGTGCTGAATGGGGGCCTTCGCGATGCGCTCAGTGAATTTTGAATGTTTCACCAAGATGGCTGGCCTGTACGGTGTGGTTACATCCACTTGCCCTCTCACTGGTGGGCTGTACGGTGTGTGCAGATCCAGATCGGCTTTGGCTCCAGGCGCCATGTTCATGTGCGCGCGGAGCTGTGAGCCTCCTGCATGAGTATCTCGCGTCCTCCTCATGTTGTGCACTTCTTCATCACTAAACTCAGCGTGTTCAGTGTGAACAGAGTGACCCTCTTCCGGCGCGCGCGCCCTTTTTGTTCCATGAACGGTTTGCTTATCAAACGCTAGCCTTTGTGTTTTGTGTTTGACCAGCTCATTGTACTTGTCCATTAGACGCCGTTGCTCGTTTATGAGCCATTCTTTAGGGTCATTTGTTTCATCTTCTGGACCCATTGGTCCTTTTTGTTTCGCGCCGGTAAGATTTTGGAACGTGAGATCGTCTGGAGGAGTTTCAGTCTGGCCATGAGGAGTTGTGATGAAGGGATGGTTACTGGTGGTGCGCGTAGAGTCACGCGGCACCCTCAGAAACTGCTGTCCCTCATTAACATCCTCACGTTCAATATCCTCCAGAACTTGATCGCTGTTACGAACACCAGAAACCATGGTGAAAATTTTTTTTAGAGATCTGATGAGATTTTGTTGCCGTTGTAACAGGTGATGGCGCCAATGAAGAAACGTGGATCGACTCACTGGTAGACGATCTACTTTCCTCGGGTGTGATTATGCTATTTCACCGATGGTTCTCTGGGATCTGGATTCTTCCACCTACAAAATGAACAGCACCGTAAACTTACCCCTCAGAAAGGGACAGAGGGGTCCTCTTTGGGGTAACCCTCCGGTGTGAGAATAAGAGATTTGTAGGAGAAGATAATAATCTGAGAGTAAGGAAATTGGAGTGTATTGCTTAATATAGCTGAATACTGTGTAATAGGGCATACCTCTCCTTGTGGAGTTGATGTGGTATTTATAGTGCTAGGGTTTCCAATGATTGGGCTCAGACCCAATTAGGGCCTTTTTGGCCTCCTCCAATTGCTTTGCGCCACGTGTCCTTGGGACACCTGGGGCTTTTTCATTGATTATAATCACGTGGTAGCACATGGGTTTTGCTGAGTTGTCCACCTTTCATTGGCAGCTGTCAACATCAGCATATTCTTATTCCTTAAAAAGATACCTTCTGGAAGGTTGTCTGACGTGCACAATCAAGGTTGCCCTAATCCTGATTTGGATAAGGACGAGGTTGATTATGTGCATGTGTGATACGCGCCTATCCTGAGGATGCGCGAGGTCTTCTCTTTATTCTCACGCGCAGATGTTTCATGCGCAGATGTGATATGCACAAGCATGTGATATGCGCCACGCGCAGATGTGATATGCGTGAGCATATATGGTGCGTGAGCATGTGATACGCGTGAGCATATGTGATGCGTGAGCATATGTGATGCCTGAGCAAATGTGATGCCTGAGCATGTGATGCATGAGCATATGTGATATGCGTGAGCATATGTTATATGCGCCATGCGCATAGGTTTTGGCTTTGTGCCTTCATAATGTCTTGATTTCAAGCCTCTTGTCTATATCTTGTGGGTTGACCCGCCTCGCTCGGTGTTGAGGCGGGTACATACCTCTTCATATACTAAGCGGACAAACGATGTCAAGCGGTTTAGAAGATTTGTTAAACAAAAATACTATTAATTTGATTTGTAAACAATTATGAAATGGTAACCAACCTCCAGGTATCGGGTTTTGAAGTAAATTGGATAGATAATTAAACCTATTGGATTATAATCTTTGTTTGAATCAATAAACCAAAAGACTAAATGTTTCACTATGTTGATTATCATAACTTAATCCGAATGACTGACACGGCTAAGCAATAATCTAATTGATTGTCAAATTTAGGTATTGATGAATTATAAGCACTATGGTTAAAGATAGTTAGGTCAATGTCACTAAGAACTCAATCCTAATTGTTGATGACCACAAGTCGTTTAACTGATAAAATTGTAAATCAATCGATTACCCACACTTTCAAGCACACAAACAAAATCCAAAAATAAGGTTTATAGTTCCAATAATCCAACAAACAACTTAACCCTACACCCGGAGATGGTCACGAGCGGATTAGCCTTGCATAATCATCTTCAATAGCTCTCTTGATTCTTCAACAGACGGATGGCATAGATGATTCGAGTGATTTGGAGGTGTTAGGATGGTGGAAAGAGGCTCCAAAATCGTCCCAATATGTTAGGTATGAAGGATAGCCACCCTAGGGTTGAACCGGACTTAAATAGTAAGCAAAAACCCAAAAACCCGTTTTTCCGTCCAGGCGACCGTAGGCTACGGTAGCCTACAGTCATGGTCCCCTGCCTTAGAGTGGAATTCCCCAACGTAAGCTTAGGTGGGCCACCGTAAGCTATGCCGGGGCTGTCACCCGCCGTAGTGTTTCGCCCATAATTTCTTCTATATAGCTTCGCTTCACGTCCCGTTTTCGGCCACGTCATCGTCTTCGAATTCTCTATCACTCCACATAATAAAATCTTCATTTCCAATCCATCTCAAATGCTACAATTTTGCTCGTTTAAGCTCCGCTCACCTATAAACATAAAACTACTCAAAGTAATCGTGTCCAAGACATATAAACACACAAAAAACATGATATAACTCACTTAACACACATTATTTCACCCATACGTCACATTCCCACACTTATCATTTTTCGTCCCGAAAAAAAAATGTACAATGGAATCAGAACCAGAAACTGCATTTATAAAATACTCAAATTATTTTTATTAATTACAGATAATACAAAAACCGCGATTGTCGATATTGCTATCCACTTAAACTTATGCCCAAAATACCTAATGGGACAAATAAGGTGTGACAAATTTATTAGTTCATATGTTAAGTGGGACCCACACATCAAAGCCCAAAAGCCGCCTTACCATGCTTCATTATGGTTTTACTGAGCCAGACCACCCCAAATTGACTTAAACCTTAATTAGATGATCAAAACTATGCACAACCAAGTGTACAATTTCAATCCCATATGTAATAGCTAAAACAATCAAGGATATTATTGTCCAACCTAAGCTTAAGCATCAAAGTCTACTAAAATGGCCATTAGATACAGTTAAGGTGCCATTAGATAACTATCTAACAAATAGTCCCCACTACATTACTCCTGTTATCAAGCAACACCCCAAAGTTCATCTCCAGAGGTGAATATGCACGAATTCATCTATAGGGCCTACATATAGTGTGTCCCTTGTGGTCTGTTTCATAATGGTAATAGGACGCAGGCAAGGGAACCCCATATGACTATCAGCATGGATTATCAAGTCAGTAATGTATTTGTACTTTAAAAGCACGTAATAATCATGTTTAATGACTTATATTTGGTAGAAAAACTGCCGGTTTGCTCTTTAAGCTCATTTAATATTCATAAATCCACTTAGGAAATATGAATACCCAGATGATATACCGCATAAAGACCCATGGCCATGGCCTTTGAACCCTAGAGCATCCCGTCAATACAGGTTTTAAGGTTATAAAATCATACACCTATGAAGTGTTACCCACTTAAACTAGAAGCATTTTTATTTATGATTATATCACAAGCCATCTCGCATACTCTAACGTTAAGCCTATTCAAGTATCGTTCAATAGTCTGTTCATATTTTAAAATTTTCTTTTGGTGATCGAATCTAACAAAAGTCTTGAGTGTGGCCCTACCTTTCATCCCAGTCCTTACACAGGCTTAGCTAAGCAAATAAAACCCGAAGATGTTTCCCACGAAAATAAAGCAATTAAAAGTTCAATAATGTCAAGAACCAAACTTCTTTTGATCATCAAATCTAACAAAAGGCTTGAGTATGACCCTAACCCGTTTATAACATTTTTAGGCATAAACATATGCTCGTTAGGACTTAAAAATCTGGTATAATTAAAACTTGGAATATTGGCCTTATATAATCCCAACTATTCCCCGTTGGCAAATATAAGGACGAACTATCGAAATGGCAAAATATAATCCCAACTACGCATGTGGGTGGAAAATTAACGGAAATTTAACCATCCGTTAGTTTTTGTGACGTGGCGGCTGACGTGTCTATAACCTGCTGACGGGGTTATTAGTTATTAAAAAAAATCTTAAAACCACCATCACCATACATCATCACAATCATCTGGTTTTGTTTATATCATCACCATCACCATCACCAATCCACCATCACCTACCTTCTTTCCTCCGCTCATTCCTCCCACGACGATTCCTTCTGATCCCCATTCTCTAACTCTCCAGTAACATCATTAGCTTCAAAAGCTGATGGTAACGGTGGCGGTGATGGTGATGGTGCTCGATGATGTGCTTGAAGTAGTTTAATATTTATTAACTAAATTAACTAAAAACAAACACTAAGTAAAACTCTAGACTCTCTAAAACTTTACTAAACTACTAACCGGCAAGTGAACCGATCGACTCAAGTAAAGCTAAGTAAGTCCGGATATCAAACCCACGAGACTCTTTAGATTACGTTTATTAGCTAATTAGACTCGACCACAAAACACGACTTATTAATAATATTTGTTTTGGGGGGTTTTTATTTAAAATACTAATTTAATACTATAATTAAAAAACTAATTAAGAAAACAAGTAATTTAAACGAAAACGAAGACTAGTTATTAAAATAAGATGATGATGAGAAAACTACCTAGGCTAGACTCCCCTAAATTTCAGTAATGAATTGATTCGGGAAAATATTTAGTTATGGACTGGGATCGTAAAATAGACACTTAAAGGAAAACCCGAACAGGACCCCTGACCCTTCTCAAGAGACACCTATGGATTTCTAACAAGTTTTAACGCACACTAGTATTGAAAATCAAGTTTCCTTACGGTCACCTAATTATTTATAATTTAGTTCCTTTATACGAAATCCTACCTTATAGCGCGAAAATCAACGGCAATTTACTATATTTAATTGATTTGATAAACAATAATAAATAATCAACCCTAGACGGACTCCTTAAAAAGAACTAAATCTAGCAAGATTAAATAGTAAAGACTTATCAATAACCTAGCACTTTATAGATTTTAAGTTAGCAACACACTTAGGTTTATTTGACAATATTATTCCTATGACCTTATCATGGCATCAATCATAAAATAATCAAAAACACGAAGTAATTGACCTAATAGCAATCCTATCATATGACAAACAATAATCAAGGAAAACTATAGAATAAAACTCATCAAACAATCCTAAGTATCCATATGCATCAATTTAATATAAATAGATCTTTTACTAAACCATAAAAAACCATAACGTAAATAATCTTAAGTCAAAACAAAACGTCAAAGTAGGTTCATCATAACCTAGGCAGTCTATGGGGTTTCAGCCAACAACCATACTCAAGAACAAAAGGAAATAAATATGTTCAAACAATAAATTCATGACGAAAATAATGAATTCAAACCGAATAAAAAGAATTTTTGGATGAATAAGTGTTGAACCCGGATACTCTCTCCAATCAATAAAAGTCCACGGATGCCTTTGTCTTCTATCTTCCTTGACTTCTGTTAGTGTGTCCCCAGCTATCCTTCTGTCGAACCCTCACCACCTTATGCATAGGGATCTGCTTCTTTGACTTCTGGCTCTCTTCTCAATACCAATCCATAAATTCTGTCAACTATGTCCCTCTTTATATTAATATATATGATATGGCGGCTTCAATCACCAAAACCGACATGCCTATTTTATTTCTTTTTCCTTTTTTTTTATTCACCGATGTAAACATGTGCCACAAATGATTCTCGTGATCTTTGAATGATCACACACATATTTTGTTTTCTTTCATCTTTCAAAGAGTGAATTAATTCCACTTTTTCACAATAGCCCCCTCATGTTTCCTTTCATATTTATTTGGTTCTCAAAGTAATTTCTATTAATAGTTTCGTATGACCACTTTAATATGCGCATAGAACAACGACGTTTAAGAAGCGTTACAACATAAAGCTTCCATTATGTATCTTTAATGCACTATAACCTGAAATTCAAAAGCATGCTTAAAGTACCCACTTTCTTACTAATATACTCAATAAAACTAATAAAATATTAAATAAAATGTACATGGGATTTATATATATTAAACGTTATATCACTCGGAGTAACCACGGTGGAGGGTGGAGATGGTGTGAAGGAGCGGATGGTGGTGGTGGTCGGAGATGGTGAGGTGATGGCCGGTGCAGAAGCAAAGATAACAGGTTGTTCTTGAGCATCACCCTCATCTCTTAAACCCTAGAAAACCAGCCTCAAACTCATCATCAAGATCCAAAAGCCTCAGATCGGATAGGGTTCTTCAAAAAATCAGGTTTCCTGAGAAGGTCAATGGCAGTCAAACGGCGAGTCTTGCTTGTTGTAGGACCTATGAGATCGAAGATGATCACACCACCACACATAGCTCAAAGTTGTTAATTCGGTAATTGATTGATTGATTGTTGGTGTTGTGTTCTAGGGTTTTGTAATTTGGAGAAAGTTAAGAAATAAGAACAGGGTGTGAGATGATGTTATTATAATAATAATTATTATTATTATTATTTATTTTTTTTAATTAATGACAACTCATCGTCCCTGTCAGCAGGTTAAGAGACACGTCAGCCGCCATGTCACAAAAACTAACAGAAGGTTAACTTCCCGTTAATTTTCCACCCACATGCGTAGTTGGGATCATATTTTTTCATTTCGATAGTTGGTCTTTATATTTGCCAATGGGCCATAGTTGGGATTATATGAGGCCAATATTCCTTAAAACTTTTACGGATGACATGATAAGACGATACGACATACATAACCAGGAATAAAAAAAACTTTACAAATTTTATATTTATATGATACGAAGACTATATTAGACTTCGTCTTCGAAAATGAATTATTATAGCGGAAGCTTGTTTGGTTCGGTTGTGTTCAATTCTTCGACAATTTGACCGTCAATCCATGTCCTTCAATTAAATTACAACCTGTCATAGAAATTCACCATAACTATTAGTCATACATACTTTGCATCTACTTGTAATAACACAAGTATACTTAACCCATTTATTAATACTTTCACTATCATTGTCTTTATAAAAAAAAATTTTAAACATTCAGAGGGTCTAAGTGTTCTCACTTAGTACTATACCCCTTATTGTCCTTTCATATTTGTCATTTTAGTATTTACAACTAAAATTAGGATTTGCACGTTCATGCACAAAACCTTAGGCTCTACGACCCCATGGGTTGTTTATACATCATTTTACTTATCCGGATTAATCGTACGAGTTAAACGCTTTTAAAATTACATATTTAACCCAACGAGCATGAAACCAGTAATTGTACACAGGAACCCTTGTAACATACACCAGGGCCCAGCGCACCATACGCTGATCATAGCGTATATGGCAATGTACCACAGTTGTTTGGCATACCTGGTATGCAAGGCCAACGTACCGTACGCTGAGGCCAGCATATGATATGCTGGTGTTTGCACCAATAGCCCATTTGCACCCATTTCCCGTTTCCCTGTTATCACATTACCCTTTTTCCACTACAACCGTATTGTAGCCGGTAACTTCATGGTTCGTGAATCTAATATTCAGGATCCCGTTATTCATTTTTTTGTCAGTATTTACACTAACCTTTTAGTTTGACACTTTTGCTTCAGACGACCCGTTACTAATCAAATGCACCCATCCCATTGCCTGGAGGGTGTTTTGGTCATTTTAACATTTAGTGACATCATGATTTAATTCATGTACCTCGCAGGGTCAAAGTTGTGACCCATTACCAATACCTTGTAACTCCTTTAGAGAACTCGACAACGCGTTCTATTACCATCATGCTTACCTGTAGGACAATTCTCAACAGGACAAGCATTATATATATCAACTTCAAATGGTGACAGTTTCACCATTTGACATGTATGACCCGTTCACATATATACCCATTCCAGGTCTCTCCTTTTTATATCCAAATCTTACAACATGTTATTACCAACATGGTGATTTAACACCAATTTACCCATAGTACCCCTTTATAACTTGGTCTGTAAACCACACCCGATAACCATTAAATTCCTTGTCCCATATACTAGGCCTTATGGTTCATTTATTCACCCAAACCGGATTATTAATCTCAATTCTCATTTGATCCGTTTGTGCCAATTTGAACCAAGTATCTAACATAAAAGATTACAACCCAATCTCGGGTTGTACCTTAATACCCAAACTACCCTTCTTGAGTTTTCTTAACATTTCATTCTTTTGTTAAGTCATTGAAGCAATATTACAATTTGACAAGAAATTTTAACTTATAATTTAAAGTGAACAATGTCACTTACCTTTCTTTCCTAACTAAAACTCCCATGCACTCCATTAGCTTGTTTGACCCGTTTCATCCAAGCCTCCACTTAGCTTGACAAGATCAAACTTTGTCCAATTTCCACAAGATTGTCGGGTCAGTCACTATATAACATGACCACAAAATCCTATAGGCTCATACATACCAATTTATCAAAAAATTAGTTTTGGTCAGTTTGACTTTTAAAAGTCAATCTGCTCATAGGTATGTATATTCTCCAACCATTACATACAATGGTGTAAATACTAATACAAACTATTTGCAAGTACTTTAGACACTTTATTTATGCCATATGAAGTGTTAATAGTTCTACAGTCAATGCATCATGCCTAATGCATGTATATGCAATCTTATGTATTTTATCAATTACTAATATCTTTATTAGTGTGCAGCGATTTCCTATATCGCTGCTGTAATCAGCCATTTTGACCCATGTAACATCCGAAGTTCCGAACTGGTTTAACATGTTCAAAGATGGATCGTAGGGGACGCAAATACATTTTCAATTATATAAAGCACACCCTCTAACTACTTTTCTATGATTTTATATGATTTTTATAAATCAGGACAGAAGCATAAATATTTTCAATCAGCATGTTTTATATCCTGATTAGTCACTTTGGTCTACTGTTTTGGACAACTTCCAATCCTATTTAGACTTTCATGATCAAATATGAATTGAAACAGACACATAGAACTTTCCAATGGTACAAGGTCCGTTCTCTAACTCTTAACGACGAGTGAGATACGTGCTCTGCAAATTGACTATTTAAATCTGTCAAAAGTGATGGATTTCACACTATACATGTGAGCATTTCATCAAACACTTGGTGTGCGTCCAATAACCTAGCCTTAAACATAAGTGTTCTAAACATAAATCACCTTGTTCCCCATCCCAATTCTATTATTCAACATCAACAAGTTTAAAACACACAATTTTATCTAGTCTATCAATAATCTTAACATTTAAAGCTAGACTAATCATAATTCATATAAGGATTGGACATGAGTTCTTCACCCATATCACCACCTACACCCCCACATGCGGGTTTTACTTGAAATCATTCCTAATTCAAGTCATATGTGATGATTCTAACGCATATACATGCTCAATTTCATGTCATTCAACATAACTAGTTTTCCTCAAATCTTGAGGTTCTTCACAATTGAAGATATTTGAACATACCTTATGTTTAGATGATATTGGAGACCAGGATACGTTAATCTGGTTACGTGTTTCAAATTTGTCATGTTTCATACTCGACTTAATTAATATAATATTTTAGGGGTGTTACAGAAACAATGATGGAAGCGAGATATTAAAATACGACATTCTTAGACAACCTAGTGGATCCTTGATCATTCTCCGAGTGTGACCTAAAAGGAAACCCTAAGGGACGTATGACGCTTACCGGTTAGTCGAATTACCTATCAATATCTCCAACAATACTAAAGTATCCAAAAATATAGATAAGTTATCAGTCTTACTATCTCAATACACCTTAAAGTGCAAGGGATAGCCGGATAACAATCAATAAGACACAAAATCACAGTGAAACTAGGGCATTATATGGAAACCTCATGTCAGAACGTTTAAATCTAAACTCCTAACCCCAAAGATAACCTGACTATATATCACCTCTAAGCTATCTAGATAGATATAATATAAGTTTTAACAAGTCACCAATCAATACTCCTGTGGATTACTATGTCTAGAAAAACAATAAAATAATCACAAATACAGTAAGCAACCTAAGTATGCAATTATAACCGAAAGAAATTCAGTAAGAAGCATATGAAACAAAGATCAACAATAAATAAAAACTAAATGCACATGCACATTAAATCAGTTGTAAAAAGATTCTTTCCTCTAACATTAATCCATCATTAGAAAACCATAAAATGGAGAAAACTCCAGTACGTAACTCAACAAGTATTTATCAGAAACCTATGTAACTAGAGGGTTTATCCAACAATCATACTCAAGAACAAACGAAAACAAATTAGTTCAAACATTGAATTCATAATAATAATATTAAATTCAAACAAGAAAAATAATGTTTAATTGAATAGTTGTTAAGCCCAAACGCTCTCTACATGTGCTTTGCCTTCTCTGTTCGCAAACCCCTTCCAACAAGAAATAATTTACTTTCTTGATGAACTCAACAAGGGTGGCCCCTTATCAATTTTTATATGCCGACTTGGGGTTCTCCTCCTTTTTTCATGCAACAAATAAAAAACTCCTCTTTTTATAAACCGAAATTCTTATTTAACAAAAATCACTCCACCGCCTCTAAACTGGGTGGCCTACTAGGTTGTTCCTTCAAATTGCCGGCACATGAGAGTTCCTTCGAGTTTAGCCCAAACAAATTTAAAGTTAATACTTGTCTAAAGTAAATAGCAAAAACTCACCAAACATTTTTTTTGTTTATTCTAATTACGTACGTACGTGGAGTTTTGGATGCATAACTTTAGTATTTATTGATACGAAGGTCTTTATGCGGTATATCATCTGCGTATTCATATCTGCTAAGTGAATTTATGAAATTACGTATGTAAGTTTACAGGAATTTACGAGGATCTTTACATGAAAAAATAAAAAAAAATTGCTATGTTGACAAACTTCATCATGTGGTCCTATCTGAACATATGACTTTTAGTCCAAGTCCAACTCAACTCATTACACTCCTAAATATAAAATTAAATATTACAAAATGACGACAATAACATATTTTGATACTATTAACTATTGGAATTTAATATTCTTATGACTTATTGATAGGCTAGCAC
Source organism: Bidens hawaiensis (assembly GCF_021521415.1). Lineage (NCBI taxonomy): Eukaryota > Viridiplantae > Streptophyta > Magnoliopsida > Asterales > Asteraceae > Bidens > Bidens hawaiensis. The sequence goes on along the minus strand of NW_027491241.1, from coordinate 2,024,147 downwards.
TAAACATTTGGATAAGTTAGTTGTCATTTAGTAAAGTGTACAATAATGATATAAAGTGCTATCCTCCACGACTCCATGCTTGCTAATTGACACTTTCAGAGGAAAGATGGAGAAACAAGAAACGTCAATGGAGTCTATTCCTCTCCTTACACCATACACCATGAAAATATTTAATCTTTCTCATCGGTAATCTTCAATCTCTATGTGTTTTCTAATCGTTTATGTTTTTGTAATATAAAAAATAGAAGTTATGTTTAAATCTCCTAAATATTTAATTTAGCGGTTTCATTGCCGTGGATGCGGATGGTAGATCCACCTTTAGACATGACTCAGTTTCAACCTCAATCACATGGCCTTTTGTTTCCAATGATCGCAACTAGCGAGTCACAACCATGCTAATCAGTTCAGATATTAAGGGACGACTAAATCACTACTCAGGAATCCATAGTTTTATTATTTATACAGGAGTTGTTTGGTAGCATCTTAAAGATTCCACTAAGAGAAATTTGAATCAGTAAAAGGTAAAGCGTGTTTCGTTCATTTAAAAGACACCTTTTAATACTTCATAAAGCATCTTAATGGGTATGTTTTGAAAACATACTAACTAATTTAGAGGTTAACTTTTAATCGGTTAGTTCTCTTAATGGCTCAGCATGAGATTGCCAAACACCCTATGGTAATAAATAATCAGTACGTAAATTAACAATATAGGTTAATGAATAAGAGATGTTTCACAATAGTTAATTCGGTTGACATAAATATTGTTTAGCTTTTACTAGAAGATGTGGAAGTAAAGTTTATAGATGCTTAAAATTTGGGAGTTAAGTTGCTATGGAGCCCATTTTGAAAGCATGCTAATATATTTTTATTGAAAAAAAAAACAAGAAAAAAGCTTGAGTGTTGATGTTGGTTCCAGCTAGACTATTGGTTATTTGCATATATACATATAAACCATACCCATAATATTGATTAATCATACTGGTTCTGTTTTTTCAATTTATTTTTTAATCATTCAAATTTCCTAGTGACTTATAGTTTAGGTCAAAGCGAGTTTCTTTCATCCGGCTAGCTCCAGTACATAACCGGTTTGCTAGGTTTCGGTCAAACTATGAAGATCTCTAAAATTGTTCTATATATATTAAAAGAAAGTTGCATAGTTGTTTCATGTTATCTGTATGTGTGAAATATAAGATATTGTGTTCGGGTTGCTTTATATCTGCAGGGTTGTTCTGGCACCTTTATCAAGACTAAGATCCTACAATTTCACAGCACAACCACACGCCATGTTGTACTACAAACAAAGAACAACAAAAGGAGGATTCTTGATTAATGAAGCATCTGGGATTTCAGATACTGCTCAAGGGTAACTTCTGTTTTAACTATAGTATTATTAAAAAAAATTAATCTAATGAAATGAAATTTATTAGCATTTAATTGTTTTTAAAATAAAAAAGACTGCCAAACACACCAGGGATTTGGATGAAAGAACATGTGGAAGCATGGAGACCAATTGTAGATGGTGTCCATGAGATTGGGGGAATCTTTTTTTGTCAGTTATGGCACTCTGGAAGAGTTTCCCATACCAGTAAGCACCTTGTACTAATAACTAACTCTACTTTTGTATTTTTACTTCATTTTCATGCATGTTACATCATTTAAATTAATTTTCATTTCTATTTAATATGTTTATTTTCTAATAATTCACCAAGTGGTTAATGTGAAACCCCAAAACTTCATTTCTTTATTTTTTTTTTAAATAAAGATTTTGGGTTCAAGTTCCGGGCAAGAAGTGTTTCTCACTTATAATGAGTTTTCTTTTAAGTGAGGCTAACAATCAGATACCTGTAAGACATGATAAGATCAATTAATTAATTAATCAAAAATTGTGCTAAGTGTTTTTTTTATTTCTTAAATATTTGAAATTAGTAGGCTAGACTCCATCATTTTCCCTTATTGGTACATGAAACTTAGCACTGTCTTATATTTATGGCATATAAAGTAGCTAAACAAGTCGTATTCATGTTTGATACTTGTTTTAAATGCGTCATTTCTAACCTACTAAGTCTGCTAAGACACGAATTGTCAGTCATACTCTTGAGGGTGGAATGTGGATAATCGAGTGAGTCAGTGGTCTGTCAGTGATCCAAATTGTCATTACACAAACATAATAATAATAATAATAATAATAATACTTCTCTTTATTTTTTTTTATTATAACTTGCTTCAAAATCAGGTGTTAACTAAAGCACATGTCATCTTCTCTTGCACTTTCACGTAACATCATATCAGCTAGTAGATGGGAGGGCAACGTCTATCAACTTGTTAGAACCTTTTGTTATTTTCTCGTCATGTTTATATCTTTTCTATTGGGTTACAATATCTCTGAATGGGTGGTCTTGGTGTATGCACTCCCATGTGATAGAATCATGTAGGTGAATGTGAATACTAGAAAACTTAGAACATAGGTGTTTTAAGAGATTTAAAGAGAAATAGACATAAAACAACAGTGAGGTGCAAACATAGATTTAATGGTTTAGGTATTTTTTCTTAATGGCAAACACAACCACTAAAATCTACTCATAAAATATACCATTTTCTAGCAACCCAAAAAAAATTTTTAAAAAAAAGACATAATGATCAAAGTGGTCGTTTTTACCAGAACCATTCCTTGATCAACCCTATCAAACGAAAAATACCTAAAATGATCACTTTTAAATTGGATCCAAACAATTAGAACTGACATCTGATAGATTTATCTAACATCCTTCCGTTTTTTAACCAACAATATCTAGACATGTATACAATTAAACGATCGACCATAGATCTATTCCGCTAGGCTTTATATCTATTATGTCGGGCTTCTTATCTATTCATTCAGGCCGTGATATATATTCCATCGGGCTTCATTTTCGTATGTAATATTATTCCTTTGGGTCCGGCATAATAGATGTTGGTAATTCTAGACCCTATTCACAAGTCGGTGAATATGAAGGGACCAAAGTTGATAAGTTGGTTTAGTTTTCTAATTGTAATATAATTTTATGGTAATGTCTTGGTCAAAAAGTTAGAGTTAGATTATAAACATAGGGCTTGGTTAAAGGCTTTAGATGTAGATAAATAGAGAATTATTCTAATGAGTTTTTGAGTCAGCTTTCTCAATAAACTGTTTGATCGTTCATGTGCCTTGAAGTGGTATCAGAGATTGGTATAAGCATGGTCCAAGCTCAAGGTACCCGAGATTGATATCAAGATCCAGCCGCCGCATGAAAGCATGTCGCCGTCGTGAAGAGATCGTGTTTGACAAGGCGAGATCCATAGAGTGAGATCTAGGGTCAACTGATCAGAGATGCTAAGGAAGATCTAAGGACCGCCGATCGATTGCTTCAAGAAGCTGCGCTAGATTTGGTTTTTTAATTCTGGGAACCACAGAACCAAAACCGAGTCATATTTGCTGCCTTAGTTAGTGACAAGAAGATCACTGCTTGATTTTCTTGATTAATCGATTCAGATTTCGATTTCAAGTTGCAAGTCAGATCTGAACCGTGATCTGAAGGACTATCAAGAACTCAAGACGATCGATGGCTAATGTACAAAAAAAAATCGGGTTACAAATATGGTTTCGAAATTGCGGAGATGATTGATGGTAATTCCAGAACTATTCACAACTCGATGAATATGTAAGGAACAAAGTTGATACGTTGGTATAGTTTCCTAATTGTAATATGATTATTATGGTAATGTCTTGGTCACCAAGTTAGGGTTAGATTATAAATATAGGGCTTGGTTAGTGGCTTTAGATGTGTGATCAATAGAGAATTATTGTAATGAGTTTTTGAGTCAGTTTTCTCTTGCAATAATAAAGTGTTTCATCGATTTTGTGCCTAGAATAGATTTGAAGCCCGAGAGAATAGATACGAGGCCTAACAAAATAGATATGAAACCCGACTGAATAGATCTTGGCCGATCGTTTAAATGTATATGTGTCTAGATGTGGTTGGCTCAAAATCGAAAGGGTGCCAGGTAGATTTGTCGGATGTTAATTCAAATATGTTGTATCTGACAGCTTAAAAACTGGCCATTTAGGGTATTTTTGATTTGAGAGAATTAGTCAAAGAATGTTGTTCGTCAGAAGGTTCATTTTGGTCATTATATATATATATATATATATGTTAATTAACATATATATATATATATATATATATATAAGGTTAGCTTAGAATAAAAACCCATTTGAGTTGTGAAAACTCTATAAACCTATTCTCAACTACATGTTTTTAATTAAAAATTAAATCTTGTGATCCACAATTAAAATTAATAAAAACGTAAAAGTTAATTAACATTTTCTCTCTCCTGAAAATATATATAAAATTTGGTAACAAAATGTAAAAAAAACAGCAAAACATTTTTTTTATGTTTTCGATGTTTTGTATTAAATGTAACAACATACATTACATTTACAAAAAAAAACGATGTTACATAGGGTTTTCATAGGTTTTCACAAATCAAGTGGGTTTTCATTCTATACTTCCCATATATATATATATATAAATATATATATGTATATATATGTGTGTGTGTGTGTGTGTGTGTGTGTGTGTGTATATATGTGAGATCAAATTAAACTTCTGTTAAAAAGAAAACTTAAAAACTCATAAAGAATTATTTTAACTTTTTTAAAAAACTTTTATGAAATTTTCCCTTTTTTTTCATTATTCTTATATGTTGATATTGTTAAAAAAATAAAAAATAAAAAAAATAAAAACCTCATTGGTAAGCTCGTCCGGTCGGTGTTGTGCATACTTGCAATAGTGTGTATTGCATATATGCAATATGCAAGAGTGTTTTATTGCTTAGAATAGAACACTATTGCCCATATTTGATACACACTATTGTATATATGTAATATGACTAGTGTGCACATCGAATAAACATTAGCACGTGTGTGTCATGCAACACTAATGCACATGCGCATTACATCGACTTTTATTTATTTATTTATATATATATATTTACATATAATACAATACTAATAAACATAAACATAAACATAAACAATACACAAATATTGAATATATGCAATTAAATACTATTGAACATAAAAATGCATAGAATTACACATTTGTAATACAACAGTATCACACACTAATACATATGCGTATTACAACGTCTTTTTTATTATTTTATTTTATTTTTCAGTGAAGAGTAACAAAATATAAGAAGAGTGGAAGAAGCGAAAATTTGAAAATATTTTTTTATATTTAATTAAAAATAATTCTTTAGAAATTTTTTAGTTTTCTCTCTAAAAATGAGTTTTCTCTCTAAGAATGAGTTTTCTCTTGATCCTTTCTCTCTCTCTCTCTCCATATATATATATATATATATAGTGAGAGAATCAAGAGAAAACTTAAAAACTCCTAAAAAATTATTTTAATTAAAAATAAAAAAAGTATTTTTAAATTTTTGTTTCTTCCATTCCTCTTATATTTTGTTACTTTTCACCGGAAAAAAATAAAAAAAATTGATATAGTGCACATATGTATTATTGTGCAATCTTGTTGTATTACATATGTGCAATATTGTGTATTTTTATGTTCAATAGTGTTTAATTGCATATATTCAACATATGTACATTGTATATGTGCAGTATTGTTGTATTATATACAATGACTTTTATATATATATATATATAAAAGTCGATGTAATGCATATGTACATTATTACTGTATTACACATACGTACTAGTGTGAATTCGATGTATGCATTAGTCTTATATTGCATATTGACAATAATGTATATCAAACGTGTACAATAGTATTGTATTCTATGCAATACAACACTCTTGCATATACGCAATACACACTATTGCACATATGCAATACACCGATAAGGTTACCGATAAGGTTTATTTTTTTTTTAACAATATCAACACATAAGAATAATGAAAAAAAAAGCTAAAATAAATTTAATAAAAAATCAAAAATAAATATTTAAGTGTTTTTAAATTTTCTTTTTAATGAAAGTTTTCATTTGATACCACATATATATTTTATAATGTTATTTTATGCGTCTCAAACCCAAGCCACTTTTAACAACTAAATAACCACATTAATTAATTACCACCTGAGCATGGACAATGCATTGAAGTTCACCTTATGTAGGTTGGATGTACACAAAACAATAATTAGTTTTTAATCAACTTAGGCCGCTTAAATTAAATAATTTGGCGAAAGCTAATTTTAATTTATTAACCGTAAAGAGGTTGTATTAATATTTTCATTGATAATCCAGATTTTCAACCAAACGGCCAGTCTCCAATCTCCAGCACCAACAAGCCAATTCTAAACCAACAGTTTATAGGTGATTCCGGATGTGCAGATTCACAGTATTCACCCCCACACAGATTAACCATAGAAGAAATCTCCGGTGTTGTAAACGATTTCCGTACAGCTGCAAGAAACGCGATCCATGCACGTTTTGACGGCGTCGAAATTCATGGAGCAAACGGATACTTAATCGACCAGTTCATGAAAGATCAAGTAAACGACCGGACGGATCATTACGGTGGATGTCTCGAGAATCGTTGTCGGTTCCCGCTTGAAGTCGTTCGAGCTATCTCGAACGAGATAGGAGCTGAGAGAGTGGGAATTAGGTTATCTCCATTTGCTAACTACATTGAATCGGGTGACTCGGATCCTCACTCGCTAGGCGTGTTCATGGCCGAGTCACTGAGTCCACTTGGTATCGCTTATTGTCATGTGATCGAGCCACGAATGGTGACTCAGTTTGAGAGAGTTGAGACCCTAAACAGTTTGTGGTCGATGAGGAACGCGTTTAAAGGTACATTTATTGTTGCGGGTGGGTACTACGAACGAGAAGAAGCTAATCGAGTGATTGAAAATGGCGAGGCGGATCTTGTGGCTTTCGGGCGGGCGTTTTTGGCTAACCCTGATTTACCTAAGAGGTTTAGGTTGAATGCAAGGCTAAACAAGTATGATAGAAGTACATTTTATACCGATGATCCGGTAGTTGGATACACCGATTACCCATTTCTTGAGGATTGATTAGGTTTTATTTGTGTGGGATCAATATGTCTTAGAATGTTAATTCTGATTGCTTTATATATTTGTGGGCAGTATAAATAAGTTTGATCATATTAATAGTTTACCAACTAATATTTGAAAATAAGTTTGACCATTACACTGTTTTGTGCTGTTAACTTGAACCCCATGTCAGCTACCCTAGTAACTAATGGATGGTGCAATCGGTTATGCTTTTGGCTTACCGGATGATATGGAAATCTAGGAACGATCTTGCTTGCGATAAGAAGGTGGTTGCTAGCTGCATCATTCAAGAGATCAAGGCACTTAATTTTGTCAAGTATAGAGCCAAATTAGATCCCTTAGATGAGTCTCAATGGAGTAGGTTTGCATTTTTTAAGTTTCTTTTGGCTTTCATTTAGTTGTTTCTTTGTTGTTTTTCTTAGCATCTTGCTAGTCGTTTCCTTAATGAGTTACTTGCCGCCTTTAGAAAGGAAAATGTAACCAGATAACCAAAATATAAACCAACATATATGCCTTTATTGTTGTAATGTAGTTCAGCTCGGTGGCGGATCTAGAAAATAATTTTAGGGGTAGCGTAAATTTTTTTTACCGTACATTAAGGAAAAAAATTTATACCGGTTTCGCGTTCACGGGGCCTGATTAAGCGTTTTACGCGTAGCGGAGCCCAATAACGTGTTTTGCTCGTGCAGGTGTCTGGTTACGCGTTTGGCACGTCCCGGGCTCGACTTTGTGTTACAAGCGTACCGGCGCTCAGTTAACCCATTTGCAATGGCGGATCAAAACAAGTTGGTTTATAATGGGTCGCATCAAAATAATCTAAACTTGTTTGCTTAATGGTATTGTAAAATTATTCAAACTTATTAGCTTACTAATACAATGATTTTATTGATATCTTTCGATCACGTCAACACATATTGTTAATGAGCAATTTAAAGTTTACTCAACAAAAATATTGATAAACATAATATTTAATTAAATAAGAAAATAAAAGAGTAGCATATGTTTGAACTTGAAGTTGGAATATTTTAACTTGGTGATGAACCGATGTCATCGTTTTCTTTTCTTTGATGTTTAAAAAGGTTGCTAATAAGAGGTTTTTTACTCATCTTCAAAGTTCCCTAAACAAAATTTGAACCAAAAACCTAATATCAATTCCAATTTACACATAAAACTAAAGGATAAATCCCTATTTAATTCCAATTTAAACATAACCCTAAATACCTAATCAATTCCAATTTAAACATAACCCTAAATCCCTGAATACAAGAAATCTTACCGGAATAGAGAGGTCGGAGGTGGAGTGGCCGAGTGAGGTCAGGAGGTGGCTGGAGGTGGAGGTGGAGGTGGATGGTGGCGGGCTGGCGGTAGCCTTGCTGCCGTGGTGTCGTGGTGGATGGTTGCACCGTCGTAAGCAGAGTACCAAGTCTGAGGTCCGCTCTTTTTTTTATTGTATTATTTGGGATATTGGGTTTTTTGGTTTTGGCTTTATAATTTAAGTGGAATTTTGTTGGGTTTAAGTAGTAATTTGGTTGGGCTTAAAATACATAGGGGTAACGTTATTTTTTTTCAGGGCTAACGAAACACAAAAACCGACCAAAAAATTTTTTTTAAAACGTTGAGGGGTAGCGGACCGGTTCAGCTAAACTAACATCTCTGCTCTATGCCACCCACGGTTGCTAGAAATTTCTGTTTATGATAATGGTATCATCACTTTTCTCTTCAGTTAAGTTGCGTGAGGGTATGGGTGCCCAAAATACCCGAACCTGACCTGATCGGACCTGAACTCGAATAAGCTAATCAGGGCTGGGTTAAATTGGGTCAAAATGTATTAACTGGGTTAGTCGGTTATGGACGTTGTTGGCTATTTTTTTTTCCTCTCGCCTTTTTCGATACCGATAGTCCGTGTCCATCATTCTTGCCTATTTAGAAGTTGGCTGAGAAAAGAAAATCCATCCATATTGTTGTCTAGTTTTAGAGTAATGAAATTGAGAGTTTTGGAGATTTAATTGTATGAATGAGGTGAAGTGGTCGTAAAATAGGTAAGAGTTATTTATTGATAAAATTTTTGTTTTAAGAATGTTTCTATTCACCTTTGTCCCTAAATACCAATACTCATATAACTATGGTTAGGGATGAATGACGGCAGTAATGGAATGAATCATTGTGGAGTAATGAAAAGTAGTTGTTTGGTTGGTCAATGGATCTGTTCGATAACCTCTTGCATCTCGACCTAACCTCCTGCATCACACCTAGGGACTCAACAATCTCGCAACCAGGGCCTTGCATCTTGACTAGGCAACCACCAGTTATGGAGCCATGGCTGCTCGATGGGAAACATACACGCAATATGACTGTTAGGGATGAGCACGCATCTCTTTCTTTTTTATTTTTCCTAATTAAGAAAATGAAAAAATTAGAAGTGTCGAGATTTTCTCAACACAAAAACGAGAAATATGGAAAGTATCTCGTCTGCGTGCTTTATTTCATTGGTTAGATTTATTTCGTATAATTATTTTTTTTTAAAAGGAAAAAACTAAGATTTGTACACGAAGGCACGAATTTAGGTGCCACATAGGCAAGAAACATTGATATTTCCCAGAGAAGTTCAAGATTGGGCAGAAGCAAGGAAATCCAACGGAGTCACAATAGTCGGTTGTTCGATTAACATTTAAGTTTGATTTCTACCTTCAATTATAGGGTTTTGAGTTTTTAATTTCTCGACATTACCGCTTCGACAAGCAAGATTTCACACGAGCTTTGGTTAGGGAGCATATCGTCCCTTCATATTTTCATTTATGCTTGAAGCTTTTCTCAAAAGTAGGGTTTTTCTACAGGTCCTACACGATGGAAGCTCAATTGATTAGGTTTCACTGGATTTTTCTATAGGTTAATACTTGGAAGCGACGTTCAAGAATATGAAGAATATTGTTTGGGAGTGATTCCACTTTTTTTATGTGTGGATTGAAGACAGTGTGTGATGGATGGAGTCCCTATGAGGACGCTTTACATCATGTGATGTCACGTCTGTTAAGTAATCTCCTGCCTAGGATACAAATTGTAATTTGAATAATTTTTAAAATATAGATTACTCAATAGTTGTTGTAGACTAGCTTGATTCTCTCCTGTAATTTTTCTGTTAATTGTGTATTTATCTAAACCATTTTCATTGTGAATAACAATCGATTTTCGTCTCCATCTCTCAGAACTTATAGCGTCTTTATAGGGGCTTTTTGACAAAAAAAAAAGGTGTAGTGGATAGTGCACCTACCAATCATTACTTCTTTATTATTATTATTATATAAAAAATAATGCAACTAAAACCAACCAACCAATCAACAAACACCTTACCCCAATTTGCGCTTTGTGAACCACCCCCCCACCCCCAACCCCAAACAACACATAACGCCCCGGGTGTTTCTGATGCAATGGGGGCTTTTTTGGTGGGGGAAGCGTTCCACTACGCACATTCTAATACCGGATTGCACCATGTTACATCATGTAATAGCATTTTCAAGCATTTGTAAATTCATCTCAATTTTTTACGAATCACCGTGATCATTATTTTATTTATGGATAATTTGGTTTAAAATGGTGTTTATTTAATGATCTTTTATGCTATGTATTTATTTATTTATTTATTTTGTAGAATCTGTTTAAAGGAAAACTTGAAAACCATTATTATTGAGTTGTTCCTGGGTGAATATGTTTGTGTTTGTGAAGATTAGGAACATACTTTCAAGTTATATCTGCCAATGAAGGATGACGGCTTTGAAAGTTTATCCAACCCAAATCTAAAGGATTAGCTTGAAAAAAGCATGGCTGTTATCAAAGAAGATTCAGTTTTGACGACTTACTTCCAAGGGCAATTAGGTACTATTTTAATCACTAAGAAGTTCTTTGACTTTGAAAGTCAAACATGATATTGTTTACTTTCAAAAATTAATGTGAATGTATTGATGCAATATATGTGTATGGGTTTGGTCGGTACGGCTTCTGGTCACAACACACCGTTAAAAATATCTTAATGGAAATTGATTAAATTGCAAATATTTAATTCGTAGGTCTAAAGTGTTTCATAAATTCTGACATTTATTTAATTACAATCAATATTTCTTTGAAAGTTATCCTTAAACCATATGAAGTGTTGTTTCAAATTAAATTTAAATTGTTAAAAACAATTTAATCATGCGGGTGAGGTCAGCATGCAACTTCACTTCATCATGTTACTAAACGGTTTTAATTTATTCACATATCTTACCTTTTTGCTTGTGTGTTCATCGGTCCTATTATTTATAGGTTTGTTTTTGGCAATGCATTTTAAACATAACTGATTTTTTTAAGTTCAGATATGTAATACCCGATACCACACGGGTTTATAACTCAGTAAAAAAATATAACAAAATTCTAATAGGATTGACTTTGCTACTTGAAAATAGGTTGTTTCCTGATTACCAGCTACTTAATTGTAATTGCTTTAATTAAATGCTAATTACAAAAAAAAAACTTAGAATATTCAATAGATTATAAAAAACCAAAAATAAAAAACTAAAAATTAAACAAATAACTGGACCAATATAAATATGCCAGCAATTAGGTTTTCTACACTTGAAGCAAAAACTCTTTATCCCACATCTGGAAAAAAAAAGTGATAGTTAAAATATATGTAACCGCAATTAATATAATTTTTAACTATTTCGTTCACGATCTACGTTGTGAGAACTTCGTAACAAACCATACCGTTTTCAAACTGGACATAAGATAAACGAGATATCGATGTATAAAGTTGGGTGTTCGAAATGTTAAAGCTACCAACTTTAATAATAAAGTGAAAGAAGTGAAATATTGTCCCACGTCAGTGGAGACAAAACCTTGAATGATTTATAAATGTGGAGCACTCCTCACTTGATATATATTTTATTAGATTACATTAATGTGAAACTCACAAGAGTGCATGCGCACACAACATCATACCACGCTGACCGTTTGTGCTTCGATTTTTGTCCAACTCAGCCCTCTTTCCAGTGGCGGAGTAAGAAATTTTTTCTGTGGGTTCGGCATTTTCCGGTGCTCGTTTTTTTCTAGCGTCAAAGTTTTTGGGCCCCAACAAGTCGGGCGAAAGTCATATTTAATAAAAAAGATATTACATATTAATAATATAATTGTTTCCTACGCATATTCATGCTTTGGAAACGATTCATAACATCTTCAATCGCGACTCAAAAAAAGAACTCATTGTCAATAACAAATGCACACATCATATATATAGTCGTCACCCATCTAATTACGCAAAATCAAAGAAAGATTTGTCGTGAGGTCTAGATCGATTGAAGGCTCATCAAAGAAAGAGCCAGTCGACCGACCATTGTTGTCATCTGGTTGAAGTGTGGCAAGTAAGGCGATGATCAAGCCTTGAGGCGAACTGGAAAAGGCGACGAGGCGGTGGTTGTTTGGTCGATAGAAACATAGTTTATCGGTCGCTGAGGCGATGGATGTTATTTTTGTTTTTATTCAATTTTCACTTAGGTATTATGTTTAAGAATGCTAATTGGGTTGGGTTTACTGGACATCTATGAATAATTTTGACCTTTTTCTTAATCTATATATGGATTATTATTGGCCCATTTATAATGTTTGTTAGCAATTGTAACACCACGAAATTTTCGACTCAAGTTTTTGGCTAAAACTACCAATATTTAGAAGTTCAGGGACTTAAAAAGAAAATTTTGATTTTTACTTTTCTTCACGCGACGCGAAGGTACTGGCACACAATTCAAAGTTGAGGTGAGTTCGCGCTACGCGAAGAAGGTCTTCACACGATGCGAAACCTTGTTAAGTAATCGGGGACACGTGTCCAACCACGTGCTAGCACGTGGCATCACAAGACAAGCCACGTGCAAAATTGCGGCGCTGAGGCAGTTCGCGCGACGCAAAGTTTCTTTGCGCGACACGAAGAAGCTTAGATTTCACCTATAAAAGGGGGTGACGGGTTTAGACCAACTCACACCAAATTTTACCTTCACTTTCACACACTTAGCATTGAGAAGCGTTCTTGATATCCGTGACATTCCGAGACCCCATTTTCTCGTGATTCGTGCAAGTAGAGGAGCTCTAACGCCTTGTAGATCAAATAAGCGAGTTAGAAACAAGTTTCTGCCAATCAAGCAATCACTCTTACCCTAGTGTTAGCAAACCCAAGTATTCACTAAGGTAGGATTTAAGTTCAAGTTATTTCAATCATATTATGAATAGATTAGACTCAGTCAAGGCTATAGACTTTAACCTTGAAAAGAATTTTCAAATGCATTCACAAAAGTTTTCAAATAAACGTTACTTCGATAAGAAGTAATGTTATACAAATTATATTTTGACGGGCATGTAGTAACTGGAAGGGGGATATTATTAATAGACTCTTCTTGCCTAAGGTAAGTAATTCGTACAAATCCCAATCAACAGCGGAACCCGTTTACTTACCTGGAGAAGTTTACCAACGTGATAGACTCTATTAGGCCAAAGCATGCTATACCAAACGTCACACAAATACGAATACGATTTTAAACATTCACAAGCGTAATCAAGAGACTTAAGGTCTACAGTCTAATCAAGAAACACCATCAAGGTGATCATTCGAACCTATTTGTTTATAGGTTAAATATCGTTCACAATCAAGAAGGTTTATCAATCAATCACACCGACGATACGGGTGAATATGTTAAACTTTTACAAACAGTCAAACAGATTTATACTCTATAAGATTGACAGGTTGTTTGTATTATGGAGTCAGTCAAACGTTTACATAAGATTATGTGATCTCTAACACGTTATAATACAAATTAGAGAATAAAAGCAACTCAGACTGAATACATATCTGTCTGGATCCAAACATAGCTGTTCAGCCTATACAGTCAAAAGCTACGTGGCCGCGGGCTAACAATTATAACTAGTGCTCTAGAATGGGCTACGTGGCTTGGAGACTTGTGTGTGTAGGAAGTGTTACAAATACTGGGTACAGCAATATATCTTCTGAGCTTGTCAAGAAAACTATATTTGTATTATGATTGTTATTTAAATGCTTTTAGAGTCATAACGATTCACCAACACATAGCTGACGTATTTTATTCCCCATTACAGGTAACTAAGTATGATAATATATGCAAAGATAGTCATCAAGGAGATAGAAGCTTGCAAATCAAGATGGCTCAATTTTTTAATATAAGAATCCTTGTAATATTAAAACAATATTTTGTAAACATATACTTGGGTATTTAATCCCCAAGTAAATTTTCAATGTAAATTAATATTATATTAATTTTTAAAATCTTCTGCTAAAATTAACCCATAAACTCTTATACATTTACAAAATAGGTACTAACTATTTATCACACTCCCATGCCCAGATTTGGGGTGTGACAGGTTGGTATCAGAGCTATCGGTTTTAGCGAATTAGATATTATGATAATAGTACCTAAGCTTTAACCTTTAAGATTAAGATTATTATTCTTATTTCATTATTATGTAGGGATAAGATAGGGCTGGTAACCTTTTCTATCCCTAAGACTAATTAAGTGCAGATGTCGTATATTAACTATCTTGGTCATAGATATCGAGTTGCTAGGAGATCTAAATCCACACCATTCCTTATCTGCCAGACATGGCGAGTAGTAATAATAACAGTTATTTCACCAACTTTTTCTGCCTGGAGCAGCCGATAGTTCCGAACTTACCATATGGAACTCAACCGGTATACTTACCGAGCCACCAAAAATGCCGATCGAGATATCAGATGACACAGCTGAAAACATTCCACAATATCACCCGTCGGAGATACCAACATATCATCCTTCAGAAGAAGTAGAGGTACAAAGTAAGTTCAAACAAGAAATTACACAGATTCATCTAGTTGGATGGATTGCCATTCAGACTAAAGCAGCAGCCATTTCTGATCTCCACCTCCAAATGTCCAACAACTAGCAGGACCCAGTCACCGTAACCTAGTACAATCTCACATGCTAATGGATGATTCCTCTGATCCTGAAGAGGAAGATGAAAATGAAGAATTTCATCCTCAATTCCCACCATATGTAGGCCCAATTCGGACAATCTCAGAACAAGCTGATGAGATACGAGAAGAGGGGCGGTTGATAGAGGAATTTTACACCAATAATATCCCTGACAAGGAAATGCAGGCATATGTAGCCAACCCACACCTATATCCAAGGGAAACTACATATCTTTTCCCTTCTGCATCCGCATCAACTGGATATCCAAACCCGCCTAACGCGGTGATGGATGAACTTAGAAGTGAACGGATTGACAAAAAGAAAATAGGAAATAAAATTATAAAGAAATGCGATAAAATGAAAAACCTTGTCAAAAAGTGAGTTAAGGATTAGAACAAGTTGTGTAATGTTGTTATTGTATTTCCTTTCTCATGAATCATCAATCAAGTGAAATAGAAATGTTGTACTACTGTTTTCTAAGTTATCGTATTGTTTAATTACAACATGTCTGGGAAAGAAAAAGCTTATAGCAATCCGACTGTCCAAGACAACCGAGAAAAGACAGTAGAGGAAAATATAAGAGCGATACCTACAGAATATTTGTGTGGTATTCGTGATTTGATTAAAGAGGCTGTATATCCACTTGCTGAACTTATAAAAAATAATCCGAGTAGAACTGCTTCACGATCTAAAAGACCCAGTTAAAGTAAAAATGAAACTGTTCAATCTAAAATAGAAACCAAGAAAGAAATCAAAAAGAAAGAGTCTGAAAAGAAGGAGTTGGAAAGGAAAGAATCGGAAAAGAGAGAAGAAGAAAGTGCTCATAGCTCGACTGCTGAAAAAAGCTACCTGGTAAAACAAAGAAATTAAAAATATAAGAAGGGTGTGATTTTAAAGTTTTCAAGGTTTATGGTCCTAAAGAATTTTACGAGGATAAAGGTGTAATTGTAACCCTTCGATGGTTGGAGGAAATGGAATCGATCGTCATTATCAGTAAGTGCACCGAGAGGGAGAAGGTTCAATATACCTCCCAAATGTTTAAAGGGGAGGTCTTGGAATGGTGGAATACCCTTATTGATGTCAAGGGTAGAGAAAATTTGTACAATCTTGAATGGAAAGTATTCAAAGAAATGATCCTAAGTAGGTTTTGCCCAATCAACGAAATAGATCAGATTCAAACAAAGTTGTGGAACCATCGGGTTATTGGAACAAATTTAAAAGAGTATAACACCAAGTTTTTGGAATATTGTAGAATTGTTCCGCATCTAGTCACTCCTGAATTTAACAAGGTGACTAGATATATTTATGGGCTGCCAATTGAAACCCGTGATTTAGTTTGTTTACACATGCCTGCAACAACTGAATTTCAGCAATGGAGTTAGCCGGATATCTGATGGATGGGATGATTCGAAATCGTGATGAAAGAAGGAAGAATGAGGAAAAACAATCTATTGGAGGAAAGGTGAGAAAGTTGAGAAGAGGAAGGAGGGGACATTTATGTATACTCGTCCAATTTGCAAGTCATGTGGTAGGAGGCATCATGGAAAGTGTTTACGACCAACCAATGCTGTAATTTGTAATTTCTACAAAAAGCCCGGTCACACTGAAGTAGATTGTAAGAGAAAGACGGTGGTTTGTTTTGATTATGGAGAGAAGGGACATTTTAGTACTGAGTGCCTGAAAAGGAAACCAGCGATCACCACAGCTGGAGCAAGTGGAAGTGGTGCAAGGGTAGATGGCAGGAAAGGAAATGCCCGCGTCTTCATGCCTGACACACAGAAGGCTGCGGAGTTACCGGATGTGATTACCAGTATGTTTCCTATTAATAACGTTTATGCTAGAGTTCTGTTTGACTCAGGTGCTAACCAAAGTTTCATAGACCAAAAATTTTATCGTTTATTAATGAGCCTCTAGTAAAATTAGATAATTATTATGAAGTTGAAACTGCCAATGGTGATTTGATTAGAATAACTGAGGCCTTAGGTAATGCAACAATTTCCTTAGCTAGTCATGGCATACCTGTACGATTATTACCTATGACCTTAGCAGGATTTGATGTAGTCTTAGGTATGGATTGGTTATCAATGAACCAAGCCCATATCCTATGTAATGATAAGGCAATTGAGATCCGAGCACCCAATAATAAAATCGTTCGTATAATCGGAGACAAAGAAGCGGGAAAAGTTGAATAATTTCAAAGATAAAAGCAAGCCGTTGATTAGGCAAAGGATGCCTTGCATTCATGGCTTTTGTAACCAAATCTCCTGAACCAAAGAAGATGGAGGAAGTGCCGATCGTTTCAGAATTTAAGTATGTATTTCCTGATGAGCTACTAGGAATTCCACCAGATAGAGAGGTAGAGTTTAAGATTGATTTAGTACCAGGAATCTCACCAATAGCTAAGTCTCCATATAGACTATCACCCACCGAGATAAGGAATTGAAGAAACAGCTGGATGAGTTATTGGAAAAAGGATTCATACGACCGAGTTGTTTACTTTGGGGAGCTCCGATATTGTTTGTTAAAAAGAAGGATGGTTCGATGAGAATGTGCATAGATTATCGTGAGCTGAACAAGGTTCCAATTAAGAATAAATATCCACTTCCGATAATTGACGATTTGTTTGATCAACTTCAAGGAGCATATCATTTCTCCAAAATTGATCTTCGATCCAGATATCATCAAGTGAAGGTGCAAGAAGAAGACCTACCAAAAATAGTGTTTAGAATGAGATACGGACATTTTGAGTTCACTGGTATGCCTTTTGGACTCACTAATGCTCTGGCAGCTTTTATGGATATGATGAACCAAATTTGCAAACCATATTTTGATAAGTTTGTTATTATGTTCATCGATGATATTCTCATATACTCGAAAACCAAAGAAGATCACCAAATTCACTTAAGGATTGTGTTAGAAACCTTAAGAAAAGAAAAGTCATATGCCAAATTCTCCCAATGTGAATTTTGGTTATATGAAGTTCAATTTCTTGGTCAAATTGTAAATGAAAAAGGAATTCAAGTTGATCCCGCTAAGATAGAGGCCATAACCAAATTGGAGAAACCCATGTTAAAAGTTTTCTAGGCTTAGCTGGATATTACCGGAGGTTTATTCAAAAATTTTCAAGAATAGCTGTCCCGTTAACCGCACTCACTCGAAAATCTGTTAAGTTTGAATGGGGACCAAAGCAAGAAGAAGCATTTGAAACACTAAAAGAGAAATTGACAAATGCATCAATCTTGGCTTTTCCAGAAGGCCAGGATAACTTTACCATATACTGTGATGCTTCGCACACGGGTATGGGATGTGTTTTAATGCAAGGAAAGAAAGTCATTGCATATGCTTCTAGACAATTGAAAGTCCATGAGCAGAATTACACCACACATGATCCTGAACTAGGCGCTATAATCTTTGCATTATATTTATGGCGACACTATTTGTATGGAGTTAAATTCACAATATATACCGATCACAAAAGTTTAAAGCATATTTTCGATCAAAAAGAATTGAATATGAGACAAAGACGTTGGATGGAGACCCTTAATGACTATGATTGTGAAATCGTCTACCATAAAGGAAAAGCCAACATTGTGGTTGATGCCTTGAGCAGAGAAGAGCATGATAAACCCAAAAGAGTCCGAGCCCTCAGATTAGAGCTTAAAGTAGACTTGACCAACCAGATTAAAGAAGCTCAGAAATTGGCACTATCAAAAGAAAATATCAAGGCTGAAAAAGAAAATGGAACTATTGATCAGTTAGTTAAGGGCGATGATTAGATATTCAGGTTAGGAAAAAGAATCTGGGTACCTATGGTTGGAAATCTAATAGTTAAATTCTTGAAGAAACTCATAAATCAAAATACATGATGCATCCTGGAAGTGACAAGATGTATCATAATCTAATAAACGATTATTGGTGGATTGGTATGAAGAAGGACATTGCTATATATGTTGCTAAATGTTTAACATGTTCCAAAGTTAAAGCAGAACACCAAAAGCCGTTGTGATTATTGCAACAACCCGAAATCCTAATATGGTAATGGGATATGATAATCATGGATTTTATAATGAAGTTACTGAGGACTACAAGACAAAATGACGCAATCTGGGTTATAGTAGACAGGCTAATGAACTGCTCAGTTCATCCCTATGCAAGAATCATTTAGTATGGATAAATTAGCACAGTTATATGTTAAAAATATTGTATCTTTGCATGGTGTGCCACTATCCATCATTTCAGATAGAGATTGTCGTTTCACTTCAAAATTTTGGGCAAGTTTTCAAAAAGCAATGGGAGCGTGATTACAGTTAAGTACCGCGTATCACCCTCAAACTGATGGTCAAAGTGAAAAATTACCATGAGATGTGCTCGACATACTTAGAAAATAATATGAAAAGATTTTAACTTAATTTTATATAACATAATGAAGAATACCTTCAATTAAACTTCTTTTTACACAAAAATAAATAAAAAGAGGTTTTTTTTGTGCATTTTCAAATTTTGGGTTTGCACGTTTAAAAACAAAAAGGTCACAGAAAATCTGGTCAAATCTGTTAGAAAATAAAAAGAACAACTCATTTGTTAAATGTTAAGTTCAGTTATTTTATTTAATCAATAAATCAAAAGCACAAAAATGTAAATTGAGCATTAAAGAAATAAAGTAAAAAACAAATCTAGGAATAAAGTACACAAAATAATCTTCTAAACCAAGAACAAAATATACAAATTCAGTTTAATATGTGAATCATACATAACCGTTGAACTGTTTAAATGGAGTTGGTCATGGGCAATCTGGTCAACTCCATTAAAAAAACGAACAGTTCATGAGAGGACATTTTTGTAAATTTTCAAATTTTGGGTTTGCCCATTTAAAAACCAAAAGGTTAGGGGCAATCTGGTAAAGTCCGTTTAAAAAAAACAACTCATTTGTTAAACTTTAAGTTAAGCTCCGTTAAGGCTGCGAAGTGAATAGTGAAGACCCCAAAATGGTATCTATTAAAATTAAACGATTTGTAAACTAATTAACCAAACTAACAACTAAATGATCGGTTTTTAATACTGCCAATGCATGTTTACAAAAATCCGTTTTTGAAACTGGTAACCAAAAATTGTGGGTCAGCACGTTTAACAACAAATGGGTCAGGTATGAAATTAAATGGGCCAGTGGCAATCTTGTCAGTTCCATTAAAAAATGTAACAACTCATGAAAGAGTAGTTTTGGGCGTTTAAAAATACCAGGTCTTTACATTTAAAGACAAACAGGTGAGGGGCAATATGGTCATGTCTATTACTTTCTAGTTTCATCAATTTATGAGCAAAACTTTAAAACTTAGTAATAAATGACTATTAATCAAATATCTAGAATACCCTTACACAGCCAAAACAACACATATACATAATAAATCAGTCTTTAATAAGATAAAAATGGAAGCTTTTTCAAGTGACAGAAAGAAATAAATATGAGAAGTGCTTACACACTACAATAGGTCGGGGCATCTTCTTGCTTGTACATGAACCAAGGAACACCTGATTATAATTCAACATCCAAATATGAAGCCCAACTCATGTAATTATGTCCAACACCTTCAGGTGCCTTCCCCATTGACCCCTCTGGCGACATAAAGTACCCGCAGGCCACAGCATCAAGGGCGGAACATATGTGGGGCGGGGAGGGGCTGTGGCCATGCACATCTAAAATCAAAAACAAAACCCATAATTACATCTTCAACAAATGTGAACCAATAAGTACCATTTCACTAACGTCTACATACAAGCATCCTCCATTGACGCATAAGAGTCTTCTTAAATTAAATTAGAAATAGTATAAATGAAGAATTGATACAAAAGAAGTTGATATCTAGACCATACATCTACGAAATTAATACCTATTATTGAATAGGTTGATATGCATAGAATAGGATTGATAATCATAATGAATATTTAAATTCTAAGAAAATATAAGAATGCATAGTATATATATAATAGTATATATAGAATCTATAGGAATAGACCAACAGGAAGAAGGTAAACCTTGTTGATTTAATATTATAGGTAGATTAACAGTGGGAGCAAAGTTTGGTGGTGTGGTCATGGTCGGAAGCTGCTGCCATGGTGGACTCCAAATAATCTACAATTGCCATTAGCTCTTATAGAAGCTCCTCAAAATGGATAAGAAGCTCTTTCCAAGAGTAAAGCACCAGTCAAACAATGTTAAATAAAATAATATTAGTATTATCTATGTCATGAAATTCGCCCATTGTGTTGAACCATCAACAGGAGCATTAAGTGGATTATCATGTATCTTATCGCACAAACCTGAGTTTATGGCAAAAATACAAAAAAAAGAAAAACAAAAACGAAAAAAATAAAGCTAATTGCATATGTCCAATAAAAAATATCAAACATAAATACTGCTGAATAGATTAACCGGTAGCGATGACAGGGACGGATTCAAACTAATATGTAATAATGAACCGATTGCGATGAAAGCCAGGTTTAATTATAAATTACTCATGTTCAAACTAATCTATTTCAAAAACACATAAATTACTCGACAATAATAAAAAATAGGAAGTAACAGAGATATGATTGAATCTTGATTTAGAATCTATATGATTATGAATCTTGATTTAGAATCTATATGATTGAAGGAAATTATGCAGAACACAAGACCGGTGTTGAGATAGGCGGAAAGGAAGCGACATTTAAGATCTTGAATTAGCGTTAAGTTGTGTTTGTTAGCCGACGAACCATGTGTTAGTATTTCAATTTCTTTTTGAATTATTTAATTGTGAAGAAAAACTTATAATGATTGATATATATAGAAGTAACAGAGATAGACCAATCAGAAGAGACTATTTGTTCAGAATCTCTATTTCTTTAATAATATACTTAGATATTATTAGTAGTAATCCTATTTCAGAACATTAGCAGAAAATTAAGAGTTAAGTATCTGAAGAACAATAAACTATAAATGACAAAAGGGGTTGTGAAGAAACACTAAGTGACCCAGGCAGATTACGGATAATCTTAGGGTCAAGTAGATGTTTCTCACGAGGGTTAGGTCCGGCAAAGATGGTTATTCTTCTGATAACCTGCAAAACAGACACCGTGAGCTCGTCACTGAGAAGGGGGGGTACCTCCTTGTGACCACCCTCCGGCGTGAGAATCAGACTAGATTGCTCTGAATATAAGTGTATATTAAGAGAAATAGCTAGAGCAGATAAGATATGATGGTATAAGATAAGATATGATACCGTTCCAAGGTGTTGGAGTATTTATAGCCGAAGGTAGGTTTCCAAGCAGGTACAGCCAGCTGTATAATATTCCTTTTCTACCAACTGTGGGCTACGCACGTGCCATGCTGGTGGTTGGTGGGTAGGCAGCGGCTGATAGTGACATGGCCGGCTGTGTACTATTCCTTTTCCACCAACTGCAGGCTATGTACGTGCCACAACAACGGTTGGTGAGTAGGCAGCGGCTGATAGTGACATTAAGTACTAGAGTGTGCTCCTCGTCGTACTGTTGTCAGTGAGCTGTCACCCTGTGATTGGTTCATGGGCTGCTTTGGTCAGATCTTGTCTATTTTGTCCATACCTTGGCAGGTATAGTACAAAAGATCCTCCAGAAGCGTACGGACTGGCTCATTTGGGCGGGAGTATTCCCGGCTTGCTCATTCCTTCTTCAGGTGACATTACTGAATTATTGAGAGTTAGTGCCTTGTGCGTGTAGCCTTGCTATTAGTGCAGGTAGCCTTCCCTGATGGCTAGTATCCGCAGCAGCAGGAACAGGCGGGGTACGTCACCATTGGGAGGCTTTTCCTGCGGGAACAGCTGGTCGTACTGCGCGTAAGGTCTTCATCTCTCTGAGCATGGTGGGTCCTGCGGAACCAGTTGGTCTTTGCGCAGACGTCCCTCTTCAAGGTGAGTCTTGCGGGTCCAACTGTGCTCTGCTGGGACCTACCTCTTCAAGTCCCCCCAGTCCAATTTTCTTCTCATGAATTGTTAATAAGTGAGGTGAACTTTTGGACTTAAGCAAGGGGTTTTGAAAAGGGTTTAGTTTTAAGGTTTTCCGCGGGGATTCTTCCCGCGGGTTTCCTAATGTCACGTGCAGAAATTCCCGACTTTTCTGCTTGATCTTTGGGTATGATGCGGGTAGGTGTGTAACCTCCTCGCAAGTCAGGAGCGTTGAGTTTCACTTGTGTAGATTCTCCACGAGGTTTTGGTAGTTTTAGACATAGTGATCAATTATGTTAAACAACCAATTCCATCTTGGAGCTTCAAACAATCTAGTTCTCAACGTTCCCGCTATGCGGGGATGTTATTTCCCTTTCCACAAGCATGGCCCAGAAGATCCTTCTTGGTTTCAATTCCCTGCAAGTGCTAAGTATGTGAAGGGTTTCGCCTTGACACTGTACCCGCACTCGTCTTATAGTTACTTTACTTCCAAGGTATTCTTGGCTTCAATTCCCTGCAGGTGCTAAGTATGTGAAGGGTTTCGCCTTGACACTGTACCCGCACTTGTCTTACGGTTTGTTGGTTACCAAGGTATTCTTGGCTTCAATTCCCTGCAGGTGCTAAGTATGTGAAGGGTTTCGCCTTGACACTGTACCCGCACTTGTCTTACGGTTTCTTGGTTACCAAGGTAAGGGGGTATATTCCCTCTTATTTTTGAATCTTTGAATCTTTTTGAATCTTTTTGAAATTCGAAGAGTTGGTGAAAGGATAAGAACAGTCCAAACTGTTGAAGGGACGTTAGCGTCGTCCGACAGTTTCATCTGACAGTTTCAGGACGTGCAGGCAGTTATGGCGACGTGACAGTATATGGTCATTCCAGACGTTTTTTCAGGCGCGTGGGCGCGAGTTTTCGGGCTCGTGGGCGCGAATTTTACGGCACGCGTCCTGTCAACAGCTGTTGCCAGCTTGCTTTCCACGTGTCGTTGTCTCATTGTGCCTACGCTTTTCCCTCTCCCCTGCATTAAATTTATCGCATTCATTGCGATGGGTATATAAAGGGGGAAGAGGATGCATCTCAACTTACACCTTCACTTCACTCTTCTTCTTCTAAACGATTTCTGGCGAATACTCTAACTTTTCTGCCGAGCATTCTCCTGAAATTGTTCTCTTTCATACCTCCAAAATGTCTTCTACTCATGATCCTGAGGTTACTGCCGAAGAGTCCGACGTATACCCTGAGAACCCAATGTCCGCGTCTGACAAGGACGATAAGAGTACTGCTGGCGAGTGCCAGTGTGCTCTTTCTGTCGATCTATACAGCTATATCTTCAAGAAGTTCATGCTCGATCCTTACGAGCCTGAGTTTCCGGAGCCTCACCAGACGGTGTACGATGCCCCCAAGGGCAAGATAGGGGTGTATGCTGCATTCTTCATCTATGGGAATCTCAGGTTCCCATTGACGAAGTTTGTGTACCGTGTTTTGAGAAACACGGTGTACACTTAACGGAGGTGCACCCGATGGCGATCGCAAAGGTTCGCCACTTTGAATGGGTGTGCCACATTCTGGGCGTTGAGCCCCGCGTCGACCGCCTGATGACCTTCTATTCCTGGAGGTGCATCCAGGGCTGGTACACCTTGATCACTCGGATCAAGGGTTTGAAGATCTGTGCTACCGAGCGCAGTCTTCGGTCTTGGAAGCAGGAGTTCTTCTATATCTCTGCCCGTGTCGTCCCTATTGCGATGACATTCAAGAACGGGAGGGCACTCCCCAACCTTCACGCCTCCAACTACCAGGAGGCGGAATGGTTGACCAAGATCTCCCGGATCCAGACTCTGGTTTACCGCTTTGCGGAGTCTGGGATGGTGATGCTTGGGATGAGCCGGGTATGGAAGGATGCCGGTTCTGGGACGCCGCAAGTACCTATCATCCTCGAATACGGTTTGAATTCTACTCCCTACGGTATGCTCCGTCTTTTTTGCTGATTTAGGGTTTTTTCTTCTAACTGTTTTTCTGTTTATTTTCAGAGGGAAACAACTTGCAATCTCTTCTGCAACCGCGTGAGAGCGGTGGTCCCGCTCGGCTGGGTACTCGTGCTCTTGATGAGAACGAGTTGCCCATCCTGGAGCAAACGGCGGATAGGTTCGTGGAGGTCTACTCGCCGGGCCACGAGATTTTGAGCGCCACGCGGCCAGGTAAGGGATTCTTTAACCCTCGCCCTCTTCATGCTCAAACCTCTGCTGGAGTTTCCCTAATTTTATCATCTTCTGATGAGGGATCCGCAGATGGGCCTTTCTTCGTGAGGAAGAAGAAAGCTGCCGTCGTGAAGGGCAAGGCGAAGGTCGCCTCCACCGCCGATCAGGGAAATCGGTCCGACTCGGAGACCGAAAGCGAGGAGGCAGTGGGGAACCCTGGTGATGGTGAGATCACTGTTCTGGAGGTTGAGACAGCTGTCACCTCCGGGCAGCCCAGTACGACGACGGTGACCGGCGTGAAGAGGCCGGCTCCATCGGGTTCGTCCCCGCCTGTCAGAACCTTCAAGCTCAAGAAAACTCGTAAGTATAAATTAATCTTACCCGCAATTCTTTCCGCCATTGTTTTTAATATTTTGTCTTCGTGCAGGCGTGGATGCAACCGCATTCCAGAGTGGAGCGGGAAGGAGCACCTCTGGACCCATGACGGTAGGTTTGGTCAATCTACCCGAGGCGATGACCCAGGCGGCTGCGCCTGGTTGCAGTGTTGGTTCAGTTGCTCATCCCGTTGAGGCAACTGTTCCAATTGTGACGTCATCTCCGCCGGTTGTCAGTGCCATCTTTACTGCATCCTTCACTGAGCCGGCGGTGATTTTTTCTGCGGGCTCCTCCGCAGCGGCGGCCTTGGTTGTGAGTTCACCTCCAGTGAGTTCACCTCCGATGGTCTCTACCGCGGCGGCTTCAACCGTGCCTCCGGCACCGGTGACTACCTCGTCCCCGGCCGGTTCATCAGGTATGTTCAGGGTTGGGGCTTCTAGCCAATCTCTGCCTCCTTCCCATCTGCCTGACCTCTTGGATGGATATCCCTTAGGTTCGGGTGATGGGTTTGGCGGCTACCGGCCCGTTGTCGACCCTACAGGTGCGTAGGGTTATTTTGGCCATTTTTTTTATGTATCATCTTTTCCTAACTGTTTTTTGTTTTTACAATTTCGGATTCCAATGAAGTGTATGTTCCACGGTGGAACATCCGCCGGGGAACAACCCTTCGAACGGCTGTGGACTGCGTCGAGTGGGCGCGTCACGCAGCCCCAAGTGGTGCGTTGGGGGAAGCCATGTCTAGCTACCAGGAGGGTAGGCTGACGAATGAGCTTCGGATTCTCCTTGCCCGGATGCAGCCGCGCGTCGAGTTGCTTTGTCGTGAAAACGACAAGTTAAAGACGGCGCGTAGCCAGGAAGTGGCTCAGGCGCGGGCTATCCGGGAGGAGAACAGGAGACTTGCCGCCATTGCTGCGGAGAAGGAAAAGGCCTTCAAGGCCCTCGAGGTTGAAGTTCAGGCCCGGCTCGAGGCCCGTTCCAAGGCTACCCAAGCTGTTAACGAACAGCTTAGGTTGGCTAAGGAAACTGCGCGGAACGCGACCGAAAGGGCCACCAGAGCTGAAGCCATTGCTGAGCCTCTGCGCGCTGAGAATGAGGAGCTTAAAGCCAAACTAGAGAGGCTTCAGCAGGCTCATGATGCTTTGGCTTTAGAAGATGCCAAAAAGCTCCAAGAGATGTTGGACCAGAGGGGTATGCTTGACCACACTGAGCGTAAGCTGAAGGGCGTTGAAGAGGCTGCTGCTAAGGAAGTGTTGCTTGCCAACCTTAACAAAATTGAAGCCGAACGCGCCCGTGACCAAGCTCAAGCTGCCCTCCAGGAAGCTCTAATCACCAAGGAATGGCGTCTACGAGAAGCGTTGTCGCAGGTATGCGTAGCTTCATAATATCTTTACGCTTTTCTTTATACTTAGAAAAGTTTTTGATACATATATATTTTTTTTAGGTTGTGCATCGGATCTTCACGAACACATCTTATGACGATGCCATTAGCGCAGCCCTCAACGCTTCCCATGAGGATGGGGAAAAGGCTGGTTTCCTGCTTGGTTTGGGGTTTTTTGAGAAGGGCATCCCGCCTTCCAACTTCCCTCTTTATGACGTGGACACTGAAGCTGCTTACGACCAAGCAGTGAACCAGTATGCTGCCTTCCCGCATCCGGTGGTGGAGAAGGTGAACGAAATTGCTGCTGCTGATGATGGGCTAACTATTCTCAAGGCTTTCCTTGAACCGCCACAGCCAACTGATGGTGCGGGTTCGAGTGGGTTTGGAGGGAGTGGTCCTGAAGTTTGAACCTTGAGATCCCTTCCCACCGTTAGGATAGATTTACATTTCTGTAAGCGGGTAGATACCTGGCCATTCTTGTAATGTTTGAAATGTTTGTGCGGGTAGGACCGTCACTTTCACTTAATGACTTGCTTTATAAACGTTATATGACTTGCTCATGCATATTATAGTTTAATTTGGCACTTGTTTTGCCTCATAAACAATATATGATTCGCTCGTGCATACTTTAGTTTAACTTAGCAATTTTCCAAGTGTTTTGAACAAGTTAACCTTTCGACGCGTGGTTGTCAATAGGTTAGTGTTCAGTTTCCTCTATCATGATTGTGCGGGTAGGACCGTCACTTTCATTTAGTGGGATGACCAATCTTCACCTATAACTGACATGCGTGAAGGTTTTCCTCATCTTTTCCTTAGAAATTTCTGCCGTTTTTTGTGTTTATGCGGGTTTTGCCGCCTTCCACACGCAACGACTTACTTCCCCACTTATTTATGCGGTGAATACCGGCATATCAGTGTTTTGAATAAGTTAACATTTCGACGCGCGGTTGTCAATAGGTTAATGTTCTGTTTCCTCTATCATGATTGTGCGGGTAGGACCGTCACTTTCATTTAGTGGGATGACCAAACTTTACCTATAACTGACCTGCGTGAAGGTTTTCCTCATATTTTCCTTAGAAATTTTTGCCGTTTTTTGTGTTTATGCGGGTTTTACCGCCTTCCACACGCAACGACTTACTTCCCCACTTATTTATGCGGTGAATACCGGCATATCAGTGTGGTCAGCTCATAAGTATAAATGTAAGACCATCAGCGTCAATGTGATTTGGAGAATCATTTCCATTAGAAGTGGCTCTAGGCCTTTTCTTTACAAGTTTGGAATTGATCTACATGCAGCCTGTGTAATTGAGCTCCCTTCCATGTTCTTGGGATGGGGGTGTCATCGAGCCTTTCGAGCCGATATGCACATGGTTCGGAATCTCGTTGTTTACGCAGTATGTAGTCTCCAACATTGAAGCTGCAGTTTCATCCGTGTTTTCCCCAACTGGGGTTCTACACGCATTAGCCTGCTTAGCGTCCATTACGCCACGAGGTGAGTGAGTTTCCCATCTCTGACAAATGTCTCGACGACATCTTTCAAGGATATGCATTCCTCAGTGGTGTGACCTTTTGTCCCGTGGAAGTCACAGGACTTGCTCTGATCAGTGTTGTGACGCTGTCGGACTATTGGAGCCTTTGGCCATGGGAGCCTCTCGGTGGCAAATATTTCGGTGACGCTTTTGGTGAGTGGCGTCCATCGGGGGTTTCGGCTTGATGGGTGCGTGTTATCCCTTCCGCCTTCTAGAGGGCGAGAGCTGGATGAGGTGTCAAAGTTTACCCTTGACTGCCAAATACCTAGCTTCCTCTTTTTGTTTTGCCGGGCGGTCCGGACGTTGTTTTCTCTAGTCCTCTGCGTGTAGAGGTTTGTACTCTGGGGGAGATCCCTACCCAACTGCTTCTCCGTTTCGGCAAAGCGCTTGGCCGCCGTCATGATGGCATCCCATGTGGATGGCATGCCGTCTTTACCCGTCAACGTGCGGATAAGCTCTGGGTATTCGGCGCCCTGGATGAAAGCGGCACGAACAAGATCTTCGCTTATGGTGCCCAGACTCAGCTTTTTCGAGTTAAAGCGAGTGATGAAATCTAGTAAAGATTCATCCTCCTCTCTAACGCAGTTGAGGATCGTCCACTGCTCTTCAGTATATTTCCTCTGTTGACTGAAGTGCTGGCTGAACTTGTGTTGGAAGTCCGCCCAATCATAGATGTGGTGGACCGGTAAACGATCAAACCACGCCCTGGCCGCTCCAACCAGCGTCATCTGGAACATATAACACCACGTGGGTTCCGTCTAGTTGCTGACGGTTGCCCCCCCTATGAATCTGTTCAAATGATCGTCTGGGTCGGATATACCATCATAAGTGCCGATGTTGGACATCTGCTTGGCACTCTTCGGGGCGATTGCTTCCGCAATGTCCCTTGCAAACTTGGACGTTCCCGCATTTGCAACAGTTGGTCTAAAGGTTTTGGAGAAGTCACGTGGGTTTCCCCCCGCGTTCCTTGGTTTGAAGGTTTCTCCAAAATTCCTTCTCGGTTGGAAGTCCGTTTCCTTGCGCTTCCCTTTCGCCCGATGACGAGGGTTTGCGTCACTGTCGGACTCCTCCCAATCGTCGTCCAAGTACTCGCACTCATTGCTCATGTTGAGCTGTTGTCGAGTGCTTCCGAATTCGTCAGCCTGTTGGAGTGAACGTAAGCGTTCATCCAACTCAGCTTGGAATTCCTTCTGACGTGCTTTCGCCCACGCTTTAACTTGATCAAGTGTTTGGCGGGGGAGCCTCGTCTGTTGTCTCTCCAACTGGGTATCAATGAATCCCAGTGAAGGATTGTTTACTGAACTTGCCCCGGCTTGGGTAACCGGGGTAGTGTTCGTAAAAATTGTGTATTCGCCGGTGTTCCCCCCAGTAGCTGGGGTTGTGGTTACCGGAGTTTCTTGGTCCCTCGTTGGCCTTGGCAACGGAGTAACCTTAACCATCTTTCCAGAGGTATTGAAAAAACTGAAAAGTAGTTCTAGCTTTTATGCACGGATGGCGCCAATGAAGAAACACTAAGTGACCCCGGCAGATTACAGATAATCTTAGGGTCAAGTAGATGTTTCCCACGAGGGTTAGGTCCGGCAAAGATGGTTATTCGTCTGATGACCTGCAAAACAGACACCGTGAGCTCGTCACTGAGAAGTGGGGGGTACCTCCTTGTGACCACCCTCCGGCGTGAGAATCAGACTAGATTGCTCTGAATATAAGTGTATATTAAGAGAAATAGCTAGAGCAGATATATGATGGTATAAGATAAGATATAAGATGATGATACCGTTCCAAGGTGTTGGAGTATTTATAGCCGAAGGTAGGTTTCCAAGCAGGTACAGCCAGCTGTATAATATTCCTTTTCTACAAACTGTGGGCTACGCACGTGCCATGCTGGTGGTTGGTGGGTAGGCAGCGGCTGATAGTGAGATGGCCGGCTGTGTACTATTCATTTTCCACCAACTGCAGGCTATGTACGTGCCACGACAAGGGTTGGTGAGTAGGCAGCGGCTGATAGTGACATTAAGTACTAGAGCGTGCTGCTCGTCGTACTGTTGTCAGTGAGCTGTCACCCTGTGATGGGCTGCTTTGGTCAAACCTTGTCTATTTTGTCCATACCTTGGCAGGTATAGGACAAAAGATCCTCCAGAAGCGTACGGACTGGCTCATTTGGGCGGGAGTATTCCCGGCTTGCTATTTGGGCGGGAGTATTCCCGGCTTGCTCATTCCTTCTTCATGTGACATTAATGAATTATTGAGAGTTAGTGCCTTGTGCGTGTAGCCTTGCTATTAGTGCGGGTAGCCTTCCATGATGGCTAGTATCCGCAGCTGCGGGAACAGGCGGGGTACGTCACCATTGGGAGGCTAAACCTTAGGCATCCACAATCGTTAACACACGGCACTGGTTATCAAACGGTCCCTACCATTGTGACTCAACTAAGGGCAATTGTATGTTTCCTTGCAATTAACTAGTTAACACAACCCTATGAGCAATTATTATAGCAACCGACAAACTAATCGTTCTGATCAACAAAAACCTAAACCGACTGAATGCACGGACATACTAAACATCAATACTCATAGATTAACACAAAGGTAATTACAATTAGTTGACTAGAAGGAACTATCCGCATCTCGGCATCTCTCGGTCTTCGATATGGATAATATGGATCATGTATGTGGCCTAGAAATGATTGGGAATGATGGTTTTCTTCCTTGCTGCTCTCAAAACTGCCTGGTTACTGAATAATCTCGATTAGGGTCGTCAAAACGTATTTTAATGAAAAACCCTAACTTTCCCGTCTGTGGGACCCATCGTGACTGGTCCATCGCGATACGCGATGGACCAGAAGTCAACCTTTTTAAATTAATTTAATGGCATCGCGTATCGCGATGCCATATCTTCACACCCATCGTGATACGCGATGGTTGGCTTCACCAACTGCTCCATAATTCCATCTCGGTTTGCTTGCTGGACATCCTAGGTCTTCATCCCGTGCTCGTATAGGTCCAAATTAATCACTTTAAGTACCTGTGACCTGAAATACAATAAACACGAATGAAGTACCAAAGTTCCTAAACTAAATGATTAAAACAACTGAATTAACGAACCAAACTATATACAAATAAACCGAACATCACATCCCCACACTTATCTTTTGCTTGCCCTCAAGAAAAACTCTAAAGCAAGCATTAACCGCCATCATAAGTCAATCAATTATCACCATTAACACTAGCACGGTTTAAGATCATACCCAGTTTCCCAGACTGACACTTTCTAGATTGACAACCCACAAATACAGTGAATGTAATAATAAAACTATAGAATCTCCCAGACAAGTGTACTTTGTTTCCAGTTAGGGCATATATATTCATACCCCTCACACTATCAACACTCCTCTCGGTTTAATATCTGGACTAGCATATGAGTTACAAGTTAATATGCTTGCAAGTCGGTCTTATCTCCACCCATTATCCACCGGCTGCATAAAGACTCAGACTAAGGGTTTTGCTGAGGCTTAGGTTTGGGTGCGGATTAGGCATTTTTAGTGACTCAGGTGGATGAAACCCGGTTAAACAACCCAATATACAGACACTTAAATACAAACGAACTATTTAGAACTATAGACTACTATTTACAACTGAACACTAAACTGATAACTTCTTTTTGGCTTTTTGTTGATTTTTTTTTTTTTTTTACTAAATAGCAATACAAAACACTGATAAATAGTTACAACTCTGACATTCACCTATTTACAACTCCTTTGACTAAATACAACCCGATTTATATATAACTCGATAACGAACTGGATTTCATCACACGGGTAAAAATATAAGTAAAGGCCAAGGCTGAATCGGTGTGTAATGTATGTTCAGTAAATAAAAAGGTAAAAAGGTCCAAATGGGCTCCTGAAGGATAATGTCGGTTAAGGAATTTTATTTAGTAGGGTTCTAAAGTCCTAATCTCCATACAAGTGGTGGTATTAAGATCTCGATAAGCATATAACAAGCAAGTTCTAGTTCTATAAAACATACCGGTTTCCCTCAAATAATGACAAGACATGTTTTATATATATTATATAATATGTGTATTAAGTAGGGGGCTAATCTCACAATATGTCTGGAATTAAAGGTTACCGATATGAAACATGTATACCCGTCCCCTTGACTCGTTATCCCTGCCTAAACAATTCCATTTTCAACTTCTCATTTTGAAAACATTTGTCGGGAAAACTATCGAGAAGCTAAAAAACCAACCATGACCAAAAACCTCTAACTTGGCATTAATAGCAATAATTAACAGTTAATAATTTTGGTTTCTTAATACTCTTCAAGGTACTATTGGGCTAAAAATTTTCAATTTTCCCTCATCCCCACACTTGAGGTTGACATTGTCCTCAATGTTAAGATTTTAAAACAATTATCGAACATTTGAGGGACGGGGTTGAAATTGACTGTTTGACAATTTAAAACTCGGGGCACTAATGTGATGGGCCTAAAACTAAAACTTACACGTCTAACATTCAAACTAAAAATAACAAAATAAATTATGAAACTGAAATCACCTGATAAGAATGACAATGCAATGCTAATCACGACCCATAAACTCTCTACACACTCGTGACACACGTCTCCACCAATGACCAATACCGACTAACCAAATCTGCAAAAATCTCAAGACGTGTGTAAGAAAATTTCTCACAAGTGTGACACTTAGGTCTTTTAAGAGTTATAAAAATCATTACCAAGCCAAATTAGTTAATTTCATAATAAATTTGTTAAACCAGTTAAAAATGATAAAATACCTAACTCACTATCATAGGAATCACGGTTGCACTTAACGTATGCAACAAGCCCTTTAAACCCCCCGGTAGCCCAGGTGGACGAGTGAGACCTCGTGAGGTTTTATAGGGAACTACACCCACAAATTTCCATATACAACACAAATATAAAAATATGAAATATGAAATAATGAAGAAGCGGTGGTGGTGATTGTAATATTATAAAAAAAATTCGGATTATCCATGACCCATCACGTAGCGCGATGGGCCAGGAAGGTATGGGTCGCGATACGCGACCCAATTTAAGTCAATTAAGGTTTCTTCCCCATCACGTTACATTAAGGTTTCTACCCCATCGCGTAACGCTATGGGGTGTGGGCTGGCGTCATCGCGCTATGCGATGACGTCAACAGTCAGGAAGGTCTAAACCATTCGCGATATGCGATGGGGTATTAACCAGACTCATCGCGTAGCGCGATGGGTCTGGTTAACAGAATGTTTTGTCCGTTTTCAGGCCCGGACATTTTCTGACTCGACTATTTTTCGACATCCCGACATCACCCTAAACACATTACCGAAGTCAAAATTTGCATTACATACCTGGAAAGACGTGTAATTGACTAAACACTTACTGAACCATCCTCATGTTGACGTTAGCATGCTTCTGGAGGTTTTCGATCCACAACTTCTGGCTTTCAATCAAACCTCTATTTAGCTCTCTCTCTCATCCTCCTCCGGTTTAGCAATCCTCGCAATCAGCGCGGCTCTCTCCTTTGCATCCTCCACCTCCTTTTTTTTGTCTTCGCATACTCCAACAATACTTGTTCTCGATCAGCCAGCTTGGCGTATGATTCTTCCAGTGAGACACAGATGCCTATATCTAATTCACGTTCAGCCCTTCCAGTGAGCCACCCTTAAGTGTAGTAAATCTAACTAAATCGCATGCGTTTATGTTTAATTTCAAGGAATTGGAATACTACATTATATTGTGTGATTGCAGGTTTGAAAAGCTAGAGAATGGCGTTACGAGAACATAGGCGAAAACGGTGAAGAAAATGGAGCTAGAACGAGAGAGATACGCAGAAAACAAGAGACGGAAGCAAGCTCCACCGTGGCCCACGGTCTAGACTGTGGACCACGGTCCACCTGAAGTAACTTTGGCAGAACCCACCATACCGTGGGTTATATGGGAACCGTGGCCCACGGTCCATGTCGTAACAACAATTGTTTTGTGACTTTAATTGGCCGTTTTGGCTAGTCTTTTCATTATCTTTTTCATAGTTTTCAATTGGAGACACTAGGGGAGGCGATTCTAAGGAACTATAACTCAATTTTGGGTTGTTTGAGCATTAGAGACTTGTTTTTGATTCATGTGCACATTATAATCGAAGGGGTGATGAACCGAATCATGCTTGGCTAATCTCCTTTGTGTTTTCCCTCGGATTGTAAGGTTTCATATTGTTTGTTGATTGAATGTTCATGCAATTGCTGAGATGGTAATTTAATATTATTGATTTCATAATTATGATGTCTATGTATTGATTGATAAGTTGTTAGTTTGTTTAATTCGTGTTCTAAACCGTCAGTTCTCGGTGCTATAGGCAATTGGGATTAATCGGGTGGAATTCGGGGTTGGATAATCTAATTGTTTTAGAGTGATTGCCTTGCGTTTGTTAATCCAAGTACTTAGTCTTCAATTACCACAATCGTTTGCATATTCACGAATTATTTTTTTTTATATAGTTCGTCTCAGATTAAACGTTTACATTAACATTCATTGAAATCTGAAACCGAGGGAGAGCACATCCTCTCATCTTTGATTGAAAAACAGTGCTAAGTGTTTTAGTTAATTTTCGTTAATCAAACAACACAACCAAAACTTTGATATTTTATTTTCTTCATTTAGTTTAAATTTAGTTAATCTATAAAACTACTTAGTAACATATATTCCATAAACTCTTCGTGTTCGACACCCATTTACCACTATTTAATTAATGTATTTGGTTCATTTTTGTGCGAGTCATCGACCTCGAGTCAAATTTTGACGCCGTTTCTGGGGAGTAGTGCGCAATGTGTGTTATTTTTGTAGTTTTTGTTTAAATTGTTATTGTCAGTTTTACGCGGGTTGTGCTAGTGTGCAGGTACTTACAGGTATATGCATACAAGACGCTCTCGTTCTTCATCACCGTTAGCGTTTGATCCTGAAATCGAGAGAACCTTTCGTCAGAACCGGATTCTGCAAAGGGAAAACAAGGTTATTGGGTCGCCAAGCACAAAAAGTCGAACAACTGACACCACAATCATGGCTTCGGAACAAACTGTACCGCCGATGCCACCACCCATTAATTCATCAAACCCACCATCTAATGTACCCATTACCACCAACAATTCCACAAGTGTACTTACTTTAGCTACGTTTAGCTTTCAGCCACCAGTTAACCTCCCACCCTTGACAAATTTCATGCCTATTCAAGGAAAATCATCAAACTCACCACAACAAACATCCTTCCAATCTCAACAAAATCCACGTTATCAACCACCATACACATTTACCCAAGACTCACCTATAATTCATACTTCACCGGGTCAAACATCGGGCCCGCATTTGTTTGGTGGCCCACGGTATGGTGATGGCAATGAAGGATATGAAGATTTTGAAAAAGGATATTCAAGCAGGATTGACAGGAATCAGTTGAGGATTCAAGGGCAGTTTGGGTATGGATCTGATTTTCAACCGCAACAAGTGCAACAATAGGGTGGACCACATGCCAATCAAGTACAACAACCACAACCATTGCAACAAGTTCCACAACAACCGCAATTTCAACAACCTCAATTTCAACAACCAAATCCCCAACCGCAAGTTCAACAAAATATGCAACAAAGGCCTGTTTACCGACAAATGGGCCAACCAAGAGTACCATTGGGGGTACCAAGAAGACATGCAAGGGAAATGGTTAGGGGAATTGAAGCTCATTTTCGACCGATTATCACCAATAACCCATCTCCGGTGGTTATTCCTCAAAACCACCAAGGAAGAACATTTGAAGTGAGAACCAATGCGCTCCAAAGTTTACCGAAGTATAAGGGTTTACCAACGGAAGAACCCTATTTTCACTTGGAGGCATATGATTCTATTTGCAACACAATCGGAGGTCAAGGATTCTCACCAGATGAGGAGATTGAGGAGTGGGTATCTACCGTGCGGTGCCCACCGTTTAAGAGAGGCTCAGACTTGAAGTTGATTGGTACCGTGGGTGGAACGACAGTGGAGATGTCTTTTGAAACACTCAATCAAATTGCTCGGTTCGACAGCAAGCCATCTAATTCGTATGTATATCCATCGGTCAGATATCTGTTTGACCATCCAGACAAAAGTCTGCAATGGTATAATATATTATCGTCGGTATTGAAAGGGGGTAGAGGTACAGGGTCGAACTTTAAAAGAAAGGAGTTGAGGATTGAAGCGCAATTGTTGATGACAATATGTTTGTCCAATGTGGTTCCCCGTCGGAGAGACATTTCAGTGGTAAGAAACAGTGATATACCGGTTTTGGCCGCATTGATGACTGGCAAGCCGCGAATTTCCTTTCGCTAGTTAGCCATGTTAAACATATGGACGAGTAGAGAGAGCAACAAGAGAAAGTTAATCCCTCACTGCCGTGATAACGACGATACTGAAATTGCATGGCGCCATTCCAGCAGGCGCAGTTGGGTTGAAGAAGATATTTATGGAACATAAGTTGGATGCATTGGGGCCAGGTTGGATATATACCAAGAGCGAAAGATACCATCAGTTGAAGAACGGTAATGAGAAATGGAGAGTATTAAGGAAGGATGTTGAACGAGAAGCGGGTGAAGACCAGGAGGAAATAATTGAGGAAGGAAGTCACGATGAAGACATGGAGGTGGTTGGTGGTGATGAGAATGCGGGTGGTAGTGGATCCCATCAAAGGGTTTGGGACTATTCTTCGGGATATGCTTCATATGGAGACAATGGGCCCACATGGGCTCGATAAATGAGGTGGTGGAGAGGCATCGACCCTCCACTTTTGATAATTGGTCGGAGGAGTCCCGAGCACTTTTCGACCATCAAACTTTCATGGGGGCTTATCATGAACGAGCCGAGAAAGAGAGGCATGACCGTAATGAGATGTGGAACCGTGCTCACGCCTATGCGCGGGAGCATGAATCAAACATGTGGTATATGGATGACGGAAATAGGAGAATGCACGAACAATGGCATGCAGGTGAAGAGGTCGTTCCAGATCCACCAAGTGTGGATTACACATCTTTGCCTCCATACGACGGCTCTGTGCGATACCCCGAGCCTCCATTGCATCACTCCATGTGGGTGGACACGATGCAGTCGATGGCACCACCACCACCATCATCGGGAAAGGGCAGCAGT
Source organism: Bidens hawaiensis (assembly GCF_021521415.1). Classification (NCBI taxonomy): domain Eukaryota; kingdom Viridiplantae; phylum Streptophyta; class Magnoliopsida; order Asterales; family Asteraceae; genus Bidens; species Bidens hawaiensis. Next base: position 1,986,479 of record NW_027491241.1, on the reverse strand, counting down.
AGCGGAAGTGGAGCTTTCAACTTTGGTGAATTTTCGGACTTTATGACCTCTATCTTCGGGCCGCCACAGCCGCCTTACTACTAATGGGACTTCATTGTACCAGGTGCTCTTTGTTTTGTATATTGGTGTTTTTATGTTATGTTTTATGTAATTGGGGGGTTGGGAGGAGAATGTTATGGTTATGAAAATTGGTGGTGTTTTGTGTGTTTTTAATTCTTAAAAACCATACATTGGGGACAATGTATCCCAAGTGTGGGGATGGGAAATTTTTCATAAAATTTTTTTAAAAAAAAAGAGGGAACAATTGAAAGAAAAACACCGAAAAAATGGTAAGATAGGAAGGGTAAAGTCTTGGTCCGGTATCATGGTCAGGTTCCTTTGTATGATTATGGATTAGTTGTTGGGTACGAGTTCTGTTAAATTTTTAGCTAAAGGTGACATGTTTTGAGTTAGTTATCTCATGTAATAGGAGTAATTTGAGAATCGGGGTGCATAAAGTAGTGAGATAGACAATGTGACCTTCCTTGTTAGAACTTGTGCAATGATTGCTTTCCGAGATCTTAGCTTGGTATGCATGCAAAAATGATAGAGGCAATTAGGATAAACCTCATCTAGGATGAGTGAGAGTGTGGGTCTTGGGGGTTGGGCCTCATACATTTTGTGTAGTTGTATGTAATAACTTGGCCGGATCTGATCGCATGCGCTACTTTCAAAATTCCCATTCCGCACCTAAACTTTTGGCCTCATTACAACCCGAGATAAGACCTCTTGATTTGCACAATTAATAAAGCAATTGTAGATTTCTTCTTTCACCTTTCCGTACAAGAAAGCAGTCTTCACGTCCATTTGATATACTTCGAAGTTCATGTACGAGACATAGGCCAAAAAGATACGAATTGCCTCTAATCTGGCCACAGGTGCATAAACTTCATCATAATCAAGTCCCTCACGTTGCCAAAAGCCTTGCACAACAAGTCGGGCTTTGTTTTTTATGATGATCCCCTTGTCGTCCTTTTTATTTCGGAACACCCACTTTGTTCCAATCGGTCTTTTATTTTCTGGTTTCTTTACTAGCCTCCAAACATTCAGCTTCTTGAACTGTAACAGCTCCTCTTGCATGGCTTCGACCCAAGAATTTTCTTTCAATGCGACTCGATAGTCTTTGGGTTCAACCTGTGAAATAAAACAAGCATAAAGACATCTGTTAATGTTACCGGAAGTGTTGCGTCTCTGAATGCCAGCTGATGGATCTCTAATGATATTCTCAGTCGGATGTCGTCGGTGGATCGGTAACTGAGGAATATACTCGACATGCTCGACTGGTGTTGCTTCAAGCTCGATGGATAAGCTCTCTATGGGATGAAAGACATTAGACACATTGACAGGAGCATGTGGTTGAGAATCACTGGCATCTTCTTGTTGATCAACCACCATAGGTTGTCATAGAATGGCACAACGATGGCTGGAACTGAAGTTGAGTCGGTGTTGCCAAAAGCTTCATTCTAAGTCGCTTCATTCTGCACATTTGTTTGATCAGTCTCCTCAGCATCACCATGATTTTCTTCTTCAGAGGGAGGTGTAGGAACATACTCAACTACACTTGGTTCTGCTAGAGGATTCGCCGCTTGACCAGTCTGATCATTTTCCACATTGTCAGCCGACACATACGAATCGGTATCATTTTTCATATTGGCTTTTGCACCTCATGCTTCTTTCCAGCTGACTTGCTATTTTCCTCATCAGTCACCTCTGTCACACGAAATGTCATTTGCTGGTTTGGGAGGATTGGTGCATTCTCTTGAAAAGTGGCCCAACTCACCGCAGTTATAACATCGAAGCTTCTCTTTATCAAAACCAATCATTTTCCTGTCAGAGTCCTTAAAACTGTCTTTTCCATACGTTTTCATGAAGTTTGTAGCTCTGTGTACTACCATAGCCATTTGATATTTGATGTCCATCTTCTCGAGATCCTTATTGTTGATGTCTTTTAGATCTCCTTGCTCAAATTGTGGTGGCAACAAATTTCCTTGCAGTAACTCTTCATGGCTTGAAAGAAAAGCATGAACAAGTGTAACATTGGAGTCATTCAACAAAGGAAGTGCTTCACAATAGCTGGAACTTTGACTTTTCTTAGTTTTTGAAGATGAGGTAATCCCATGGGCTTTCAAGGCTTGTTCAACTGCCTTATGAAATGAGCTGGAACCAGATGACACAGACTGATTGCCAGTTGAGATAAATGTTGTCTTCTGTGGTGGCACAACTGAAGAGTACTTTGGAGTGTTTACTGGATACATGTTTTGCTGGGTTTTGCTTATGAAAGCAGTAGGCATTGATGATGCAGTATTTATCCCAGCTTAATTTAGAGAACTTATATGGTTGTTCATCCTCATTTGCTTATCCATTAAAAATGACTTGATAGTGGATATCAAATCAGTATTTGAAATGGCATTCAAGTTAGTAGTTATCTTGATTGTCACAGTATTGGTACTCCAACTATACGGCAAAGAGTTCATTAATTTGTGGTTGATTTCAGAATTCATGATATTGACACTAGCAGCTCTGATTCTTACTAACATCTTTTCAAATATTTTTATCAAATCCCCCACACTTTCACCTTGATGATAGTTAAACAAGTTGAACTCTTCTTTCAACAGTGCCTTCTTATTTTCCCTTATCTCAGCATTTCCTTCAACCTTTTCAACAACTGCATCCCACAATCCCTTGGCACTTGTGTGTTCACGTAGAGTCTCAGTAATTTCATTGGAAAGACAGACAGTTAAAGTGAGGTACGCTTTCTTGTCTTGCTCTATCAAGGTCTTATCATTTTGATCATAACTTTCAACGGGTTTTGCTTGTTGCCCAGTTGGAGTGACTACCATGGGAACATGAGGACCTATCTCAAAACATCTCATCAACTCAGAGTCAGTCAAAGAAATAAAGTTCATGAACCTCCACTTAAAATCAGCAAAGTTGTCATCTAAGGTCATGAATTTTGGAGGTTTTGTATTGGTTCCCACTTGATTCTCAAGCAACAAGTACCCCCATTCAACAACTCAGAATCAGTACTAGCCATGATTCCAACAGTTTCAAACACCAAAAGTCTTCAAACAGATGAGATTTTCACAAAGCAGAACTAAAGATTCGCACAGTATGCGAAGCGAAACAGGTTATGCGAAGCTGTGCGAAGCGAAAAAGGTTATGCGAAGCGAAACAGTTGTGCGAAGCGAAACATGTTTAAGCGAAGCGAAACTGTTGTGAAGCAAAACTTCTTGAGAAGCGAAGAAAAAAACGTTTGCGATGCGAAGCTCAAGCGAAGCGAAGCTCAACCGAAGCGAAAAACGTTCATGCGATGCGAAGTACTTTCTGATCTTCCAGAAGCAATCTTTTTCGGGATTTTTTCACCTAACTTGTCAGTTTAGTCAAAGGTTAGTACACCCACTTTTCTAGTACATGCGAATGCGAAATTTCTAACTCTTCATTTTGTGCAATCTTCAAACCCAATTCTTTTAGATCTAACACTTTTACACTTGTTATTTCTACCAAGAACACTTTCCAACTCATTTTGTGGAACTTAGAACCCGAATCTTTTTGTATTTTTGTGGTTTTTCTTTGCAAGAACACTTTCTTTTCTACTTCTCAAGATCAAAACCCAAGGTTGTGATCCAAAAACCTCAACTAGTGAACCAAAGCTCTGATACCAATTGTAGGTCCCAAAAAGGTGGATCTAACAACTATTCTTGGATCAACCAAACACGGTGCTAACGGAATATCACACCGGGTCACCTTTGGTCTCGGATCATGAGATGTTATTTTCGGCTAAGGAGAGTGAGAGGGAGAGTAAGAGAAAGAGAGATGTAAAAGTTAGACAATTTGACAAAAAGCTTCTTGTTCTCATGGCATGTTTCTCTATTTATAAAGAAACATGCATGAGAAGTATTTTCATATCATCAAGCCCAATTGGCTTCTTTACAATGGCCCAATTACATACAAAATTGACTAATAAGCCCAAACATACACAATTACATAAATTCCAACACGAAAGACTTAAGTATACAAAACGGGACCTAACAGTTCTCGATCAGCCAGTTTGGCGTATGGTTCTTCGCGTGAGACAAGGATGCCAATATCTATGTGCCTATTCAAGCATAATTCATACACATCTGCAACTTCTCTCTCTCTCTCTCTCTCTCTCTCTCTCTCCGTGTGCTATCCAAAACAAACACCACCTCACAATGAATGCTGATCATCCTGTTGCTCCCCTATTTTCCTTCTAAACCCGCCAAAGACATGCCACTTCCTTCGTTCCTAGGAAGTGGATTTCTTTGTTGTTTGGAATGATCCTTCAAGGATCTTTCGACTTCACAAACTCTTTTATGGCACTCTCCCCGATTATCAAAAGACAGAAAATTTGAGCAATTCAGAGCTCAATTTAGTTTCTCTATGGAATAATTGTTTCGCTGAGTTCAGCATATTGGCTGGAATTCTTTTCTGGCTAATCATAGAGACAAATAAGTTTCGTCCAAACTCGCGTTTCAGAAGATACGCTCTTCGCATCGGTGTGTTGCTTGCGGCTTTTATCATGTTCATTGGCTAAAACACTCAGTTTTATATCATCTGTACTGATTACTCATATCTAGCCCAACGTCCTTAGTAAACACCGCTAATGTCACACTTGCCTACTTCAGCTTCCCACGACATAAAGGGGCGGTGGGGACTTGAACAATGTCTCTCTTGCAGGTATGCAAACTAAAACTAATTTGATTCATAGTCTAAAATAATGAAGGTGATAACCGAATTTTATATTTGTAGGCATTTTCGTGTTGAGTGGCTTCGTATTTGGGGACTTGAACAAAATGTTTTTGACGGCCATTACAGTGGTTTTGCGTGTTGATGGGAGTTGCCCCACTCGTAGTGTCCCCGATTTGCGTATTCTCTATGCCCTTTCTTCCTTTTTCCTCCACTATGATTCACCCAACTCCCGAACCAGCATCTAGTCGATCCTCGAGATTCTCGTTGTCATCATCTGCCAACTGCATAATCTCTAAGGTTGCTAGATAATTGTAGGCCATCTCCTCATTCAACCTCAACTGAGCCCCATTTATATGTTCTTGCTCGGGCAACTTCGTCTTCAAACTCTCTATCTCTGATCTGAATTAGGTATTCTAAGCGATGAGAATCCCGACATACCGGGTGGCACCCTGATCACCTACTATCATCCTGATCCTTGCCTCTAGCCTCTCTTTCTCCTGAAACACCTTGTCGACCGCCTTCTCCAGATGCTCTTTCAGTTTAGCATCAAGAAGAGAAGACAACGGCAAGTCTTTTCCAAATACGAGACCCTTGACTCCACCCTCGAAACCTCCTCATGTTGACGTGAGCACGCTTCTGGCTTTCAATCAAACCTCTATCCAGTTCTCTCTCCTCCAGCTAGCTATCCTCACAATCAGCGCGGCTCTCTCCTTTGCATCCTCCAGCTCCTTTTTTTGGTCTTCACATACTCCAACCATAATCATTCTCGATCAACCTACTTGGCGTTTGATTCTTCCAGTGAGACACGGATGCCTATATCTTTGTGCCTATTCAAGCATAATTCATACACATCTGCAACTTTTCTCTCTCTCTCTCTCTCTCTCCCTTTGCTATCCAAAACAAACACCACCTCACAATGAATGCTGATCATCCTGTTGCTCCCCCACTTTCCTTCTGAACCCGCCAAAGACATACCACTTCCTCCGTTCCTAGGAAGTGGATTTGTTTGTTGTTTGAAGTGATCCTTCAAGGATCTTTCAACTTCACAAACTCTTTTGTGTCACTCTCCATGGTTATCAAAAGACAGAAAAATATGAGCAATTCAGATCTCAATTTAGTTGCTCTATAGAAGAATTGTTTCACTTAGTTCATCATATTTGCTTGAATTCTTTTCTTGCTAATCATAAAGACACATATGTTTCGTTCAAACTTGCGTTTCAGAACATACGCTCTTCACATGGGTGTGTCGCTTGCCTCTTTTTTCATATTCATTAGTTATCTCTTGATAGGGCTGGATCTAAGCAAGAAATTCAGTTTACACAAACATCTCTATCATCTGTACTCATTACTCATATCTAGCTCAGCGTTCTTAGTAAACATCTCTAATGTCACACTTGCCTACTTCAACTTCCAAGCCATAGAGGGGCAGTGGGGTCTCTCTTGCAGGTATGCAAACTAAAACTAATTTGATTCATAGTCTAAAATAATTAAGGTGATAATCGAATTCTTTATTTGTAGGCATTTTTCGTGTTGAGTGGCTTCGTATTTGGGGACTTGAACAAAATGTTTTTTTGACGGCCACGCCAGTGGTTTTACGATGTTTATGGAAGTTACCCCACTCGTAGTGTCCCCTATTTGCGTGTTCTTTATGTCCTTGCGAGTCGGCTCCGACTCCAACGTGAAAGGAAAGTTGATGAATGTTTGAAAAATTACTTTGTCGTTTCTGGACTTGTGGTTAGCTATATTATTTTTCTAATCTCGGTGCTGGACAACTTTTTTTATTTTAAAAGGTCACATAAATAGGTCACCATCATTACAGACGCCTTTCTTTTTTGTGGGTTGTTTTCTCCGTTATTTAAATACGTCAACTAAAATGCTAAAATTTTCGAAGCACCTGCCGATGTTGCTAAGGCGGCCACCAACTCTGAGGCGAGGCGTGCCGCCGCAAACTGTAGGTTCAAAAATGGGATCAAACAACAATGTCCTAGGATCAATCTCCTTAAGGGCTAGCAATATTCACTCTTAAGTAACCGGGATCTCGGATCTTGTTGTGGTTGTTTATGAGCCGACTATAAAAGGAGATGAGAGTGAGAGTGGAGTTGGTGAAAGGATAAGGTTAACAATATTGCAAAAGGTTGTGATATGCATGGAGACTTGTACTATTTATAGTGCAAGTTCCATGTACACTTCAATATATTATTCCGACTTTAGCACATTCGGCATCATATCATCCAACAACATTTGAACGAACCTTGGATACATCATCCAAGTGCTGTTGGTCGAGGCATTGGCAATCATGCACAAGAAGATCAGCCTTGAGTAGTTGAACTTCACTTAATTCGTCAATGCAACCACGACACCCACCCAATCTGTCCTTAAACTGTCAAAGCCGCCCTTCAAATCTGACAGACAGTGTACAACGATGTGGAATAAGTATCTCCAGTAAGGTGGGAGATGTCTCTTCTCCAATGACTTCCATTGGGTGTCATATCCAATATCAGTCACGTATTGCTGCAACTCAGATCTTTTGGCCTTTTGGAAATAATGATCTTCTACATCTTTGATATTGAGAGCATGTCTGATATTAGCTTCTGTAATGGATAGGCTCTTCTCGGCCACCTTTGAAGCAAGAGACATGGAGTCTTTGGAACCTTTGGCATTGGTCCAAAACTCTTCAATCCAGCAAGTGTGAATGTCTGGATTTGCTGTGATAGCATGCATCAAAGGTGTCTCTCATAGGCCTTCGATCATAGATGAGAACACTCTATGTTTCCTCTTTCTAGGAAGATCAAGAGGGCAGTATATTTTATGTTGCTGCAAAACAATCATCAACAAACCATTAGAAGAAACATTCAATAACATAAAGTAATAGTAAAGTGATATACAGTTAATGTATTTACAAAATTGAAAATTTTAGAAAACTAAAAATTTCAGAAAAATTTGCTAAGTTAAAATTAATCGCATCGCATGAATTTAATCCAATCGCATGGAGATTTTAATCGCATCGCATGGGTTATGTGATGCGATCCAAATATAAACGCGATCCGATTTGAAATTCTATGCGATCCGATTTAAAATCATATGCGATCTGATTTCAAATGCTTATACGATGCAATTTGGATATCTTGTGCGATGCGATTTGAATGTCTTTTGTCCAAAAAGGTTAAGTTCACACAGATCCATAATCGCCTATGTCCAAATCGTCCTTTTGTACAATATGTTACTCAAACTCTCAACTTATCCTAATCAATCGGACCCTAGATGGTCCGATAAGCCCTAATACACAAAAGTTTATATAAACTCAGACAGAAATACAATCAAGTATGTTCTAAAGTCTATCGATTGTGTTGACATCAATGATCTGTGATTGATTGTGATAGAAACATCACACAAGAGTTTATGGATCCAATCGGCGGTTCAACTTAACCGCCGACAACCCATTTACATGAATACCAATCAGTGAGAACAACGATGATGTTATACCATGGGTGAGGGATCCATGATAACCAAATCAAGGGTAAAGGATGAAGGATTAGGAAACATGAGTGTTTATGTCGTTATATATATTTAGCGAAACCATCATTCATGTCCAAAATAGTCTAGTATGTTTTCCAAGTAAAAACATTTCGAAATATAATGGTAATAATAGCCACATTCATTCTTTAAATAAACGCATATTCATAGTTATTACTTCTGAACACTCGCTTGTTAATTCGTGTGTGCCAATTTATTACTTATTCAACCGAATTTCATGATTACTATTATTATTATTTGTCATAACTTATTCACGATAATAATAATAATAATAATAATAATATAAATGAAGGTAACTAGTAATGAAAGTTGCGTGCCTCGTTGTGTGTATCTCTATATCTCTATCTCTATCTCTATCTCTATCTCTATCTCCATATATAATAAAGAAACAAGGTTTAGTCACTTTCTCAACCCTCCTTTTACACGTGTCAACAGAAGGTTCATCTTACTAACGTATCAATTAAAGAGACAGTCCACGCCTTCCAATCTGTTTTCTCTTTTATTCTGAAAGTTTTGATATTATCTAGGTACAATTTTTAGTCACTCTCTTTCTTGTGAAGCTTCTTCAACCGCTCCATAGCAATTTATGGATCTACATCTTCTTTCCAACAACAAGAACCCCCCTAAATTCGTTCATCGTTCACCTAGATTCCATCCTCTCTTCGGTTCAGTTATAACACATCTCTAAAACCCTCGACCAAAACTTCTTCCTCTCGATTCATCCTCAACACGCTTCTCTTTCATTCAATCAAGGTATGTTTTACAATTTGTGGTGTTTGTTCTACATGTTTCAATTGAAAAAATTACAACAGGTTAAAGCCCTTAAGTTATCTAGCTTGTTACAGATTTGTTACAACAACAGAAACTGCCAACATGAAGCAATGTTTTCAAGAGGTACAACTAATGAATTTGGATGTTTGTTTGTCACATCAGGTTTATATTATTGCTATTTATATTTATTTTGATTAAATGCAGATGATGTTGAATCCTGACTTCTGGAATAAGTAAATTGCTTAGGTTGTCTTGAATCACAAGTTCTTGGAAAATACTCTTTTTATTTGTCTTCAAAGATTTTAAAGCTTCTAATACTTATAAATAAATAATTCTGTTTAGTCTAGTGGTATGTTAAGCAGGGTGAGCTGAATGTGGTGGAAGGGTAAAATGGTCATTTACCTAAAAAGTTAAATAAGGTATAGGTAATTTTTAATATAATATAATGAAATTGCATTGTGTGATCTCTGCTCTAATTTTGACTAAAACAGATAGATACCTCTTTATGTAAATTATTGACGGTATACATGCTAATGATTAAAACGGAATGATCAGGGGAATTATATGGTCTCTCTTCTAAGTGATGCGAAGATGTTGATACTATGCTCATGATAGGGTTTTAAAAGCCTGGTAGGGGGGTTGGGTGACGGGTCAAAATGGTTGGAAAGCGGTTTTGAGTTAAATTATTTTGAGTCTAAATAAGTCGTTTACAAATAGTGTCAACTTGGTTTGTGTATAAACAGGTCGTTTAAAAAGATCTCAGCTTGGTTTGAGTTAAAACGGGTTCTGACCAAAATTATAGTCGGGTCTGTCAAATGAGTTTTGTAGAGGCTGCACCATTGTAAAACTTTTGTTTCCTGCAACCATTTTTTGGAAAAAGTTGGTAACATATTGGTGTTGTGCTGCACATTTGTATTTAAACACTATTTAAGTATTTGAGATAACAATTATGTTTACATTCAAATTTCATAAAGTAGTAATTTTCAAGATTACTAATTATATAGCAAGAAATGTGTTAATTTTGATTACTATTTAATTTACAAAATATAAGGAAACTAGTCTAAGTTCTTTCTTAATTTTAAGATTCTCATTAAATTAAATTAAATGTCATTTCTCAAAGCATATGTAAAATGCCCAAACTACCAGGTTTGTTTGTTTGTTTTTTGTTTTTTTATGCGGCTCAATAAACTCCAAAACATGGTGACGGTACTGGCTTCGTTTCCCAATTCAGATATTCAAAAAATTTTCATGCATGTATTTTAATTTATAGAACATACGGAATTGTTTTTTTATTTTTCTCCATGTAACCTGTTTAACCGTTACATGGAGAAAGTGCTAGGACAGGAATAAATTTTAAGATTTAGATGTGATCACTATGGTGGCATTATTTTTTAAAACAACCTTGAATTTTCAAATGTGATCACTATGGTGGCATTAACCATTGCCAGTTTAAAGTGCTAGGACAGGAATAAATTTTAAGATTTAGATGTGATCACTATGGTGGCATTATTTTTTAAAACAACCTTGAATTTTCAAATGTAGTATATAAGCATTTATGCAAGTACAACTATTCATTTAAAATCAATTCTAGCCTGTTTGACTAATTAGGCTGGCTTTTAACATGTAGCAATTGGTTATCACCAACCTCAGGCAAACGGGCCAGTTGGTTAACATGTCAAAAATAGCAAATTAGATAATAGTTGAGCTTTTTGTTATTTTGCCACATTGGTTTGGCAATTTGTTAGCAATTGGTGTCACATTCCTTCCATCTATGCTTTTTTGATGCGCGACTTACTACATTATTATGAAACTAGCAATTTGGGGGCTTAGAAAAACAAGGTGTTATACAGGATCATTCTCACAGTGTGTTGGTGCATCTAGAAGACTAGAAATGTAGTCATCTTTTCAAATAAGCCGGTTTGCTTCACCAAAACTGTAGAAGATATAAAATCGTTGGGATTTCTTTAGATAAAAATCCATCGTCTTTCAAAAATTTGCTGTGGAAAGATTGGTGTAATTTTATGTTGTAATCTTGTTTTCTTTTGTTCGGTTTCGAGCTTCTTGCTAGTTGTTTTAATGAAATTTGCCGTTGAAAAAAAAAAGGATAATAGTTGAGCTGGAATTCTTGAAGTGATCAATTTGGTCCATATACATTTATTTGTGTTTTTTTGTTGTTATGGCCATAAGTGTGAGAAAAACTTCTGTTTAATTATACGGTTGCTCGCACTCGCGCTTTTCATTTCGGTTTTAATTAAAAAAAATTGTAGTTGAGGGTCTTAGCTTTTTGGATCACTGCCATGCGTTGAAAAGTAACCAAATGGTGACTAAGGGAGTATGTAACTATGTAAGTATATTGATTTTTGTTTTGTAATCTTAAAAGACTTTTACTTGAATGAATTTCACATAACAATTTGGTGATTGGTAACCCATTTGACACGTTTTATTTGATTATCAAAATTTCGTATATTATATTTATTAAAAAGTTTTACACATAATTTCTTCAATTTGTGTGTCGCCTGACTAAATTATTATATAATAACTAAAATGTTTCAACTTTTTTATAACACTGTAAAAAAGATATAAAATTGATATACCATTTCCATATTCAAACTCAATTTTTATGTATTTCCAGACTTGCACGAAAATAATATTAAAGTCTATACTTAACCCAAAAGACTTCACATTTTCCTCATGTTTCCAGTCTTGCTTAAAATTACTTTTTTGACATAACATATAAAAGACGAAAAACCTAAAAAAAAAAAAACGGTGTTTTACTTTTTAGCTTTTTGAAATTTGAGATATAGGTCAAATATTGAGATTTGAGACAAATACGCATTTTCAAACCTTTTCACCAAACAATTATGTAACACTTTTACGAAGAAGAATTATAATTTATGCTTTGCTTGATACATACCAAAGTAAATATTTTAAACTACCATATTTTGTTTAGTTATTACTTATTGATATTTATTTTAAATGTTCGCCAAATAGTGAAAAATACCTATTAGTAAGTTGGTTAATGAGAAGTTATTTAAAAGTCTATTCCCAACTGATTCAAGATTAGTGTTTGTTTTAGACTTAGTGTTTTTAATGTTAGATCTTATTTCTAAATTTGAACGGGATATGGGTTTTCTATTTAACCTTTTAGAGGAGCATTTATGACAAAGTTTATAGACAAAGATGGTAGAGGATGTTTTGTATCACCTATATGTGTCGGCTGTAACACTGTTGCTTATATTTTAAATTGCATTTTTTAATACTTCTTTTTAAAACTCATTGCTTTATTATATAAAAACTTATTTGTTACAACTTTTTTAAACATTGTAAAAAAATTTAAAATCGATAACCAGCTTTTGATCTATATACCATTTTCATATTCAAAGTCAATTTTTTTTGTATTTCAAGACACGAAAGTGTTATCAAAGTTTCTACCCAAGAGACTTCACACTTTCTTCATCTTTTCAACATTAAAATAACTTCTTCGACCTTATATATAAAGGAGGAAAATTCTACAAAACTCTAATTTTACTTTTTACTTTTTCGATATTTAAGATGGTAACTATTGAGACAAATACACATTTTCAAACATTTTCACCAAACAATTATACAACACTCTTACCAAGATGGACCATGCTTCATTCTTTGTTTAATAATTAATACATACTTAAAATAAATACAACACTCTTTTTACTTTTTCCTTGTAAAATCTCAATTTCAACAGTGTATGAGTTTTTTAATAAAGCTAGTAAAAAATATTTATGGCAAATCTTCTAAACAAGCATATCATACTAACATTTGCAAAAAGGGAGATACGGACTTCTTTTGGAGAACACCTTAGTAAATTGAAACCGGTGTTTACAAAATATAAAACGGAACCGACATGTGTCTAAACATTTTAATTTAACTTACTTGGCTACATGTTAATTTGACTTTTAAAACTTCATAGATCTATATATTTATACGTTAATATTTATATTTATATGTTAAAAAAAATTTTCAACCCCTGTGTTACACAGAATATAAGCTAGTGCATATATATGACGATATTTATTGCTTATTCTCACTCACTTGAGAATATATATGACGATATTTAATACAAGCAAATTTTGTTATTACATTATAATTAAATATAATCTCGACAGGGTCGTTTGTTAATTACCCGGTTGTCTTAGTTATTATTCTCATCAAATTAGAACGTCGTTGGTCAGGTCGGTTGAGTCAGGTCGTTAAAGCTCGGTTCATAGACCCACACGTGATTAATTTATTATAACATATGACACGTGTAGGAATTTAAATAGATATAATTTGCTTTTACCTTTCCTTTCGCATTAGTGATTTGGCAAATGTCGGGTTTGACTGAGTTGACCAAGCGTTGACCCGAGCACTGACCAGTTTGCTAGCTTGAACCAGAGGACTTATATCCAACAACCAAACCTTGCAACCAAACATCACTAAACCATATTCTTGTAACCACCATGATACTATACCAAAACTAACAGAATTCACCACAGCGGGTTAAATCGAAACCCTAACGGTCGCTGGAAATTGGTTGTCGCCGTCATCTTTGTAGATACAACCACCACAGCCCCCATGAGTGAATGCGACTATGGGTTAAACCCTAACCACCGTCACCCATTCTCGCCGTAAAACCGAACACAGATCAAATCAGTGCAGTCCGATTACTGCACATCAGGGCATTAGAGGTGCGTGGTTGTAAGAAATAAAGGTCTTGCCGGAAAAGGCAGCTCCGACGAAAAAAGATTAGTGTGAATGGAAGTCGGCTGCTAGGGTTTTGAGGGGGGCTGCACTTTTGTTAAAAATAAAGGAGGGTTTTGAGGGGGGCTGCACTTTTGTTAAAAATAAAGGAGATGAAGTTATAAGGGGGGGTTTTATACTTGTTGGTCTTTTGTGTACACGAAACTGTTTACTCTGTTAGAATTTTGCTAGCAGCTCGATATTCAATACTACAGATAAATGTCACAAAAATCTCTTTGTTTGTATGTTAACCAGAGTTTTACATGGCGTGTTGTGCCGGGCAGGTCGGTAAAATTTGACGGTAATAAAATTCAAGCGTCGTCGATTCGAAGTGTTGAGGTGGTAAGTAGATGCGAATTCGGTCAGTTTCGGTTACGTGTGTTATTGTATCGGAACTAAAACCAAAAATAAAACAAATAGATTATAAAAATTGAGGTGGACCAATGGTGTGGCGTCGATTGGTAAAATTCAAGGGGTGGTAAAACCCGATCGTAGTCGAGCCCAAATGTTGAGAGATGAGTCAACGCAAATTCGGTCGGTTTTTGTCATGTTCATTACAATACCGGAACTAAAAACCAAACAAAATGGACATTTAGTTAGTTTTTGTAAAGTTCGTTACGATACTGGAATGAAAACAAAACGCGGTAAATCTATACGAATTTGGTTGGTATCAGTCATTTTTGTTACGGTACTGAAAATAAAACAAAAAAAAAATCTTTTACCAATGAAGTGCGGCCAAGCGATTCAATGGGGTACTTAAGGTACCAAAATTCTTATTTATGTTTAAACATAAAACACAAATAAACTAACTAAAACAAAAAAAAAAATTGTTCAAAAAACCTTATTATGTGCCTTGAACAACTTATTATATGTATATATATTAAAAAGCAGATGACCGTTATCTCACAATTATCACTGTTTATGAAATTAAGGAATACCTTTCTCACACGTTTTGCAAAGTAATTCATCTCTTGTACAACTTCCTATGTCTTACTTTTACACCTCCCTTTGTTAACAGCGCGTGGCTCTGTTTTCCTTCTACACTTGAGCTGTGTCTATCAGAGGCTACTCCACTTCTTCGCTTCCATCATTCAAATCGTCATGTAATTATTCAACGGTGTTAAAGTAGTCGGTTGAGTTTGTTAGCGGTGGTGAAGTAAGGCTGTGACTGTAGCGATGGTTTGCTTTTCCAACACGTAACTACCAGTCAATCGCGACCGCTGAACCATCGTTAACCATCAAACTTCTCATTTTTCAGCTGATGATTTACTGCTGCAACAGTGGTGATGGTTGTCGCTGACTCGCCATCCAACCACGATTTGTAGTTGCGATTATTCTACAACACACCCCCCCCCCCCTCCTATTATCGTGAAATCCCCAAATTTGATTGATTTCAAGGCTCACCGGTCACCACTAGGTCAGATTTGTTTCGTGAATTAGGGTTTTTGATACTGATGATCTTATCAATGAGTTTGGCACTGTTCAATGTTTAAAAACATGAATTGATTGCTTATAGGGGCTTCATGCAATTCCAGTTGTTGTGGGTTTGCATTTATGCTTTAGTATATGCGTATTATAGTTTAAATTTCCTGAACATGTACAATGTTCAATGTTTGGTTTAAATTTCCTGAACATGTTCAATGTTTGGTTTGATGACTTTGATCCATTATATGTGTTGTGTTTAAAACCGTTAATTGATTTGGGCCTTTTGCTTTGGTGTATGCGTGTTGGACTTTGTGGCAATAGTCTGAAGAGGCGATGATGACAGAGTGAGTGTTGACCAAACTCGGTTCATCAAGACGTTATGTGTATCTTCGTTGGGAAATGCAGATGGTAATTTTGAAAATCGCAAATGCAATTGCAGTCACAACAGATTCAGATAAACCGTTGTTTAGTTATAGTCCAACAAATCCAAATTTGGTTTATCAGTGACAACATATCTGATCCTTTGATCCTCTATTGCTCGCAAAAGCTTGGTTCGTTTTTTATCTCATGTTTGGTTTTGTTATGATCTTTTTATAGAAGCAACTAGTTTTTAACTCGGCGCGTTGCGCCAGGCAGGTTGGCAAATCCGAAAGTTGGTAAGACACAAGCATTACCGGTCCTAAGTGTTAAGGCGGTAAGTTGACGTGAATTCAGTCAGTTTCTGTTACATGTGTTATTGTACGGAAACTAAAACAAAAAACAGTTATAAAAATTGAGATGGAGCATTGGGATAGCGTTGGTCGGTGAAACTCGAGCGTTGGTAAAACCCGAGCGTTGTTGGTCCCTGGCGGTGAGTCTATGCAAATTTGGTTGGGTTTTTCACGTTCGTTATAAAACCGGACTAAAAAAAAGAATTTTCATTCGGTCGGTTTCGTTACGGTATTATAACTAAAACAAAATGCGCTAAGTCTACGCAAATTATGTCAGTTTTTATCACATCCGTTACGGTATATTGGCATTGAAACTAAACTAATAAAAAACAAACATAACAAAGATAATTAGAAATATAATTATCAAAGTTTAAAACAAAAAACAAACAAAAAAAAACAAAACAAAACAAAACTTGGCCCAATGGAATCTTGCCAAATGGACCAATCATAGTCCAGCGTCGCCAAACTTCTCTTTTATATATATTAGTAATTAATTTATAATCAAGTCTAATGCAAATTTCGAGTTCTCTGCAAATTCGTTTACTGAGTTTTTGTTAACTGCTCATTACCGGTCAATGTGCAGATTATGATTGCAAGGATAGTTGACGCAATGCTTATACGACGTAGTTTCCTTCCGAAAATGATTACATATTAAACGAGCCGTATACATGTACAAACTAATGTAAATTTATTCAGGGGCAAAGTTGGAATACTGAAAAGCTTCTTTGTTTAATATTGAAGAGGTAGGTCCCAGCAGAGCCCAGTTGGACCCGCAAGACTCACCTTGAAGAGGGACGTCTGCGCAGTTGGACCCGCAAGACTCACCTTAAAGAGGGACGTCTGCGCAAAGACCAACTGGATCCGCAGGACCCACCATGCTCAGAGAGATGAAGACCTTACGCGCAGTACGCCAGCTGTTCCCGCAGGAAAAAGCCTCAAAATGGTGACGTACCCCGCCTGTTCCCGCAGCTGCGGATACTAGCCATCAGGGAAGGCTACCCGCACTAATAGCAAGGCTACACGCACAAGGCACTAACTCTCAATAATTCAGTAATGTCACCTGAAGAAGGAATGAGCAAGCCGGGAATACTCCCGCCCAAATGAGCCAGTCCGTACGCTTCTGGAGGATCTTTTGTACTATACCTGCCAAGGTATGGACAAAATAGACAAGGTCTGACCAAAGCAGCCCATCACAGGGTGACAGCTCACTGACAACAGTACGACGAGCAGCACGCTCTAGTACTTAATGTCACTATCAGCCGCTGCCTACTCACCAACCCTTGTCGTGGAAAAGGAATAGTACACAGCCGGCCATGTCACTATCAGCCGCTGCCTACCCACCAACCACCAGCATGGCACGTGCGTAGCCCACAGTTTGTAGAAAAGGAATATTATACAGCTGGCTGTACCTGCTTGGAAACCTACCTTCGGCTATAAATACTCCAACACCTTGGAACGGTATCATCATCTTATATCTTATCTTATACCATCATATATCTGCTCTAGCTATTTCTCTTAATATACACTTATATCCAGAGCAATCTAGTCTGATTCTCACGCCGGAGGGTGGTCACAAGGAGGTACCCCCCCCCCCCTTCTCAGTGACGAGCTCACGGTGTCTGTTTTGCAGGTCATCAGAAGAATAACCATCTTTGCCGGACCTAACCCTCGTGGGAAACATCTATTTAACCCCCAGGTTATCCGTAATCTGTCGGGGTCACTTAGTGTTTCTTCATTGGCGCCATCCGTGCATAAAAGCTAGAACTAATTCTTTTTCAGTTTTTTCAAAACTTATGGAAAGATGGTTAAGGTTACTCCGGTGCCAAGGCCAGCGAGTGACCAAGAAACCCCGGTAACCACAACCCCAGCTACTGGGGGGAACACCGGCGAGTACACAAATTTTACGAACACTACCCCGGTTACCCAAGCCGGGGCAAGTGCAGTAAACAATCTTTCACTGGGTTTCACCGATACCCAGTGGGAGAGACAACGGACGAGGCTCCCCCGCCAAACACTTGATCAAATTAAAGCGTGGGCGGAAGCACGTCAGAAGGAATTCCAAGCTGAGTTGGATGAACGCTTACGTTCACTCCAACAGGCTGACGAATTCGGAAGCACTCAACAGCTCAACACGAGCAATGAGTGCGACTACTTGGACGATGATCGGGAGGAATCCGACAGTGACGCAAACCCTCGTCATAGGACGAAAGGGAAGCGCAAAGAAACGGACTTCCAACCGAGAAGGAATTTTGGAGAAACCTTCAAACCAAAAAACGCGGGTGGAAACCCACGTGACTTCTCTAAAACCTTCAGACCAACTGTTACAAATGCGGGAACGTCCAAATTTGCAAGGGACATTGCGGAAGCAATTGCCCCGAAAAGTGCCAAACAAATGTCCAACATAGGCACATATGATGGTATATCTGACCCAGACGATCATTTGAACAGATTCATAGTGGGGCAACCGTCAGCAATTGGACGGAACCCACGTGGTGTTACATGTTCCAAATGACGCTTGTTGGGGCAGCCAGAGCGTGGTTTGACCGTCTACCGGTCCACCACATCTACGATTGGGCAGACTTCCAACAGAAGTTCAGCCAACACTTCAGTCAACAAAGAAAGTATACCGAAGAGCAATGGACGATCCTCAACTGCATCCGAGAGGAAGATGAGTCTTTACTAGACTTCATCACTCGCTTCAACTCGAAGAAGCTGAGTCTGGGCACCATAAGCGAGGATATTGTTCGCGCAGCTTTCATCCAAGGCGCCGAATACCCAGAGCTTATCCGCACATTGACGGGTAAAGATGGCATGCCATCCACATGGGATACCATCATGACAGCAGCTAAACGCTTCGCGGAAACGGAAAAGCAACTGGGTAGGGATCTTCCCCAGAGCACAAACCTCTACACTCAAAAAACAAGAGAAAACAACGTCCTTACCGCCCGACAAAACAAAAAGAGGAAGCTTGGTATTTGGCAGTCAAGGGTAAACTTTGGCACCTCATCCGGCTTGCACCCTCGGTTAGGCGGAAAGGATAACATGCAGTCGTCGAACCGGAACTCCAGATGGACGCCACTCACCAAAAGCGTCACCGAGATATTCGCCACCGAGAGGCTCCCATGGCCAGAGGCTCCAATAATCCGACAACGTCCAAACGCTGATCAAAGCAAATCCTGTGACTTCCACAGGACAAAAGGCCACACCACGGAGGAGTGCGTAGCCTTGAAGGATGTCGTCGAAGCATTTGTCAAAGATGGGAAACTCACACACCTCGTGGCGTAATGAACGCTGAGCAGGCTAATGCGTGTAGAACCCCAGTTGGGGAAAACACGAATGAAACTGCAGCTTCAATGTTGGAGACTACATACTGCGTAAACAACGAGATTCCGAACCAGGTGCATATCGGCTCGAAAGGCTCGATGACACCCCCATCCCAAGAACATGGAAGGGAGCTCAATTACGCAGGCTGCATGTAGATCAATTCCAAACTTGTAAAGAAAAGGCCTAGAGCCACTTCTAATGGAAATGATTCTCCTTATCACATTGACGCTGATGGTCTTACATTTATACTTATGATCTGACCACACTGATATGCCGGTATTCACCGCATAAATAAGTGGGGAAGTAAGTCGTTGCGTGTGGACGGCGCCAAAACCCGCATAAACACAAAAAACGGCAGAAATTTCTAAGGAAAAGATGAGGAAAACCTTCACGCAGGTCAGTTATAGGTAAAGTTTGGTCATCCTACTAAATGAAAGTGACGGTCCTACCCGCACAATCATGATAGAGGAAACTGAACATTAACCTATTGACAACCGCGCGTCGAAAGGTTAACTTATTCAAAACACTGATATGCCGGTATTCACCGCATAAATAAGTGGGGAAGTAAGTCGTTGCGTGTGGACGGCGGCAAAACCCGCATAAACACAAAAAACGGTAAAAATTTCTAAGGAAAAGATGAGGAAAACCTTCACGCAGGTCAGTTATAGGTGAAGATTGGTCATCCCACTAAATGAAAGTGACGGTCCTACCCGCACAATCATGATAGAGGAAACTTAACACTAACCTATTGACAACCACGCGTCGAAAGGTTAACTTATCCAAAACACTTGGAAAATTGCTAAGTTAAACTAAAGTATGCACGAGCGAATCATATATTGTTTATGAGGCAAAACAAGTGCCAAATTAAACTATAATATGCATGAGCAAGTCATATAACGTTTATAAAGCAAGTCATTAAGTGAAAGTGACGGTCCTACCCGCACAAACATTTATATTTCATAAAAAATTCAAACATTATAAAGCAAGTCATTAAGTGAAAGTGACGGCCCCCCTTTATATACCCATCGCAATGAATGCGATGAATTTAATGCGGGGGAGAGGGAAAAGCGCAGGCACAATGAGACAACGACACGTGGAAAGCAAGCTCGCAACAGCTGTCGACAGGACGCGTACCGTAAAATTCGCGCCCACGCGCCCGAAAACTCGCACCCACGCGCCTGAAAAAGCGTCTGGAATGACCATATACTGTCACGTCGCCATAACTGCCTGCACGTCCTGAAACTGTCAGAAGAAACCGTCGGACGACGCTAACGTCCCTTCAACAGTTTGAACTGTTCTTATCTTTTCACCAACTCTTCGAATTTCAAAAAGATTCAAAAAGATTCAAAAGTAAGAGGGACTATACCCCCTTACCTTGGTAACCAACAAACCGTAAGACAAGTGCGGGTACAGTGTCAAGGCGAAACCCTTCACATACTTAGCACCTGCAGGGAATTGAAGCCAAGAATACCTTGGTAACCAACAAACCGTAAGACAAGTGCGGGTACAGTGTCAAGGCGAAACCCTTCACATACTTAGCACCTGCAAGGAATTGAAGCCAAGAATACCTTGGGAGTCAAGTAACTATAAGACGAGTGCGGGTACAGTGTCAAGGCGAAACCCTTCACATACTTAGCACTCGCAGGGAATTAAAACCAAGAAGGATCTTCTGGGCCATGCTTGTGGAAAGGGAAATAACATCTCCGCATAGCGGGAACGTTGAGAACTAGCTTGTTTGAAGCTCCAAGATGGAATTGGTTGTTTAACATAATTGATCACTATGTCTAAAACTACCAAAACCTCGTGGAGAATCTACACAAGTGAAACTCAACGCTTCTGACTTGCGAGGAGGTTACACACCTACCCGCATCATACCCAAAGATCAAGCAGAAAAATCAGGAATTTCTGCACGTGACATTAGGAAACCCGCGGGAAGAATCCCCACGGAGAACCTTAAAACTAAAAACCCTTTTCAAAACCCCTTGCTTAAGTCCAAAAGTTCACCTCACTTATTAACAATTCATGAGAAGAACATTGGACTGGGGGGACTTGAAGAGGTAGGTCCCAGCAGAGCCCAGTTGGACCCGCAAGACTCACCTTGAAGAGGGACGTCTGCGCAGTTGGACCCGCAAGACTCACCTTGAAGAGGGACGTCTGCGCAGTTGGACCCGCAAGACTCACCTTGAAGAGGGACGTCTGCGCAGTTGGACCCGCAAGACTCACCTTAAAGAGGGACGTCTGCGCAAAGACCAACTGGATCCGCAGGATCCACCATGCTCAGAGAGATGAAGACCTTACGCGCAGTACGCCAGCTGTTCCCGCAGGAAAAGCCTCCCAATGGTGACGTACCCCGCCTGTTCCCGCAGCTGCGGATACTAGCCATCAGGGAAGGCTACCCGCACTAATAGCAAGGCTACACGCACAAGGCACTAACTCTCAATAATTCATTAATGTCACCTGAAGAAGGAATGAGCAAGCCGGGAATACTCCCGCCCAAATAGCAAGCCGGGAATACTCCCGCCCAAATGAGCCAGTCCGTACGCTTCTGGAGGATCTTTTGTACTATACCTGCCAAGGTATGGACAAAATAGACAAGGTCTGACCAAAGCAGCCCATCACAGGGTGACAGCTCACTGACAACAGTACGACGAGCAGCACGCTCTAGTACTTAATGTCACTATCAGCCGCTGCCTACTCACCAACCCTTGTCGTGGCACGTACATAGCCTGCAGTTGGTGGAAAAGAAATAGTACACAGCCGGCCATGTCACTATCAGCCGCTGCCTACCCACCAACCACCAGCATGGCACGTGCGTAGCCCACAGTTTGTAGAAAAGGAATATTATACAGCTGGCTGTACCTGCTTGGAAACCTACCTTCGGCTATAAATACTCCAACACCTTGGAACGGTATCATCATCTTATATCTTATCTTATACCATCATATATCTGCTCTAGCTATTTCTCTTAATATACACTTATATTCAGAGCAATCTAGTCTGATTCTCACGCCGGAGGGTGGTCACAAGGAGGTACCCCCCCTTCTCAGTGACGAGCTCACGGTGTCTGTTTTGCAGGTCATCAGAATAATAACCATCTTTGCCGGACCTAACCCTCGTGGGAAACATATATTTAACCCCCAGGTTATCCGTAATCTGCTGGGGTCACTTAGTGTTTCTTCAAAGATGCTTGAATGTGCAGGTAATTCGGAGTAATATTGACAATGTCATGATATATAATACTTTTAGTTTTGTGTTTGCTTAGCGAGAGTGAGAAATATTGCAGTTGACTTAAAGTCAACATAGCCGTAGTTGTACATTTGAACTTGTGGTCTAATTGAAACATTTTTTATAATGCATGAGGCTTTTGTATTTGGGAATATAACAACAAATAATGGGCAACTATTATAAAAATTCATGTACCTTCATTTGCAAATGCAATGCTTGGAGCCGGATATCGATGCGCGCGGATGTCTACAGACATTGTACAATGATTAACGAGGTATATATCTCTTGGTATACAAATGTGTATTGTTATCTTCTTTTTTTATGAATTATTAGACTTCGTTTTGCATATGTGGATGGAGTTATTGACTTATTGATCAACTATTGACAAAATATTATTACGGTAACATTGCTTTGCCACGTATAAAGAGAAGGTAGCATTTAACATCTTTTTTCA
The DNA here is from genome assembly GCF_021521415.1 of Bidens hawaiensis. Classification (NCBI taxonomy): domain Eukaryota; kingdom Viridiplantae; phylum Streptophyta; class Magnoliopsida; order Asterales; family Asteraceae; genus Bidens; species Bidens hawaiensis. Next base: position 1,963,532 of record NW_027491241.1, on the reverse strand, counting down.
TTTATCTAAATGCAATGAAACTGTGTTATTGATAGTTTTCACTTTTAATTTTGAGCCTGTGAAAGAAAAGAGGCTATTATTACTTATAGGTTATTTATGTATATGCATTATCTTCCTTTTGCTTTTGACCAACCGAAAAAACATCCGGAACATCCATGACGTCTAAACACACAAATGTGCCCTCACGCCGCAACACGCGGGGTACAAAAACTTGTTTATAGAAAAAGTAACAAATAAAAAACCAATCCCATGCCTGGAGTAGAGTTCGAACCTTGGTATTCCCCACCACAATTGACTTTAAGAAACCTACACAAATCGTGCCATCAAAGAATTAGTTAATGATTTCCTTTCACAAATATATCTTATATAAAAAGCTTAAGAAAACATCTTTACAGCACCAAACTTCTCAATTATACTAATTAGATAATAATTTCACTTTAGTTGACCGCGTATTCGAATCAGCTTGATAATTTTTGGCGTTGTGCATCTCCTAATTATTTAACTTAGTTTACTTCGTTTAACATAAATAATATTTAGTATTATTTTTCACACTTGGCCAGTTATGTTATATAAGTTAATAGTGTCGTGCATTATTATATCACGCATCTTGAATGATCTTGTTGTAACTACGTCTCCTATGTCGAGTAAGTTCGCTCTGCAATTATTTTTATTAAATCAAATAGTTATTGTTATTATTTTTATTAAAGGGCAAATACCATAAAAAACCAACATACTTTCTGTTTTTTCTCATAAAAGTCCCTCAACAATTTTTTGCACATAAAAGTCACTGTACATGCTAATTTTGAACATAATCGTGAAGAAAAATAATCTAACTTTCTAATTATTTGGAGCTGATTATTTTTCATCAATAATACGAAACTAGGACACTCCTTGTTAAGTTGTCATAATTTGTAGCACTCTTTGTTTACTTTCAAGTAGAAGTCAACTGATAAAAGAAAAGAAAAATATATATATAGTCCATGAAACTCAACAAGAGATTTTGTGGACTAACAGCTTAAAAATAAAAATGATAGAAATGTTAGATGAAATTAAATTGTGGGCAGTGACATATATAATATAAATTATAGTTAAACTAGGTTAAACTGATGTCGTTTTTACTTTTATAAGACTAAACATAAATAGCTAAATACTTCAAAAAAAATACATTCAAATTATACGGTTCGGTCCGGTTTTATACAGCCAGTTTTTGGTATAAAACGTAAATCAAACCGAAACCGTTCATTAAGGTTTGAGATTTTATAAACCAACCGACTGAAATTTAGGAAAAAACCGACCACAAAACCAAACCTATGATCGGTTTTGACGGTTTTAAATCGAAGCGTGAACACCCCTAACGATAATTAATTTCCTTTTTAAGTTGTTTAATTTTTTTTTATTATTGTGTTCAAAATTAGCATGTACAGTGACTTTTATGTGCAAAAAATTGTTGAGTGACTTTTATGAAAAAATACAGAAAGTATGTTGGTTTTTTATGGTATTTGCCCTTTATTAAATCAAATAGTTATTGTTATTATTTTATCGAAATTGATACACTTATCAACTATTAGATAAATTTGGTTTTCGACGTGTTTTGTATTAATATATAATATTAACTAATTGAAAAGTATGTGTTGTTACATTTTCCTCTCGTTAAAGAAATTTCGTCCTCGAAATTTAAGCTATACTCTATAGTTCAGTTATAGATACTGGATAACATAACTAGGGACTTGCCATTAGATGGCATAGACGAGATTGAATATTTTCTAACTAAAGATGTGTTGGAAACAAGTTATTCCAACTCTCATGATAATATGTAAATGGGGCCTTTGTAAATGGGCGATTGTTCATAAGACTAATGAGTAATCCATGCAGACTTGTTTTGATCTCAAGCAATACTTTTCCAAGGTCATAAATTTTTATTATAAGTAGTAAGAATATTAGGGGAATAAGTAGAACACTCTTTCAGTGTATATGGAGAGAGCATCATGGCAATAAATTTATTCATTAACTAAATATTATTTTAAAATATTTGGGCTTGCGAGAATGTACAGCCCTCACCCAATTAGGTGAGTTAAAACACTTGAACTCGAGCCGAAATGTTTCAATCTCTAGAGTATATGTGTGACATGGATGCACTAGAGTCCATAGTAAGAAAGTGTAAGGAAAAGAATGCTGCCATTTTTTGTTTTATTATTTTTTATAATAGTTAAGACTTTGTATAAAAAAATATTTTTGATTTCTTTATGCATACAACTAAAGACACAATTTGGTGTAACTAATAGGACATAAACAAATAATTTCAAAGGAATTCCTAGGTCGATACACCAAAAGTGTTTACATGCTTTGCGAAAAAGAAGTTCTCACCTAGAACTTGTGAACGATGAACAATGTGAGGATGAAGTTATTAAAGGAATAATTGTTTTATGAAGAGTACTCTTAAGCTAATGATCGAGCATATTAAGAGTATGTAAGAGTGATACACGTTGGATATGGCTAAATATGATGATCCCAGGCAAGGAGTTAGAAATTAATCCAATTAAAAATTGGTTATACTATTTGTACCGGCAGAGATGAGAATCAACACATTTGAAACATCATTACGTCCTTTATTGAATTGATTTTGAATTAGCTATTTGGATTTTGTCAATCAACAAGATAGGACATGTATACGCTTAGGCTATTAGAGATCTATTTCGAACTGGATGATTCACATGTGCATCAGGAGATGCAAGTATAGGTTTACGAGATTAGCTGTGGGAGTGAAATTAAACACCGATAGTCGAGGTTTAGGTTAGAGCTAATGGATTTTTCATGATAATTTGTCGAGGGTCAATCTAGTCGACTTCCTTGACGATTATAAAGTGGTGCAAGTATGATTTCCAAATTAAAGTTAAACTTACTGTTGAAGGTTATTCGGTTTTCAATTTGGTTGGTTTTCTTATCAATCGTTTGATTTAAGTTTTGCATTGTGAATTTTAAGAACATGGCCGGGTTAGTGTTTCTAGCAAACCAACTTCACAGCGTGTTACTAACGCTCAAGGGCAAATCATACAAGACACCAATCTAACTTATGAAAATACAACAAAATTATGAACATCAATATAGTTTTTCTAGGAGCATAAATTATAAGAAAGATAAAAGTTTTAATTGAAAAACAGATGCAATAAATTTAATGTGTAGACACACTTTAACGGTTAAACTTTGAATCATGTCAAAAAAATATTGATGGGTGGGTCTAAGAAAAGTTTTTTATGTAATAAATCAACATGAGTTTATTTATTTAGTGTTCGTTTATATTTATATTATAAGCAAAGGCTATATAGTGGCAAATAAATGTAAGGAGCATGCTCTCCTGTCCTCAATAAAGTCAGTAAACTTTATTATCTCTCTATACAATCAAATTTCAAAATAACTCTAATATCATGCTTACACGGGAATAGAAAAAAACACAAGAAATAATAAAATAAATACATAAAACATAAGTCTTAAAATATAGGAAGTTGACAAAAAAAAAATTAAACAAAAGAGCACCTTTTCAGAAACAATGGGAGGGTCATTAATACTATCAGAATTTTAACATTTTAACGTATAAGGCAAAAGAGTAAATGAGAGAGTGACGTTGCAACACTGCTATGGACAAAAACTTACCTTATGCTCCATCATGGCAGACTCAACCCTGCATACCGATAGACATAGCAATCTTGATTAATTATTGACAACTCATGTACGCATATGTCATGGAGACACTAATTGATCACTTCATTGCAGTTGAACTCATTGGTTAACATATTGAATAGGATTAAATGATACTATCTTATTTTGTTATTATTTTATTTGATCAAATGTTTATAATCTTATTTGAATGCATGTACGACCTTCTCGTTTAAACCAAACACCGATTTGATTCAAAATTTTGCATCACATACGGCAAAGGGGTTGGTGGCCTAGCACTATTAATAGCCTCACATCCATTTCCATTCTGATATAACCGAAGAAATGGAATTTAAATTCTTTTATATATATATATATATATATATATCGTTTGTTCTTGATATAATTCATCAGTTGCTTCTTATTCTAAAGTCTCATGCATGTTATCAGTCAAATATAATCAAGACAATCTCAATGTGGCTGGGTCCAGGTCTAGAGAGGAGAGGAGTGCAAGAGAATTTTAATCGGGGCTTACGCTAGCTTTAGAGTTTTGCTAGGACGTACGTTTCCCGGAAAACCATACCGCCGGCTGCCACTTGCAGTCGTTTTGCCACCACAGAAGCATAACTCTTGGCATAGCACACGGTGGGACAAAAACTGGTGGGCTTGGGATTCAAATTGACAACCAATTCAACAAATATTAAAAAATAAATATGTCAAATAAAGTTTCTCAAAATTTACAAAAAATCACTACATTTTCTTTTTCCATAATGTTTACACTCACAACCACTTAAAACCTTATCTTATAATTTGCAAACTTCTCTCACATAATTTTAGGGGATATGATGAGAATGCTCTAATATCACCCTTCAACATAGGTGTATACATCATTTCCTTATTCTCCGTATTCTATTTTTTTCTAATTTAGTACAAAAACGGAGAGGGAGAGTGCATGAAGGGAGTGAACACGTTCACCATCCCCACGAGAGTCATTTCACGCGTGACCAACAAAAAGGAGGGGCAGTGCTCTAGGGGAGTTGTAGTTGGAGTATACCGGTCGTATTAAATCCCCTCAAGCCCGAGAGGAGTTGGAGTATACCGGTAGTATATAATAAGATAACATTGATACATTTATTATCCGTATTCTATTTTTTTTTCTAATTTAGTACAAAAACGGAGAGGGAGAGTGCATGAAGGGAGTGAACACGTTCACCATCCCTTATTCTCCTTAGGGGTATACATCATTTCCTTATTCTCCGTATTCTATTTTTTTCTAATTTAGTACAAAAACGGAGAGTGAGAGTGCATGAAGGGAGTGAACACGTTCACCATCCCCACGAGAGTCATTTCACGCGTGACCAACAAAAAGGAGGGGCAGTGCTCTAGGGGAGTTGTAGTTGGAGTATACCGGTCGTATTAAATCCCCTCAAGCCCGAGAGGAGTTGGAGTATACCGGTAGTATATAATAAGATAACATTGATACATTTATTATCCAAACATGAATTAACCACAAAGCAAACACGTAGGGCAAATGATATAACTCCCCACTCTTAAGCAAATTCAACAAATATGCACACAAATAGTTTTCTAGGACAATTTTATTAAAAACGGAAAAGGTAATAAATTTAATTGAAGGTTCTTAAACTCTAAAACGCTTAAACTTTGATTCACGTTCAAAATTGACGTTGTGTTCACACTTGATTTTCTCCTAAACTAATCTCAACCCTTCATATTCAAAATCAATTGACAAGATTACTTCTTATTCTTCCTACAAAAACTATACTTCCTATTATAACCTAACCCTTAAGTAATAAATGAGTTTATTTAGTGTTAGTATTACTATTATAAATATCTTATAAGCAAGCTAAAAAGGTCAAATAAATGTAAGAAACATACATTCGTATTGTCAAAACTAAACTGAACTCAAATCAAATAATATATAGCAACTTTTAACTTTTTTATTCAGACAATCAAATTATGGTAAATTTATAACTCTAATATTAGGCTTATGAAGGAAAAGAAAAATACATATATAATAATAAAATAACTATAATACACTAGGTTTTATCCCCCGTATAACGAGGGTTGTTTTACATTTTTTGTTTTTTAATATTTATGTTTTGGATTTTAATTTTTTTTTATTGTAAGAAAGTTAATAATATACTTAGGGTTTGATGATGAAAAGGTTTCCCAAATATATGATATGTTATAACCAGTTTAAAAGTTATCTGGATTGGTGACCCATGACCCGTTTATTTTTTTTACTATAAAATTGTTTCTTAATTATAAATATCTGTTAAAAAAATCAAATATTAATTTTTAGTATATCCCTATTTTATATTATTTTTATATCAAATATTTGGTAATATTAATTTTTAATTTAATGAGATGTTATAACTCGTTTAAAAGTTATATGGGTTTGGTGAGACCCATACCCATGAATTCGGATCAAATGCATGAGAAGCCTTCATTTACAAATAAAGCAATCTGGTGGCTTGAAAGAACTTAGGGATCAACTAGAGATCTTTTAAAGGTTTCGTTTATATACGTTATAGATTATAAATGTCTTAATATATAGGAATATGACAAAAAAAATAAAAATAAAAAGAAAAAAAAGACACCAAATAATAAATAGGATTGGTTAACATAATAAATATTAAATATTAAATATTATTAGTATTAATCCTATTCCTCAACATTAGCAGAAAATTAAGAGTTTAAGTATCTGAAAAACCATAAACTATAAATGACAAAGGGGTTGGTACGTTGGCCATAGGCTCAACACACAAGTGAGGTATAAAGATATTTTAATAACGACACATCCATTTCTAGTATTCTGATATAACATAATAAGAAATTGAATTTAACTAAAATGGAAGCTAACACTTTGGTTTTGCAATCCATTTTTATACTTTGTTAAACGGTTCTTGATGTAAACAAGTTGGTTCTTGTTTTAATTAAAGTCTCATGTATTTCTTTATGACTAATTGCTTGAATTAATTTTATTTTGTTACCTTCATATTTATTTTATTTTATTTTTGTTCTATTGCTTTAATTAATTTTATTGGTTAGTACATTTATCATCAAGCAATTTTATGTTAAGAGGACTAAAAGAATAATACAAAAACAACAAAAAGACAAATTTGTTATTGTAATAATGAAAGAGGAGCAAGGGTTTTATAGTGAGGCATATGTGCCTATTCGAGCATAATTCATACACATTTGCAACTTCTCTCTCTCTCTCCCTCCCCCCCCCCCCCCCCTCTTTATGTGAAATATAAAAATTTTGGGTTTTTTTTTTACTTTTTTAAAATTTTTGTTTTTTTATAATTTTTTATATATTTTTTAAAGGTTTTTTATTGGTCCAAAATGGTTCTCAAAGTTCTTAATTTGCCAATGGTTCTTTTAGGATCCTTACCATATATATATATATATATAAGAGAAGTATAGTTTGAAAACCCTCTTGAGTTGAGAAAACCCGTGAAAATCCTATGTAACATCGTTTTTTTTTTGTTACATTTAATATATGTTGTTACATTTAATACAAAACATCGAAAACATAAAAAAAATGTTTTGCTATTTTTTTATATTTTTTTAGTAATTTTTATATATGTTTTCAGGAGAAAGAAAATGTAAATAAACTTTACATTTTTTATTAACTTTAATTGTGGACCACAAGATTTAATCTTTAATTAAAAACATATGGTTGAGAATGAGTTTCTAGAGTTTTCACAACTCAAGTGGGTTTTTATTCTAACCTAACTCTCTCTATATATATATATATATTATGGGTTAGTTTCATTTGAGAACTCAAAAAAAGTTAAGAACTTTTAAGAACTCTTAAAAACTAAATATGTTTTTAACTTTTTTTTATATATTAACATTATTTGAGACTTGTTTTATCATATTTATAAAAAAAAATTTGATTACATATATAAATCACAGGTTACACATGTGTAAAATTTATGTGATAAAAATTTACATATGTGTAAAAAAACATAGATATGCGTAAAAAAAACTAATTTTCATAATTGTAATCGTAAATATAGATGTCAAAAGTGATAATATTATACTTAAATAACATCAACCTATAAAAATTTTTACAAAAAACGTTAGTTATTAAGAGTTCCTTCAAGTTTTTAAATAATTTAAGGGTTCTCAAATGATATTAATCATATATATATATATATATATATATATATATATATATATATATAAAATTCTTAATATATAGGAATCCGAAAAAAAAGACACCACATAATAAATTCGATTAGTTAACATAATAAATATTAATTATTATTAGTAGTAATCCTATTCCTCAACGCACGAGTGAGGTATTGGGATATTTTAATAACGACACATCCATTTCGAGTATTCTAATATTGCATCATAAGAAATATAATTTAATTAAACACTTTGGTTTTGCAATCCATTTTTATACTTTGTTAAATGGTTCTCGATATGAGAAGCTAGTTCTTGTTTTTATTAAAGTCTCATGTATCTCTTTATGACTAATTGATAGAATTAGTTTTATTTTTTACCTCTATTTTATTTTATTTTTTCAATTGCTTTAATTGATTTTATCTGTTAGTACATTTATCATCAAGCAGTTTTATGTTAAGAGTATTAAAAAAATTATACAAAAACAATAAAAAGACAACGTTGTTATTGTAGTGATGCAGGAGAAGCTAGTGTTTTATAGTACACGGATGCCTATATCTATGTGCTTATTCGAGTATAATTCATACATACTTGCAACTTTTATCTCTCTCTCTCTCTCTCTGTTTGCTTGTAAGACCCCAAAACCCGGGAGTCTTACATTTGATCATCATACTCAAAATTTTCAAACATAAAAGTCAAAATGATTTCGATTTATTCAAAAACATGTCTAGAGTTACATGGAACGGAAAAATAAACAAGTACCAAATCCCAAAACCAGGAAATATGCCCAAAAATCCAAAATTTAAATACGTGCAATAATAAATGGAAAGAAAACAGTTGCATTATTAATTCTCCGACTAGATATGCCTTCAACCGTCCGAGTAGTCTCGAACACGTCCAAGCGGTAGATCCCTACTTTTCTACCTGAAAATCAATCTAACATACACACAAAGTCAGCTAAAGCTGAGTGAGTTCATGTTTTTATAAGTGACATCCATAAATCAATTTAAATTAATAAATATAAAAATTTTGGAGACAATCATAATTAAATAAATGAATATTTTTTCCTTGGTCAAACACGTAACACGGGCCTCCTCACCCCGAGTCTTCCTCGAGTAATATATTTGACCCGGTCGCGGTTTAACAACACAAAATCACGTAACACTAGCCTCCTCACCCCGGGTTTTCCCCAAGTAATATATTTGCCTCGGTCACGGTTTAATAAAACAAAATCACGTAACACGAGCCTCCTCACCCCGGGTCTTCCCCAAGTAATATATTTGACTCGGTCACGGTTTAATAAAACAAAATCACGTAACACGAGCCTCCTCACCCCGGGTCTTCCCCAAGTAATATATTTGGCTCGGTCACGTTTTAACAAACCTAAACACGTGATACGGGTGAGTCTTCCCCGAGTAATATATTTGACCCGATCACATTTTAGCAGGACGGCGGGCCTCCTCAACCAAGTCACGAGACACGAAGTCAAGGACTCAAGTAATATATTTGACCCGCCGAGGCATAAACATGCAACACGGGCCTCCTCATCCCGAGTCTTCCCCAAGTAATATATTTGACCAGGTTACAGTTTACCAACACATACACATCCATATACACGCTTACAACATCTTAATCGATTAATCAACCAAGCAATATCATCACGTGTAATCCATAAATAATGGATCATCTAGGAATTAATACTAGGCCTAATAATATCCTGGAGCGTAGACCATAGGTAATATATATAAACTTAAGGAATATATGACCATAAACGAGTCTAAAATATCTTAAGGCATAGAATAAAATTCACATATAGTTTCATAAATGCACAAATATGAATAAGGCTACGTAATACCATCCAAATAGTTTAAACGAGTAAAATCGGGTAAAATTGTAATAAGGTGTGTATGCTAGCCCAAAATATAAAAAGATTAAAGAGGACATCATGAAACTCACCTGACACAAGTCACACAAGTACCAACATGCTAGAGAATCTCTGAGCAGTCCCACAAATCAGAAGCCTGTCGAATTGCACACAACAATTACTAACTAACCCGAACCGACTTGCTTATTCTACGGGACGTCCTAACATAATTTAATTGACCCGAATCCTCACCCATGATAATATCATTTACATCAGCCCCCGAGGCCTTTAATTTACCAATACTACCCTCAAATAAAACCAGGAACAAAAGGGTTTACAGACTACACTCGGTTTACATTAATTGTGTCGAATTCGCGCGTTATCACTTTGTTTAAGTAACTACCAACCAAATCAGGTCTGTTTATATAAAATATGGTATTATTACAGCCAATAAGTCCCCACGACACTACACGAGCTGCACAGGTCGGCAATCCCCTTTTACAACGCACGAATTATCGTTTAAGCGAGAATTCACGTTCTACCGAACCGTTTGAGCAATTACCAACCAACTCAGCCCCGTATTGATAAAATATCACATTATTACAGAAAATAAGTCCACATGACACTACACGAGCTTAACGGGTCGGCAATCCCCTTGTACAATGCACAGATTACCGTTTAAGCGAGAATTCGCGCTCTACCGAACCGTTTGAGCATCCACCAACGAATTCAGCCCTGTTTTATTAAAAATTATTGTTTCAACAGCCCGTTAATCATATTAACAATACACAAACTGATTTGGTTGTTAATCCCCTCAAACCACACGCGAAACACAACAATTAACAATTTAAACGACCGAAATCCTAGTTTCCGAACTATTAACGATTGTCCTGTCAAATCAATTCCATTGGCCAAGATATTTTTAGTATGAAGTATGTGACATACCTAGCGATCTATTACAATAACAACCTTGGTCAAAACAGCCCCGAAAATAGCTTAATTAGGCAGCCACCAGTTTCACCTAAACCAAAAGAATCGATCAATAACGAGTCTAATATGCAGATTTTACATGCAAAGATATATTTTATTACATAGAAAAATCATAGGAATAAATTATGAAATTTTTAACAGAGTTTCATAAATGTCTTAGGTTTCTAAAAATATTTTTTTTATATTTTTCCAGTCCATAAAAAAATCATAAAAAAATTTATCCAACACAGAAAGATACGTTCAACTATTTCAGTGCGCAACAAAAGGGTTTTATTTGTTTAAAAAATAATACCAAAGCAAATTAAACGATTCCAATTGAGTTGGAATCCTAACTCAAAATTTGAAGTTCCAGAAGTGGAACCAACCAATTTGGACATGTCATAAAAGAGTTATGATGTCGGGAAGACAGACCAGAATTTGACTCCCTGCATCAGCTTTGACACGTGTTTTTATAAAATCATAAAAACCATTCAAATGTCGTCCAAAAATTACAAATTATACCTTTCTGGAAACTAGACTCGAATTAGAACATCATGGAACAAGAATCGATCAAAAACAATCAATTATCATCGAGTTACAATGCCACACCTATTGCATGAACCATAGATTGCATTCTGATTAGATGCCTAGGCAAATATGGAACTATTTCCAGTAGTGTTTGGATCGTTGGTATTGTAAGATTGATCGTTGTAGTTTCCATGACCACGTCGATTAGAGGAACCACGGTTGCAGTTGGGTGGTCCACGAGTGGTATAAAAAGCCTAATTCTGTTGTTGCGCTGATTGCACAGTAAACCCCAAGTTTCTCATCAACTTTTGAAGAGATTGCACTGTTTCAGGCAAAAGCTGGTATCCGGTGGAAGAGGTAGAATCACGGCTGTCGGTAGCCGTGAATGCTTGAGTAACAGCAACGGTGGGATCAGACTTTTTAGTCATGTAGTCGTAATCAACAATCACTCCAGGAAGTTCCAAAAGAGCAACAGGAGGCTGTCTTTCAATCAAGGTAGATTTTAACGAAATGTATTCTTCCTTAAGACCTGCAATAATCAGTATAACGACTCTTTTTCTTTCATAGGCTCACCAATGTTTGCTAAAGCATTCGAATACTCTTGTGCTCGGGTAATATATGCAGCAGAAGTTTCTTCCGGTTTCATCTCGATCTTGAGTAATTGGGTTTTGAGGGTGTATTCTTGTGAAGATATATGTGGTGCATAAGCACGTTCCAAGGACAACCACAAGTCACAAGAGGTATCACCTATACATGCTATACTTCAGAGATCATTGAAAGAAGCATCATACGGACACGAGCATCATTTAAGAACCATGCAGAATAATCAGGATTTGGTTATATTGCAGGCGGCGCTGGATCTTTGTCAGAAGAAGAGCAGACGGTGATGGTTTGACATGGACATGAAACAGATCCATCAATATAGCCAAAAAGACTATTGGTGATGAGGAATGGTTGAATCATTGTTTTCCAATATCCATAACTAGGTTTTGAACCCGTGTATTACATGAGATTTGTCAAATGACCGAAATTTAGGTATTAAATCATACGTAATTTATGGATTTTCTTTTGAATTTTATAGATTATTTTTAATATTATCACACACACTTCAAATGTTACATATTTAAATTTTACATTTTCTTAAGATTAAAATAATGTTTTAAGATGACATAAAATCAATTATCGGTACCTAAACATATTAAAGATGTTTTTTTATTATCAATATGAATGCAAGTTAAACAGTGTTTTACAAACTGTAAGATTATAAATGTTATATTTATTCAACTAAATTTAAAGTACACACATAATATATCTATTATAAACATAAGTCACTAAATATTATAAATGATTCGTAGATCATTATTCAACTAATTTAATAATTCATTGTTTGATTTTAAGCTTATTGTAGATGTTCAATAATTTATATGTTTTTTTTAAATCATGATTAAACTTTCTATATCTAATAGTAAAATTAGATATAACGGGTTAGCAAAAATTATTGTGATTTAAATTATATTAAATAACTTTTTTTTCATATGAGTTACAACTAATTTGTCATACCAATTAAACACATGATCCATGAATAGCATGGATTAAGGAGAGTGGAGACTAGAAAATAGAAGAGAAATTAAAGTTTAGAATAAATGTGGTTAGGACACATCATCATTATTATTTTTGTTTATTAGTGTAGGTAGATTGGTGGGGCTAAGTTTAAACCCGAATTTGTGAGAGTTGTGATTAGTTTTCTCCACTGTGATGAAGGTTATGATGGCCATTGTGAACCAATTGGGAAGAGCAGAGGCCAACCAAAGAAAAACAAAATAAACAAGGGAGGCCGTGGCTGAAATTAGGGTTGAGTAGGCTTTGATACCAAGTTAAACTTGGTATGAAAGTTGTATGTTGTATTTGATAATAATAATCTCTGTACAAGGGGACTCTATATGTAGAGCCATATCAAGCAAATAATAGTAAGAGATAATTTACAATCATTAACATATTTAGAACTATACTCTATAATCACGGTATTATCAACCTTCCATCTCCCCTCCTTAGGATTGGTAGTTTAGCCTATCAACCTTCAATCTCCCCTCCCTAGGATTGGTAGTTTAGCCCATAATTAATTGACCTTTTTATAGGTCCACTCAAGCTCACGGATCTAACACAATTAGACAAAAAAACAATGATCTAGGTGGCTAAAACACCTAAATGCCATGGATATAAGATGTAGAAAGCTAGAAATAAAGCTTGAAAAACAATGTACCAAAACTAATTCTTTAAATCCTAAAGTTTTTGTCATAGCTCCCCGATCATACATAATGCTTCTTTAACCGTATTATTGTAACCACGGATAACAAAGTTACAAGAGAGATTTGACTTCAAAGGTAACATCAAATCATGTCTTTCGAATCTTAAAAAGCCCGACCGGGCAGGGCAGATCTAGCTCTCAATTAAAAAAAAATAGAATTTGATTTAAATTGTTGGAAAATTCGTCCGAGAAAATTTACTTTTTAACTGGCCATCAATCATGGAATATTTGGTAGTCAACGATGATCAATGTTGGTCAATCTTAATTATTGATGGTTAATGAGGATTAGCGTTGGTCAATATTATTAATAGTTAATGGTTAACAAGGTCAAATAGGGCGAATGATATCCATGATTAGAGCATTCTCATCCAATTCCTTATTTTATGTGAGGAGTGTTTTTATAATTTGGAGAGTGATTCAGGGTGTTATAAGTGAAGAGTTTTTATATTTTATAAAAAGTAGTGATTTTTCTGTATATTTGAAAAGCTACTGTTCATCCCTGTAATTTTTTAATATATTTTGAAAGTGGGTGTGAGTAAAGGAAAGAGAAAAGATAATGATAAAAGATATAAAAAGTATTATTTAATTGAAATTGAGAGAGAAAATGTAATGAGTTTTAATGTAATTTTTAGTTTAGAGATAAAGGGTTGAATGAGAATGCTCTTATAAATTAGGTCATTAATGGTCAATCATGGTTAATAATGGATAGTGATGGTAAACTAGTTAAATAATGTTTATATGAGTTATGGTTAGTAATGATTAGGAATGAGGGTTAATAATCATTGAAGATCATTAACAATGTATTTTTTAGTTTTTTATTTTAGGGTTGAAAAGATAAGAAAATTTTTCTTTTTTCATTCTTGAGTTTTTTCATTAAAAAAAAAGAAAAGAGAATGGAAAGAAAAGTTATGGCTTTTTTCCTCAAAAACTTTCTAGCCAAATATGGTCTGATTCGGAAGGAAAGTTTATAATCATGAATAATATTACTAATTTACCCTATTTTTTCTTTCCTATCTAACTCAATAATAAGGACATGATTGTAAAGTTACAATTTTTTTTCGTATCTTTTCCTTTCTATCTAACTCAAGAATGTAATTAACGCTTTCTTTTCTATTCTTTTATTTTAACTCGAGAATGTTTTTTAAATATATAATTTATTTTCCTTTCTTCCCCTATCCAATCTTATCATTTCTTTTCTTGTATTTTAAACGCGAGAATGCAGTGTAAGGGTAATAATATTTCCAAACGTGTTAATAACACGAGATTGAAACTTTGTTGTGGTGTTTCATAAATTAAAAGTTTTAAATATGAAAATTTGCTTATAAATTGCACCTCTTTTCTCATTGTTGCAAAACGAGTCATTGAGTTAGCCGAAACCAATTATTTGGACGCACTTCTTTAGTGGCTGATTTGTACATGTTATAATATGACCATCATCAATTATGAGGATGGTTATTATCATTTGCAAGTAATCTTCTAGCTGATCAACTATGCATTTATGTAAGTTATACATTTTAACTAGAATCTAACCAAGTAGTTGGAATCTTTTTTGTTTTGAATTGAGTTGGTTGTAATCCATCTGAGTCACTTTCATTGCATGCTATTATTATTTAAGGATCAACCCTAGCTATGCCATGTGGCACGCCACATGACAAGCAACGTGTCTCGTCTGCTTAACCTCCACGTCGCTTATCACAATGGGTTACTTAAGGGTCCGTGAAGGAGAACCGCTTGCCAAATCTTCTTGACGACTGCAACAATAGTGGTCAAAGATATTTTAATTTTGTTGGTCTTATGAAGATTACTTGGCATCCACTTGGGATTATCCTTCTTTCTCCCAGGCTCATTGGAGCCGTGAGTATACATCTATATCTATACTATATTACTTGTACTAAATCCGTGCAATGTTGGGAAGACGACAATTTGCAACGCAAAAATTAACAAGAAAAAAAAAGTCAAGCTTCTTTGATCAAGCTAGTGCATTACGCCAAGTTTCAATAACCATTTTATTTTTGTTGTGCATAAGATTTTGCGGGTTATATAGCAGCTACATTTGTATTAAAAAAATCAGCAACGTATCACATTTAAGACTTAGGAGCATAGACCACTATAGTTTTATCAAAATTTGTTGTCGCATTTAGTCCATATCTACATATGACCAAACCAGTATATGAACCTTCATTTGCCAAACAAGTACATATACATGTCATAATAGTGAACAATAATAAACAAACATAAATACTTTCAACAAATAAACAAACTAAAAGCCAACAACAAAATATAAAACTGCAAAATTTACAAACTGAACTAGCAAAAACAGCCATAAATACAGCTACATTGCTGCAAAGCTGTACTTGAAATACAGTCAAATTTGCAGCATAGTTTGGACATAAAGCAATCCCGATATTGACCGGTTTACACACTCGATAACAAGCTTTTTTTCATGCTGAAATGAAGTAAAATAGTTTTTCCACTTCGGGCCGACACCTAAGGGCGAATAGTAGACGGATAAAGCGCAGTCACTGCTTTAGAAACCCTACCATATAAAAAAACATAAAAAGTCAACACTAAAAAAAACAGCTTTGAGCCACAAAAAGTCAAACCTGACCCAAAATTCGAAATTGACCAGAACCTTTCCCAGTCCGAGTCCCTTACATTTTAGTATTACCAATATACCCCTAATAAAAGACCGGAACCTATCCCAGCCCCTTACAATTCATAAATACCTGCAGAATTTCGTTTTTTGGTTTACTATTTTAGGCCAAACTTTATAAATTAAAGACAGAATTACAAATTTTGTCATTTAAAAATAGCCAAAAACCGGTTCGTGTCCTTTTCTAAGTTTCCTTGCAGGCGGTGTACTTTAAACTTTTTTTTTCTACACGTTATGTCCTTTACGCTAACTGGGTTAGAAAAACTCAGTTAAATGACAACATGTGCATAGCATGTGAGGGCATATTGGTCTTTTCGTCTACTGGTAGTTATTTATAATTAAAAAATAAATTAATATATTATAACAAAAATAAATAATAGATATTAAATATATACTCTCTCTCTCTCTTCCCGTCTTCTTTCTCTCTCTCTACTCTCTCCCTCCCTCTCACTACACCAAAATCAACTTATGTAATTTAAAAAACTTTTTTTGCATTGAATTGTATTTTTCATTTTAAATTTGTAATTTTATAGTATTAATATGCAAAAACAAAATAAAATACTTTACAAAAAAAAAGGTCGTGTTCATGTAAATACAAGAATTTTCATGTCGTGTTTAGGCTCACATGTCTTAAATGATTTCAAGCTCGCGTCATCAACGTGTTCATGTCAAATATCCGAGTTCGTGGCAGGGTACAACTTGTTGACCTACAAATACGCCCCGTTTAGCACCTATAATTTTTAAGAACAGTTTAGATAAGATATTAGTACCTAAGATGGAAGCCACCATTGATGAATTCTAGTTATGTGTAGATTATTAATCACATCTCCCTAATAACCTGTTAATAACCGTACACGTAGCATATATATAAAATAACAAATGTGACACTTAATAGTGTCCCCACACACCTTAATACTATTAAGTGACAGTAGCGACAATATTATCATTAATTTATGCAATATTATCATTAATTAATGCAGCCGTTTCTTCAGCCTCAGAAGTTGAAATACAGTTATCAGTGTCCCCACACACCATTATGACGGCCCCGTATTTAAATCAGTTATTAGAAACACAAACAACTAATAATAATTCACAAATATTAAAAAAATGTAGAGCCTTAATATAGCATTTCAATTGTGCACACCCAATCATTATAGCCTTTGTTTTCGTTGAACTCATTTTAGGCTTATTTTGTATTGGATCGAAATTCATTTGATTCTTTTTTTAACTAAGCCAAACCAAGCCTAGCCAGCTTAGCTCAAAACCAAGCTAAGGTCGAGTTAAATTTTTAGAAACTGAACCAAGCCAGAGTAGTTCAAAATGGAGCCAAGCTCAAGTCAAATTTTTAGGTCAATTTCAACAATGAACCGAACCAAGACAACTCGTTTTAAAACGAGCTGAGCACAAGGCTTCCTTGGCTCGGCTTGACTGGTGAACGGCCTTATTTGAGATTACAGTTATTAAATGCGTTAGGTGCACTTAAGGCGCATAGGCCTCTCTGAGGGCCTAAGATGTAGGCGCAGAAAAAGCGTGGGCTAAAAAAACGCAATTATATAAAAAAATCAAAAACAAAATTTGCAATGTAAAATATCAATTTTTTTTCAAATACCAAAATATTTTATAACCATGATCCTCAACATAAAGTACCAAAATCTTTTAAGAACCCAAAATAACCAAATTGTTCACACTTGAACAAACAGTTCATAAAATAATAAATACTAGGTTAGAGCCTGTGCTCCATACGAGTGAAAAATATAATAAAAATAAAAAAATTATTATATGTAATACGTAAATTCAATTGTTTCACATAATAATTTTTATTTATGACTTTTTTTATTAAGTTTTTGATATATTATGCACCATAATTTTAAGATGAAAACCAAATCCTGATGTTTAATTTATTTCAAATAAAATATTCATACCGATATTATTATATTAAATATTGTGAGTATAAAAATGATAGTTATAACAAAATGTTGTCACATATTTGAAAACTAAATTTATAAAGACTAAGATATTGTTGTAAAAGAAAATAAATAAAAATATATTATATTTTAAAATAAAGAGGAAAACGATGAACAATCTTAAATGGTTGTATTAAAGAGACATGAGAACACAATGTCATATTGTCAATTATGAAAATGTTAATAATTAAATATAATTTTGGTTTTATACTTAAAGAGAAATCACATTATATATGTTAAGTCAAGAAATCAAACACATACCATTTTAGTGAGTTGGTAAGCATATTTGGTTTGAAACATGAGATCTTGAGTTTGAAACCCGTATCACACGATAATATATTTTTTAAAATTTTATAAAGCGTTACGAGTCATGGGTTATAATAGGAAAACGGGTCATGAGTCGTAATATAATAAGAAATAGTGACATGACATCCACGTGGCATCCTATGTGGAGTGCCTAGTTAAATGTCATGTACACACCTTGTGTTGCTTTAATAGTATAGTTAGATTAACAGTTGTCTGTCATTTTAAAGCAGCATTGAGTTAATTTTTTTTAAACCTATTACTTTTAGGTAAGTTTTTTAAATATGTTAAGTGATAAATCTGAACCAAATCAAATAAAATCAAGCTAAAAATATATTAAAAAAAAATAAGCAACTAACGAGTAATTGCCTAAAATTACACCCTGCTTTGCTTTTATGGAATAAGCAAACCCAATACCCCAAAGCGCCACTTTTAAGATTTCCAAAACCGGCGTCCCAACAGAAAAATAGCTTACTAGATCAAAAAGACAGAGAAACATGAGAAGTAATGAAGAGAAGGTTTCCAAAATTGAACTCTAGACACAACTAAGATGTAAATCAAAACTCTAAAAGTTAGTACCTGTGAGACAGGAGAGTATAGAACCACAGAGAAAAAAGATCATGATTCCAGGTTTGCATCGGTGCTGAGATAGTAGGGATTTATGGTTCAAAAGGGGTTCATCGCAATCGTTGAGAGAAAGTAGGCACACACACAGAGTGTGAAAGTCCAGAACTGGATTTGAATTTTGAATAAAATTCAGTCCCTCATCATATGATGTTGAGGAGAAGTAGGGTTTTAAGAAAGGCACTAATCACTTCTACGTTATGCTTAATTCATTTTAAATCTCTTAATTTTCAACATTTTAACATTCTCTCCGATATCTATTATATATAGTAATAGGTATTTTAAAACATTGAGGTAGCCGTTTTCTTGGGTCACAAAAGTACATGCTGTTAAAGATATGTATTTCTTTTCGGATAGAAAGTTATAAAAAGACTAGCTTTTGAACCCGTGTATTACACGAGATTTATCAAACGATAAAAATAAAAAAAAGTCATTTATTTCAATTGTGATTCTCAAAATACTTATGAGTTATTGTAGACTTAAAAGAAAAACAAATAGGTTAACGAAAATTACAAAAATAGCATGGTTTTGGAAAGTCGGGTGTGGATTTGCAAGAAATTTAAAAAATGTGCTAAAGTTGCGTAGTTGGTCAAACTTCAGGTATGAAAATGACACTATGTTATAACCCCGTTTGACAAAATGATTTTGACCCATGACCCATGAATAGCTAGAATGAATGAAAAGAGAGATTAGAAATTAGAAGAAATGTAGGTTTGACACCTAAGTTTAACATTTTCTTTTATTAGTATTGTAAGATATGAATAACTCTCACAATATACTTAATAAAAACTAGTTAGCCTTAAAATTAAAATATAAACTAATAAAAAAAACTATCTAGATTAATTGAATATATGTAGTAAACAAATTAGCATAGTATATAAATATGTCTGCTTATAATTGAATTAAGTTTTACCAAGTTTATTAAGGGAAAAAAAACAAATACGTATATGTTATGCATACGTTGTATCATCACATCTTAAAATGTGCAGGTGATTAGAGATCGAACAATTAAGTTATATTTATAAATTTTATTATTGAGTGTGGAATTAGTTATACTAATATATGTAGTTATTTATAATAAAGTACATTGTGAAATTTCAAAAGTTGGGTGTAGGTTTCATAAACAAGAGAGAGATTTAGAAACCTATGAAGGTATGAAGAATAAAAAGTCCCAAACTTTGTTGGATACAGTGTCAACTTCCGGGTGTTATAATCCATTGACATAACAAAACAATCTTATCAATGACAAAATTAGTTTCGTTTCAATTTATTTGATAGAAATATATAAAAAAACAAGAAGTACTATTCATACATACAGAGTACATAGAAACCCTAACAGGCAGCATCGCTCCTATCACTTACAACCCGACATGCTTGACTGATTTTTCTTTCTGTTGCGAAGATTTTTACCTCATAAATGGTTCACATTTATTGGCAATTGAGCTGGCATACAAAAGAAAAAGGTCTTCTCTCCTTCCTTCTTCTCTTTTGAAAGATGAATCATAAAAGAGGAAGACATTCCCTAAACCCATTTCATTGGACCCAATGAAATGGGCGGGAAATTCAAATGTTTGGGATATCGAAGTCATTGATTATTAAGGCTGAGGGGTGTGGGGGGCGCGAGAGGGGGCGCGAGTGGGGGCTCCAGCCAATAATATTGTGACGTGTGGCAGAGAGAGAAACTTGATAAGATGGGTGTTGGAGCCCCCGCTCGCGCCCCTGGCCCTGGTGTGGAGGGGCGCGAGCAGGGGGCGCGAGCGGATTTTTTTTTTTATTTTTTTAAAAATGTATTCAAAAAACGTATTATTAAAAAAACTGGACTGTGCTTAAACGTATTATTAAAGAATACACACAATTACACACTGGACTGTGTGTAAACTTGTCTTGGCTTGTGCTTAATCTCTTAGGCTTTGTCTTTTTGTGTATGTATATATTATATATATGCAGGTACAATATGTACGTATTATATATATGCAGGTACAATATGTATATATTGTATATATTAATATATATTATATATTATGTGTGTAGCAGGAGGAGAAGAAAAGAAGAACAATGAGCCCAACGGCTCTATTTACGCATCCCAAGACTCCTTCACGCGTATTCCCAGCCGCTACCCCTCTTGCGCCTGCCTCTTTTTCCGCGCTCGCGCCCCTCTCGCGCCTCGGTGGTGTGGTGCTCGCGCCCCGGGGCGCGAGCGGATGGGCTCACGCGCCCCCTGTCGCGCTCCACACCCCTCAGCCTTAAGAAGCAGAAGACAACGAATACTTTTCTTTTCTATAAACTTCTTGATAAGCTTTGACGTCTCTGAGGACTTAAGATCTAGGCGCAGAAAAAGCATGAGCTTCAAAAAAAACACACTTAAATAAAAAATTCAAAAACAAAATTTGTAATGGAAAATATCAATTTTTTTCAATACCAAAATATGTAAAAAAGCTGATATAAAACTATCTAGATTAATTTAATATATGTAGTAAATAAATTAGCAAAGTCTATATAAATATCTCTACTTGTAATTGAATTAAGTTTAACCAATTTATTTAGGGAAAAAAAAAACAACTACGTATAAGTTAAGTATACGTCATATCACCACATCCTAAAATGTGTAGGAGATTAGAGATCGAAATATTAAGTTCTATTTGTGAATTTTATTATTGAGTGTGAAATTATTTATACTATTATATATCGTTATTAATAATAGAGTACATTGTGAAATTCCAACAGTTAAGTGTAGCTTTAATAAACAAGAGAGAGATTTTCAAATACCAAAATATGTACATGATATTTAAAATATGTATTTTTTTTTTGCTATAGAATGTTATAAAAGAATATGAATTAACTCTCATAACTCACTTAATAAAAACTAATTAGCCTTATAATTAATATATAAACTTATAAAAAAAACTATCTAGATTAATTGAATATATGTTGTAAGCAAATTAGCATAGTATATATATATATATCTACTTATAATTGAATTAAGTTTAACCAAGTTTATTAAGCGAAAAAAAACAAATACGTATAAGTTATGCATATGTCGTATCATCACACCTTAAAATGTGAAGGTGATTAGAGATCAAACAATTAAGTTATATTTATAAATTTTATTATTGATTGTGGAATTAGTTTACCAATATATATAGTTATTTATAATAAGGTACATTATGAAATTCCAAAAGTTGAGTGTAGGTTTAATAAACAAGAGAGAGATTTACAAACATATGAATATATGAAAAATACAAAGTCCCAAACTATATTGGATACAATGTCAACTTCCGGGTGACATGATCCATTGACATAACAAAACACTCTTATCAATGATAAAATTAGTTTCTTTTCAATTTATTTGATAGAAATGTATAAAAAACAAGAAGTACTATTCATACATATAGAGTACATAGAAACCCTAACAGGCAGTGTCGCTCCTATCACTTACAACCTAATATGCATGACTGATTTTTCTTTGTTTGCGAAGATTTTTACGTCATAAATGGTTCACCTTTGAAGAGGTATGTACCCGCCTCAACACCGAGCGAGGCGGGTTAACCCACAACATACAGACAAGAGACTTGAAATCAAGATATTATGAAGGCACAAAGCCAAAACCTATGCGCATGGCGCATATCACATATGCTCACGCATATCACATATGCTCACGCATATCACACATGCTCAGGCATCACATATGCTCACGCACATCACATGCTCACGCATATCACATCTGCGCGTGGCGCATCCGCGCGTGGTGCATATCACATGCTTGTGCATATCACATCTGCGCATGAAACATCTGCGCGTGAGAATAAAGAGAAGACCTCGCGCATCCTCAGGATATGCGCATATCACACATGCACATAATCAACCTCGTCCTTATCCAAATCAGGATTAGGGCAACCTTGATTGTGCACGTCAGACAACCTTCCAGAAGGTATCTTTTTAAGGAATAAGAATATGCTGATGTTGACAGCTGCCAAATGAAAGGTGGACAACTCAGCATAACTCATGTGCTACCACGTGATTATAACCAATGAAAAAGCACCAGGTGTCCCCAAGGACACGTGGCGCAAATCAATTGGAGGAGGCCAACAAAACCCTAACTGGGTCTGAGCCCAATCAGTGGAAACCCTAGCACTATAAATACAGCATCAACTCCACAAGGAGAGATATCCAATATCATACAATTACACAGAATCACATCCAATTACAGAGTATTCAGCTATTAAGCAATACACTCCTTTTCCTTACTCTCATATTACTATCTTCTCCTACAAACACTTATTCTCACACCGGAGGGTTACCCCAAAGAGGACCCCTCTGTCCCTTTCTGAGGGGTAAGTTTACGGTGCTGTTCATTTTGTAGGTGGAAGAACCCAGATCCAAGAGAACCATCGGTGAAAAAGCATAATCACACCCGAGGAAAGTAGATCGTCTACCAGTGAGTCGATCCACGTTTCTTCATTGGCGCCATCCACTGTTACAAAGGCAACAAGATCTCATCAGATCTATAAAAAAAAATTTTCACCATGGTTTCTGGCGTTCGTAACGTTGATCAAGTTCTGGAGGATATTGAACGTGAGGATGTTAATGAGGGACAGCAGTTTCTGAGGGTGCCGCGTGATTCTACGCGCACCACCAGTAACCGTCCCTTCATCACAACTCCTCATGTCCAGACTGAAACTCCTCCAGACGATCTCACGTTACAAAATCTTGCCGGCGCGAAACAAAAAGGACCAATGGGTCCAGAAGATGAAACAAATGACCCTAAAGAATGGCTCATAAACGAGCAACGGCGTCTAATGGACAAGTACAATGAGCTGGTCAAACACAAAACACAAAAGCAAGCGTTTGATAAGCAAACCGTTCATGGAACAAAAAGGGCGCGCGCGCCGGAAGAAGGACATTCTGTTCACACTGCACACACTGAGTTTAGTGATGAAGAAGTGCACAGCATGAGGAAGACGCGAGATACTCATGCAGGAGGCTCACAGCTCCGCGCGCCCGTGAACATGGCGCCTGGAGCCAGAGCCGATCTGGATCTGCACATACCGTACAGCCCACCAGTTAGAGGGCAAGTGGACGTAACCACACCGTACAGACCAGCCATCTTGGTGAAACATTCAAAGTTCACTGAGCGCATCGCGAAGGCTCCCATCCAGCACAAAACCAAGATGCCAAGTGGTTTGGGCAAATATGACGGCACAACAGATCCAGACGATTTCTTACAAGGTTTTTACAACACTGGAAACCTTGAAAGCTGGACGATGCCAACATGGTGTCACATGTTTGCTCGCTGCCTCACGGGCGCGGCGCGTGTCTGGTTCGAAAGCTTGCCGACTGGGCAAATCGATGGGTTCGAGGAACTTTTGGAAAAGTTCCAAGCTCACTTCGTACAGCAGCGCAGACACACGCGCGACCCTGATGACATCATGCACTGCGTGCGCAGGAATGATAAAACGATTGAGGACTACATAACTCGTTTCAATCAGGAGTCTCTGGCAATCGGAGGTATAACTGAGCAACTCCTGCGCGTGGCCTTTATACAAGGCGCGCGCAGTGATCAACTCCGCCGAGCTCTCGTAAGCAGAGATGGCATGCCCACCACTTGGGCCAAACTAATGGAAGCATCGCGAGTCTTCGCGAGAAATGAAAAACAAATTGCCCAAGATAGGGCAAGAGAAAGAGCGCATCAAGCTGAGTCACCGCGCAGCAACGAAAAAAGGGGCAAACAGAACTCTGTATGGTCCAGGTTGCAACCAACCAGTTTTTCTTCCGCAGAAAAGCAGGCGCAACCAAGCTCACCCCAGCCCCAAAAAGACGTTCGTAATCGCGGGGAGGGTGACAAGAGGGAAGGCGGCAGAGATCCTAACAGACCTCTGCCAAGAATATGGACTCCCCTCACTAAAACGCCTTCACAGGTGTTAAGCACTGAGAATGTCCAATTCAAAAGCCCCAAGCCACTACACTACAAGGGACCATCAGACAGTGGCAAGTACTGTGAGTTTCACAAGTCCACAGGACACAACACTGATGCATGCCACCACTTGAAGGATGCAATTGAAAAAGATGTGAAATCAGGCAAGCTGGCTCACCTGGTGAAAAACTCAAGACCAGAAAATGAACAATCAGGAGCCTCAGCCAGCAAAAAGTACAAAAGAATCTGTGTAGCCGAGGGAGGAAGGCAAGGGCAAATATCAAGAAAGAGAAGCGCGCAAATCCAAGGAGATTGGCGCGAGCAACGAGTCATCTTCCCAAGAATCAGGGGAGGCCCTTCCATCAGCACTCCTCTTGTCATCACTACACACATTGCTCATTATGAAGTGTCAAAAGTCCTGGTGGACACTGGCAGCGAATCAGACATCATGTATGAGCAATGTTTCAGGAAACTGGATCCGGCAGATCAAGCAAGGCTTGAAATTGTGAATGCACCAATCTCTGGTGTTTCGAATGAAATCATTCATCCCCTAGGTCAAATACAATTTGAACTAACCATGGGGGATGAAAAACACAAGCGAGCCGAAGTTGTCAACTTCTTGGTCTTGCCCACCACTTCTTGCCACAATATGATCTTGGGTAGGGGAACGATTGCCCAATTCAACGCCATACCGTCGCCAGCGCACGGCGCGTTAGGGTTCCCAACACCAATAGGTGTAACTTTTGTATACCGAGATCATTTGTGTGCAGTGACAAGTACTCCGCGGGAAGGGAGAATGAAACTTCCAATGGCAGACAACGCGCCAGAGGAATGGATTCTCAACCCAAAATTCCCGGAGCAGACAATCACAATTGGCGCTACGATATCAGACGACACGAGGTTGAGAATGAAAAGATTGCTCACAGCATATATGTCGGTCTTCGCGTGGCAACACTCTGATATGACTGGGGTTCCGCTAGACCTGGCGCAACATTCTCTCAACACGTTCAAGTCTGTAGAGCCAATTGCTCAAAAGAAGAGAGTCATGGGGGATGAGAAGGCGAGGGCCATGAATGAGCAGGTTGAGGATCTATTGCGCGCAAACATCATCCGCCCGATACGATACCAGACATGGGTAGCCAATCCTGTGATGGTAAAGAAAAGTAACGGGTCATGGAGGATGTGCATTGACTTCAAGGACCTCAACAAAGCATGCCCAAAAGATTGTTACCCCCTCCCAAACATCGATGCAAAGGTGGACTCCGTGGCGCCATTCAAGCTCAAATGTTTCCTGGATGCCTACAAGGGCTATCACCATATTCAAATGGCACCACAAGACGAGGACAAGACCGCCTTCAGAACCGACAAGGGTGTTTTTTGTTACACAAAAATGCCCTTTGGTTTGAATAATGCGGGAGCCACCTACCAAAGACTTATGGATGCCGTTTTCAGCGAGAAAATTGGGAGAAACCTAGAAGTCTACGTGGATGATTTGGTGATCAAAAGCAGGGAGGAAAAACAAATGCTCAAAGTCATCGAAGAAACCCTTGGGCGCCTAAAGGAAGTTAACATGAAGCTCAATCCGAGCAAATGCACTTTCGGCGTACAAGAGGGAAAATTCCTAGGTGTAATGGTCACCAAGGATGGTTTCAAGGTGAACCCTGAGAAGGTGGAGGCCATCCTTGACATGCCCTCGCCATCCACCATGAAAGAAGTCCAGAAGCTGAATGGTAGATTGGTTTCAATCAACAGGTTCCTAGCGAACCATGCAAGCAAATCTACCCCATTTGTCAACACATTGAGAAATTGCTTAAAGAAAATCCAATTCAAATGGACTCCTGAGGCCGAGCAAGCTTTCAGTGAGATAAAAGAGTGTCTGATAAATCTGCCCGCGCTCACAGCTCCACTTCCTGGTGAAATTTTGACATTGTACCTATCAGCAGGAGAGCGCGCCATCGGCGCAGTATTGTTGGTGGATCGCAAGGGAATCCAAACGCCAATATACTATTTGAGTCGGGTGCTGACAGATCCTGAGACGCGCTACTCCATCATGGAAAAGTTAGTTTTGTCACTAACACACGCGTCGCGCAAGCTTCATAGATATTTCAATGGTCATCCCATTGAAGTTCTGACTGGTTACAACATCCAGCAAGTCTTGCGGCGTCCCGCGCTCTCAGGAAGGCTGACAAAGTGGGCGCTGGAATTAGGTGAGCACACGATCGCCTATAAGCCCCGTCCAGCAATAAAGGGGCAAGTCTTGGCTGATTTCATTGCAGAAGTCCCCGAAGAAAAAAATGAAGAGGCTCAGCGCGAGGTAGACCCTCCGCGAGCCAATGATGAAGAAAATGTGTGGAGATTATTCACAGACGGAGCTTCAAATAACGAAGGGTCCGGCGCAGGCCTAAAACTGGTGGATCCAGAGAATCATGAATATACTTACGCCATCAGGTTGGACTTCAAGAGCACCAACAATGAAGCTGAGTATGAAGCCCTGCTGGCTGGCCTGCGCATCGCGCACAAATTCGGAGTTAAAAGGCTAGAGGCCCATGTTGATTCATACTTGGTAGCAGCACAGGTCAATGGCCTCTATGATGCCAAGGAGAACACCATGCCTCTGTATCTAGAGCAGGCGAAAAAGCTCATCGAGCAATTTGACTGCTTCAGAATCATTCATATTCCGCGCAGTGAAAATAAATCTGCTGACGCGCTGAGCAAGATGGCATCAACCAGCTTCGATCACTTTGGCAAAGATGTCAGGGTAGAAGTAATGAGTAACCCGTCGGTGGTAGCGAAGTCTGTCCTTGTAACTCATACAACCCCTTCATCATGGATAACTCCAGTAATGGAATTCTTGAAGGAGGGAAAGGTACCGGACAATCGCGCACAGGCGAGGAAGATAAGACACAAGTCACAGAACTATGAACTGCTTGATGGTACATTATATCGACGCTCTTATCTTGGACCGCTCATGAAATGCCTAGATGCTGAGGAAGAAAGCTATGTGATCAGAGAGATACACGAAGGAATCTGTGGAATACATGCTGGCCCGCGCATAGTGGTTGCCAAGGCAATGAGCGCAGGTTACTATTGGCCTGGCATGTACTTGGACGCTCTAAAAGAGATCCAAAAATGCAAAGCATGTCAGAGCTATGCGCCAAACACCATGCGGCCGAAGAACAACTTGATTCCGGTGACCTCCGCATGGCCTTTCCACAAATGGGCAATCGACATTGTGGGTCCCCTACCGCAAGCGCAAGGGCGAGTAAAATTTTTGGTAGTGGCAGTAGACTATTTTACAAAATGGGTTGAAGCCAAGCCACTAGCAAAAATCACAGCCGAAGCGATGAAGCAGTTTATCTGGAGCCACATCATATGTCGTTTTGGCTTGCCCATGGAAATTGTGAGCGATAATGGCAAACAATTCACTGACAGGAAGATATCCAACTGGCTCAAGGAATTGCGCATCAACCAAATCTTCACTTCGGTATATCACCCTCAGGGGAATGGCCAAGTGGAGCGCGCGAATCAAAGCTTGTTAAATGGGCTGAAGAAAAGGTTGGAGGGAGAATCCCATTCTTGGGTCGAAGAACTACCCAATGTCCTGTGGGCACACAGGACATTAAGCAAAACCAGAAATGGCGAATCCCCGTTTAGCCTAACCTATGGAACGGAGGCTATGATTCCAGCAGAAATTGGATGCCCATCCCATAGAGTGCTCATGATGAGCAAGATTGATAACGAGCGCGAAAGAAGGTTGGATATCAACTTACTTGAAGGGCGCAGAGAGGCGGCTATCATCAGTGAAGCCAAATACAAGAAAAAACTGGAAAAATATTACAACCAGCGTGTGAAAGAATGCCACTTCAAGAAAAATGATTTTGTCATTCGAAACAATGAAGCTAGCCGCGCGATACCCCCGGGAAAAATGTCCCCCAATTGGGAGGGACCTTATCAAGTCTCGGAAGAATTGGGAAAAGGCGCATACGCTTTAAAAGATTTGAATGGAAAGAAGATCCCGCGCGCATGGAACGCGGCACAGCTTAGAAAATGTTTCATGTAAAAAATGTCAAGTTTGTAATCAGGGCTTTTTAAGCCATTATGAATAATGATACGCGCTATCTTCTCTTAATGTGGATTCTATTACCTTTTGCATACATGTTTCACACTTCCCTTTATTAATTTTGAGCAATATGACAACATTGTATTGACATCAAAACGAAATAAAAACGAAGTAAAACATACATGCGCGAGCTTCAAGCTCAAACGCGTTAACGAGTCTTAACTCTAAAACGTCAGGGCCTTAGCCCAATTCTATTACATTTTGCATACATGTTTCACACTTCCCTTTATTAATTTTGAGCAATATGATAACATTGTATTGACATCAAAACGAAATAAAACGAAGTAAAACATACATGCGCGAGCTTCAAGCTCAAACGCGTTAATGAGTCTTAACTCTAAAACGTCAGGGCCTTAGCCCAATAATATGAGCCTTAGCTCAGGGCCTTAGCCCAATAATGTGAGCCTTAGCTCAAATCACTCACAACATCCATCCTACATGCTGCGCAGACTGACCATAAAAATACCTAAACACAACTAAGGCAAAGCAAATGCCAAAACATAGTTGTTAAGGTCTCAGGTCGGGGTCGCGCATAAAATTGTAATGGATATCTGAGTAACACACTGACACGTAAAGGCTAAAAAACTCATAATTCCATATAATAAATGCGCGATAACGTCGCGCAAAAGAGGAATAATGAAAACGCCAACGCACGTGTCAACATAATCAAGATATGGCAAAATCACTTACAATATGACAAGGATTAAGTATAATAATTTCCTATCAACCTTGTTCTTATTTCAACGTGCAAGCATATCTTATTTTCAACAAGCAAACATGCGATATAAAGAGATGAATAGGGAATGCGCAAGATGCGAAGAAGGGAAAAACAAAATTTCATTCCAAAGCATTGAAATTTACAAGTTTACAAGATGATGAGATACAAACTACAAATAAAATTAAAAAACATGAAGGGCTTCTCAAGTCTCCACGTCGACGTCAGCCTCTTCATAATCCTCATCACCGCCCTCAGCATCTGGCGCAGCCTGCTCCTCGTCATCTCCAAACTGACCATAGTCAAGTTGTTCATCCTGAATGGAGTCTTCTATCACAATAGTGTCAGGAGCGGATCCTTTGGCCACGCCAGAGCCGCTAGCAGGGGCAGCATCCCCCGCGCCATCATCGCCGCCACCAGCCCCTTCGCACTCGTCAAGTAAATTCTTTAGCGCGCCGAGATCGGGCTGGTCAGCAAGCGCGGATATCTGCAAATCATAAGGAAAAATATGAGTACAAAAAGACTTGGAAAATAAGTCAAGGTAATTTCATTAAGGTTAAAATACCTGCGCAAGGACGGGAATGGGAGTATTCAAATACTTCTCCCCCATCGCGGCCATGTCCGCGCAGGCAACGTCGCTCTGATAAGGGTAATCGGATGGGTTCTTCTTTAGCATGCCATATTCATAGCCATCCTTAAACCCTTCAGCTCGACCAACCAAGCGCGCGGCAGCGTTGCAATCCATCACAAGGGCCTGAAACTCGTCTGAGTATTTCATCGCGAAAGCGCAACGAGTCACACCCTGTGAGATTAGCCAATGGCGATCCTGCGCGAGGGAAGCAACAGACGTCTCAAGAGCAGGAATCTGAGAGTTTAATAACCCAATAGTTTCCTTAGTCTGTTTTAGCTCCTCTTTGTCGGACGCTGCTGCCGCCAAGGCTTCTTCTTTTTCCGCTCGCGCAAGGTCAAGTGCTTCCTGGCTAGACGCTGCCGTCGCCAAGGCTTCGTCTTTCTCGGCCTGCGCGGCCGCCAGCTCCTTCTTCAGGCGCGCAACCTCACTCTCCAGCGATGATTTGTCAGTTATAGACTGGACAAGAGCTTGGTCACGCGCCTCCGCGTCCAGCTCCAAGTCGCGCACTCTACGCGCGTACTTGGCAGCGTCCGCCTCGGCCGCCTGCAGCTTCTCCCGCGCAGCCTGTAGCTCATTCCCGCGCTTAACAAACGCGGTGTTGGCACTTGCTCTGTTCTCACTGAGCTCTGCTTGGAGCTTCTCAGCTCTCTCTCGAGCATCAGAAAGATGCCAAGCAGATACTTTAGCCTCTTGCTTGGCTTCCGCAAGAGCATCACGTACTTTTACGTAATCATAGCGAAGCTCTTGGGAGGCAGCAAAGAAAGCCGACCCAGCAAACAGATGGTCTTTTAGCAAGTCATCGCGAGCGCGGGCCTCCTGAAACCTCCTTTCAGCTGGAGGCACAGAATGAGCCCAGAAGTCCTCACACACACCCATGGACTGAAATGAGCTGTCCTCAGTAATGTTCCATCTCGGGCGGTAAATGTGATCGGCTTCCTGCAAACACAAAGTAAGGATCTAAGTCATCAATACACTAATATGGAAGTCCATGCAGCGGAGCAAAAAACGAACTAATACCTGCGGGGACGAAGCAGAAAAGTCAGCGCCAGACCCACGAGAAGACGGCGCCGCGAAACCTCGTGGCGCTGCAGGGATGGCGCGGCCACCGTCGGAGCCTTCAGCTTGAACCTCCTCATCCTCCTCTGAAACAGGCCTTTTCTCCTGCGACCTAGAACCAAAATCAGTCTCGCGAGGAGGGCTGCGCGTAGGAGGAGGTGAGGGAGGTCCCGACGCCGCCAGATCGGCGCGTAAAACGGCCTCCTGCTCCTTAGTAATCCCGATGAGGGGAGATTCAGCGCTTGCAGGAGCAGGAGCAGAACCAGCGGCGCTGGCACCGGCGCCAGGAGTGCCGCCAGCAGTTTGTACGCCAGCAATGACTCCTATGAAAAATCAACAAAAAGAAATGGTTCATGACTTGATCTAAAAGAAAAAAGTCAGAAAATAAAAGCACAATACGTACCTTGGCGCAACTCCGTTCGCGAGGCAAACATTGCCATGAAGTCCATTCTACCCTTTTTCGAGGGTAAAACAGGGGACTTCGAAGCGACCTCCGGCGTAGCCTCGGCATCTTGTTGCGCTTGAGGTTGATCCACCAAGGTCGCCGGCTCTACAAACATTTGAGTGAGCAAAGATTCATTAGTAATTCTATCAGAATCGCGCTCATAGAACCATAAAAGATAAGCAAAGGATAAGCAAAGTATACCTGTCGAAGGCGCAACGCCGCTTCCCTTTTCCACCGCGCGAAGGGAGGAGGTAGTGGCACCATACCTCGTGTGGACAGGAGGTCTGCCCACTTTTTGAGGCAGGGAAGACAAGGAAAACTTGGGGGGAAATTCCTGGGTTTTCTCAAATCCCCTCGCCTGAGTAGGAGGATCCTGAGCAACAGGGGCAACATCTTTCTTCTGTTTCTTACTGGCCCCTGCGCCAGTTTTCCCCTTAGCTTTACGCTTTAGTTGGGGCGCCTCCTCCTCCTCCTCCTCTTCCGCGAGCTCCAGCTCGTAGTTTTCGAGCGCATCTACAATACATGCAACAGAAAAGTTAGCCAAATCTGGTATTATAAAGGCATAAGCATAAGTACAAAGGCTTACCAGGCGCATCGCTGTCAAACAGAAATCCCAGATCAACAGGGATGAACATGTCATCAAAGCGATCGGGGAAGCCAACCTCCCCAGCGCCCAGCGCGACGGATCCACCCTCCATATGCTCATCATAGGCGGCGTGGACATACTCCTTGCTGACTGCACAAAACAAGTCAAATGATATCAGCAAAAAGATAAGTATTCGCGCAGAAGTAATGCAATGAGATTAACTTACACAAGCCGTCAACTTGGATAACGGGCTCAGTCGCGATGTCAGCCCACCTACTGCTCATACCGACCCCCACCAGCGCCTCCTCACAAATTTTCTTGGCGGGGGATGGTTCGGCGGTCAACTTTTTAACCCAGGCGCCAGTTGGGTTCTTGAAGACACCCACATCCGCAGGCGCAGAAGAGATCGCACGCATGGTCATGCGGATGGGGATCACACCACCCCTGATATAAAAAAACCTCTCAGACCAGTCATGAAGGCTCTTGAATGAAACAGTGCAGCACTTGACCTTCTGACTGCGAGGAATAAATGAGAACCAAGAATCTTGTATCTTGGGCTTGTAAAAAAATTGAAAGCGACGAGGGGTGGGCTCCTCGCGCTGGGATTTGCACATGAACTCAAAGTGAGTCATGCGCACAAGTCCAAACGGATGGACTTGGGATATATGAATCCCATAAAACTTAAGCAGTGCACCCACAAACCTTATCATCGGGAGACGAAGGTTGCAGTGGGTGAAAAAATGGCTATAAAGGGATATATAGCCGGTGGGCGGGTCCGCCGCCGTTTGCCCGGCCGCCGGCAGCATGCAGCCATACTCAGGGAGAAAGCCCTGAGAGGCGATAAGGCTCTCAAAATCGGCCTGCCTCAGTTTGCAGGGGATCTCATCCCACTTCGTTACGGCCTTGGTCCTCCCTACCTCCTCCGATGAGGCCTCAGCAGCCCTCTTCCCCTTGCCGGTCTTCTTCAGAGTTGACATTACAAGCGATTTAACACGGCGATTGTTAGGGGAGATTGTGTCGTCTGAGCTATCAGACATACAACTGCAAAAACGGACAAAGGATGCTTCTGAAGAACATAGACCTGGAAGCAGAACAAAGGTAATCGGAACAGAATGAAAGAAAGAAAAGAACTCTGAATCAACAAGAAGATGAAGAATAAAAACTCCAAGGGCTTGCTTTTATAGGCCCAGGAGAGAGAAATTTTGGTGCTGATCGGACTTCACGCGCCCCCACTCGCAGGTGTAAGCCAACGCGAGCGCGACACGTGTCGCTGACACGTTGTGAGGGGACACGAAAAGAAATGATACAGCTGTTGCCAGAGTTCACGGCCCAACGCGAGCGCGACACGTGTCCCTGACACTGTGTGAGGGGACACGAAAGCCAACTGTAGCACCTCGAGCACACGAAAGGTCTGACACGTCCCCATCACTGACGCATGTCAGCAATAACCAACCACGTACAGGGACAATTCGTTTTCAACCAAAAGGATAGAATTTCGCGCACCGATGAATACAAGGAAGAAAAAGACAAAACCATACTAAAAGAGCAAACTATTAAGTCTAATATCTATCTTACCTCGCTCACGCGAGACAAGACACACATTAGACTGGGGGGGCTTGAAGAGGTATGTACCCGCCTCAACACCGAGCGAGGCGGGTCAACCCACAACATACAGACAAGAGACTTGAAATCAAGATATTATGAAGGCACAAAGCCAAAACCTATGCGCATGGCGCATATCACATATGCTCACGCATATCACATATGCTCATGCATCACATGCTCAGGCATCACATATGCTCACGCACATCACATGCTCACGCATATCACATCTGCGCGTGGCGCATATCACATGCTTGTGCATATCACATCTGCGCATGAAACATCTGCGCGTGAGAATAAAGAGAAGACCTCGCGCATCCTCAGGATAGGCGCATATCACACATGCACATAATCAACCTCGTCCTTATCCAAATCAGGATTAGGGCAACCTTGATTGTGCACGTCAGACAACCTTCCAGAAGGTATCTTTTTAAGGAATAAGAATATGCTGATGTTGACAGCTGCCAAATGAAAGGTGGACAACTCAGCATAACTCATGTGCTACCACGTGATTATAACCAATGAAAAAGCACCAGGTGTCCCCAAGGACACGTGGCGCAAATCAATTGGATGAGGCCAACAAAACCCTAACTGGGTCTGAGCCCAATCAGTGGAAACCCTAGCACTATAAATACAGCATCAACTCTACAAGGAGAGATATCCAATATCATACAATTACACAGAATCACATCCAATTACAGAGTATTCAGCTATTAAGCAATACACTCCTTTTCCTTACTCTCATATTACTATCTTCTCCTACAAACACTTATTCTCACACCGGAGGGTTACCCCAAAGAGGACCCCTATGTCCCTTTCTGAGGGGTAAGTTTACGGTGCTGTTCATTTTGTAGGTGGAAGAACCCAGATCCAAGAGAACCATCGGTGAAAAAGCATAATCACACCCGAGGAAAGTAGATCGTCTACCAGTGAGTCGATCCACGTTTCTTCAACCTTTGTTGGCAATTGAGCTGGCATACAAAAGAAGAAGGTATTCTCTTCTTTATTATTCTCTTTTGAAAGGTGAATCATAAAAGAGGAAGGCATTCCTCATACCAAATGAAATGGGCTGAAAATTCAAAAGTTAGGGATATAAAGCTATTGATTATCAAGAAGCAGAAGACAACGACTACTTTTCTTTCTTATAAACTTCTTGATAAGCTTTGGCCTCTCTGAGGGCTTAAGCTCTAGGCGCAGAAAAAGCATGGGCTTCAAAAAATAAAAAAAACGCACTTAAATAAAAAATTAAAAAACAAAATAGGTAATGGAGAATATCAATTTTTGTTAATACCAAAATATGTAAAAAAACTGATATAAAACTATCTAGATTAATTGAATATATGTAGTAAATAAATTAGCAAAGTATATATATTTGTCTCTACTTATAATTGAATTAAGTATAACCAATTTATTAAGGGGAAAAAAAGCAACTACGTATTAGTTAAATATACGTCATATCATCACATCCTAAAATGTGTAGGTGATTAGAGATCGAAATATTAAGTTCTATTTGTAATTTTTATTATTGAGTGTGGAATTAGCTGTACTATTATATATAGTTATTATTAATAATAGATTACATTGTGAAATTCCAATACTTAGGTGTATGTTTAATAAACAAGAGAGAGATTTACAAACCTATGAACGTATGAAAAAAACAAAGTCCCAAACTTGGTGGATACAGTGTCAACTTCCAGCTGGGGCATAATCCATTGACATAACCAAAATACTCTTATAAACGATAAAATTAGCTTCGTTTAATTTTTTTTTTATAGAAATGTATAAAAAAACATGTACCATTCATACATATAGAGTGCATAGAAACCCTAACAGGCAGCGTCGCTGTCACACCCCGACCAAAGGCGGCGGAACATGCCGAGGTGTAACGATTGTCTATAAGCACATGACACTAATTAAAGTGACAGTATTTAATAAACTCATTTCATTTCACAACATCGAAAATGTCACATAACAATTATCCATAAAATAACCATAAACAAGATATCACAAAATATGGCAAATTTGATATTGTTCATTTTTACTAATATCCTAAGGTCTTTGATGTCGTTTTCTTCACAATCATAAATCAACCAAGATGCAAACCTGCAACATTTCATAAAATAAAGTTTGTCAACACAAAGGTTGGTGAGCAATTCATAAGTTTAATCATATTAGTATATAATAAAGATAGCCACAAAACTTGCATACGAAACGATAAATAAAAGTGGTAATTTGGATAAATAGATATCGCTAAACACATTAGCGACACCTAGCTATAAGGGGATGCCAAATAGTCTAGGATTTTATAGTTATCGTTAATTTCATTACGTTAACGACACCTTGCTATAAGAGGATGCCAAATAGTCTAGGATTTTATAGTTCCACCAACCAAAAGCGATAAACACATAGGAATATAAGCATAGAACACCAAATCGAATCAATTATTTAGGTAAAGTATACAACTAAGTTTGTGGTTTAAGATTCAAATATAAAGCATTTTGTTAAATAAGTATGAAATGTCACCCCCAAAATAAAAGATGGAAAATAGGGTATGAAGTACTCACCTTCAAGTAGTAAACTTGAAAGATGATAATTTGGAGATTTGTCGGAACGACGAGTTTAACGCACAATGCCTAAAAAGAAAAGAAGTCTTGAATTTAGAAAGGTTGTCTTGAAGGTCTTTAAACAAAATAAATGTTGAGAAATGTAAATAATTAAAGTTCAAGGTTTAAAATGTAACTATTTAAGAATTTATAATAATAACCCTTTAAAAATATAAGTTTGCTCGAAACCGGGTTAAAGTATCTAACCTTAATATTTACTCAACCTATGTTAAGTAATAAGGTGGGTAAAATGCAAGAATGTAAATCCCTTTGGAATAAAGATACTAAAACGGTTTTTTTTATCGAGTGTTCGGGTTGTCGATTCGGGTCTTGATAATTAGTCAAACCCAAAGTCAACTTTCCAAAATATTGAATGTTATGAGATAACTCAATAAAATTTAATAAGACTTAACCAAGTATGTAGTTCCATTGTTTTAGAACTAACAACGCACGTTAAGCGAGTATTCAGTTTTGTCGGTCCAAACTTTGTTATGAGATCAAGTTGGATCCAACATTTCCAAGTACTTAAGAAAATATTTAAAAATCAATTTGTAACTATTTTTAAAGAAATATACAAGTCTTGATGGCTAAAAAAAACATACTTGTGTGTCTTAAGCGAGTAAGAATCGGTTTGGTTTCCACATATCCAAACACTAAAGAACTTGTATAATAATGTACAAATAAAAAAAATACTTTAAGTTTTACAACCAAAAGTTAACAATAAAGTCTTTAAACAAAAGTTTGGTTTTCGGTTCGGATCGTGTTCCGGGTTAAGACCGAGGTAAGATTCTACAAACCCATAACCATAGAATTTGTAAAAATGATTTTAGAAACTTAGATCTAACAATAAGTATGTTTAAACAATTATTTAACAAAACTAGTAACAAAGTTCGGTTTACGGTTTAGAACTATTTACGGTTAAACCGAAGCATAGACTCTTAAAAACCCATAACCATGGAACTTGTAAACATGACCAACAAACTAAAATAAGCAAGATTAATATGTATGTACAAGTTATATAGATGTATATATATCAAGGACACAAAGTCCCCCATGAAGCCTTGCCTTATGAGGTCCGAAACCTCACCGACCGGAATCGGAGAAGTAACTACCAAAGGTAAACAAGGGGTGTATATTATATATATGTTGCACAACCATAAACAAGTATTAATAAGGCTACATAAACTAATTAAGATGAAAGACTAAAAACCTTCAAGAACACTTAAGAAGATAACCTTGAATCTTTAATATTTGAGAGAGTTTTTTTTTTTTTTTTTAGAGTTGTAGCAAGGGAAAATGAAGAGGAAAGGTGGTGTATATATAGGGTAATGTTGGTGGTCAAATATGGGTGTGAGACACAAGAGTTTTCATGCAAAATGGATTAAGACAAAAACACAAAACAAAAAAAAAATAATAAATAAATAAATAAATAAATAAAAATAAAAATAAAGGTAGGATGTTTTCAAGACCCAACAAGTGTGAAACAATATTGTAACATAAATCCATCAGTTTGATTATAACATAAGCTTCGGTTTACAAATCGGGTCGGTTTACATAATAAACAAATACAAAAACGAATACAAACAAGACCCGAAATTGACGAATGTCACAGTCGCTCCTATCACTTACAACCCGATATACATAAATGAATTTCTTTCTGATGCGAAGATTCTTGCCTCATAAATGGTTCAGCGTTATTGTCAATTGAGCTAGCTTATGAAAGAAGAAGATCTTCTCTTCTTTTCTTCTCTTTTGAAAGATGAATCATAAAAGAGGAAGGCATCCCCAATCCCAATTAAATGGGCGGGAAATTCAAATGGGAATGATATGAAACTTATTGATTATCAATAAGAAGAAGAAGACTACTTTTCTTTCTTATAAACTTCCTTAATAGTTTATGCCTCTCTAAGGCCAAAGCTCTAAACACAGAAAAAGCATGGGATTCCAAAATAAAAAAGCGATCTTAAATAAAAAAATCAAAAAAAGAAATTGTAATGGAAAATATTAATTTTTTTCAAATACCAAAATATGAAACGATATTAAAGATATGTATTTTTTTTGATAGAATGTTATAAAAGAATATGAATAACTCGCATAACACTCTTAACAAAAGCTAATTAGCCTTAAAATTAAAATATAAACTGACAAAAAAATATCTTGATTAATTGAATATATATAGTAAATAAATTAGCATAGTATAAATAAATATGTCTACTTATAACTGAGTTAAGTTTAACCAATTTTATTAAGGGAAAAAAAGCAACTACGTATAAATTACGCATACGTTATATCATCACATCCTAAAATGAGAAGGTGATTAGAGATAGAAAAATCAAGTTCTATTTGTAAACTTTAATACTAAGTGTGAAATTAGTTATACTATTATATATAGTTATTAATAACAAAGTATATTGTGAAATTTCAATAGTTGGGTGTAGGTTTAATAAACAAAATAGAGATTTACAAACCTATGAAGATATGAAAAATACAAAGTCCTAAACTTGGTGGATACAACGTCAACTTCCGGGTGGCATAATCCATTGACATAACCAAAACACTCTTATCAATAATAAAATTAGTTTCTTTACAATTTATTTGATAGAAATGTATAAAAAAACAAGAAGTACTATTCATACATATAGGGTACATAGAAACCCTAACAGGCAGCGCCGCTCATATCAGTTACAACCTGATATGCTTTATTGATTATTTTTTGTGTTGTGAAGATTTTTGCCTCATAAATGGTTCACCTCCTTTGTATGCAATTAAGCTGACATACGAAAGAAGAAGGTCTTCTCTTCTTCTTTTCTTCTCTTTTGAAAGATGAATCCTAAAGTAGAAAGGCATTCCAAAACCCAAAGAAATGGGGGGAAATTCAAATGGGAGGGGTATGGAATTATCAAGAAGAAGAAGACAACGGCTACTTTGCTTTCTTATAAACTTCTTGATAAGCTTAGGCCTCTCTGAGGGCCTAAGCTATAAACGTAGAAAAAACATTGCCTTAAAAATAGAGCACTTAAATATATATATATATAAATTGTAATGGGAAATATAAATTTTTTTCAAATACCAAAATATGTATATGATATTTAAAAAATGTATTTTTTTTTACCATAGAATGTTATAAAAGAATATGAATTAACTCTCATAACTCAATAAAAACTAATTAGCCTTATAATTAATATATAAACTTATAAAAAACTATCTAGATTAATTGAACATATGTAGTAAACAAATTAGCATAGTATATACAAATATGTCTACTTATAATTGAATTAAGTTTAACCAAGTTTATCAAGGGAAAAAAAACAAACACGTATAAGTTATGCATACGTCGTATTATCAAATCTTAAAATGTGCAGGTGATTAGAGATCGAACAATTAAGTTATATTTATAAATTTCATTATTGAGTGTGGATTTAGTTTACTAATATATATAGTTATTTATAATAAGGTACATTGTGAAATTCCAAAAGTTGGGTGTTGGTTTAATAAACAAGAGAGAGATTTACAAACATATGAAGATATGAAGAATTCAAAGTCACAAACTTTGTTGAATACAGTGTCAACTTCCGGGTGGCATAATCCATTGACATAACAAAACCCTCTTATTAATGATAAAAATTAGTTTCTTTTCAATTTATTTGATAGAAATATGTAAAAACTACAATTACTATTCATACATATAAAGTAAATAGAAACCCTAACAGGCATCGTCGCTCCTCACTTACAACCCGATATGCTTGACTAATTTTTCTTTCTGTTGTGAAGATTTTTATCTCATAAATGGTTCACCTTTATTGGCAATTGAGCTAGCAAACAAAAGAAGAAGGTCTTATCTTCTTCTTTTTTCTTCTCTTTTGAAAAATGAATCATAAAAGTGGAAGGCGTTCCCCAAACCCAATAAAATGGGAGGGAAATTCAAAATGTGGGATACGGAAGTTATTGATTATCAAGAAGCAGAAGATAACGATTACTTTTTTTTCTTAAAACTTCTTGATAAGCTTTGGCCTCTCTGAGGGCTTAAGCTCTAGGCGAAGAAAAAGCACGGGCTCCAAAAAAAAAAGCACACTTAAATAAAAAATTCAAAAACAAAATAGGTAATGGAAAATACCAATTTTTGTCAATACCAAAAGATGTAAAAAAAATGATAAAAAAACTATCTAGATTAATTGAATATATGTAGTAAATAAATTAGCAAAGTATATATAAATATCTCTACTTATAATTGAATTAAGTTTAACCAATTTATTAAGGGGAAAAAAGCAACTACGTATAAGTTAAGTATACGTCATATCATCACATCCTAAAATGTGTAGGTGATTAGAGATCGAAATATTAAAATCTGTTTGTAAATTTTATTATTGAGTGTGGAATTAGTTATACTATTATATATAGTTATCAATAATAGAGTACATTGTGAAATTCCAATAGTTAGGTGTAGGATTAATAAACAAGAGAGATTTACAAACCTATGAAGGTATGAAAAAAAAGCAAACTCCCAAACTTGGTGGATACAGTGTTAACTTACAGGTGGGATATAATCCATTGACATAACCTAAACACTTTTATCAATGGTAAAATTAGTTTCGTTTCAATTTATTTGATAGAAATGTATAAAAAAACAAGAAGTACTATTCATACATATAGAGTACATAGAAACCCTAACAGGCAGCGGCGTTCCTATCAATTACAACCCGATATGCTTTATTGATTATTCTTTCAGTTGCGAAGATTTTTGCCTCATAAATGGTTCGCCTCCTTTGTATGCAATTAAGTTGGCATAAGAAAGAAGAAGGTCTTTTCTTATTCTTTTCTTCTCTTTTGAAAGATGAATACTAAAAGAGGAAGTCATTCCAAAACCCAATGAAATAGGCGGGAAATTCAAATGGGAGGGATATGCAATTTTCAAGAAGAAGAAGACAACGGCTACTCTTATTTATTATAAACTTCTTGATAAGTTTAGGCATCTCTGAGGGCCTAAGCTCTAAACGTAGAAAAAGCATTTCCTTAAAAAAAGTGCACTTAAATATATATTAAAAAAATTGTAATGGGAAATATAAATTTTTTTCAAATACCAAAATATGTACATGATATTTAAAACATGTATTTTTTTTTGTGATAGAATGTTATAAAAAAATATGAATTAACTCTCATAACTCAATAAAAACTAATTAGCCTTATAATTATTATATAAACTTATAAAAAACTATCTAGATTAATTGAATATATGTAGTAAACAAATAAGCATAGTAAAAAAATTCAAAAACAAAATAGGTAATGGAAAATATCAATTTTTGTCAATACCAAAATATGTAAAAAAATAATGATAAAAAACTATCTAGATTAATTGAATATATGTAGTAAATAAATTAGCAAGTATATATAAATATCTCTACTTATAATTGAATTAAGCTTAACCAATTTATTAAGGGGAAAAAATCAACTACGTATAATTTAAGTATACGTCATATCATCACATCCCAAAATGTGTAGGTGATTAGAGATCAAAATATTAAGTTCTGTTTGTAAATTTTGTTATTGAGTGTGGAATTAGTTATACTATTATATATAGTTATTAATAATAGAGTACATTGTGAAATTCCAATAGTTAGGTGTAGGTTTAATAAACAAGAGAGATTTACAAACCTATGAGGTAAGAAAAAAAAACAAAGTCCCAAACTTGGTGAATATAGTGTCAACTTCCAGGTGGGGCATAATCCATTGACATATCACTTAAAACCTGATATGCTTGACTAAATTTTCTTTCTGTTGTGAAGATTTTTACCTCATAAATGGTTCACATTTATTGACAATTGAGCTAGCAAACAAAAGAAGAAGGTCTTCTCTTCTTTATTCTGTTTTGAAAAATGAATCATAAAAGTGGAAGGCATTCCCAACACCCAATAAAATGGGCGGGAAATTCAAAAGTTAGGGATATAGAAGTTATTGATTATCAAAAACCAGAAGACAACGATTACTTTTCTTTCTTATAAACTTCTTGATAAGCTTTGGCGTCTCTGAGGGCTTAAGTTCTAAGCGCAGAAAAAGAAAGGGCTTCAAAGAAAAAAAAAGGTGCACTTAATTAAAAAATTCAAAAACAAAATAGGTAATGAAAAATATCAATTTTTGTCAATACCAAAAGATGTAAAAAAAAATGTTAAAAACTATCTAGATTAATTGAATATATGTAGTAAATAAATTAGCAAAGTACATATAAATATCTCTACTTATAATTGAATTAAGTTTAACCA
This sequence comes from Bidens hawaiensis, assembly GCF_021521415.1. Classification (NCBI taxonomy): domain Eukaryota; kingdom Viridiplantae; phylum Streptophyta; class Magnoliopsida; order Asterales; family Asteraceae; genus Bidens; species Bidens hawaiensis. The sequence continues at coordinate 1,920,587 of NW_027491241.1, read as the reverse complement.
TTTTATTAAGGGGAAAAAACAACTACGTATAAGTTAACTATACGTCATATCATCACATCCAAAAATGTGTAGGTGATTAGAGATCGAAATATTAAGTTCTGTTTGTAAATTTTATTATTGAGTGTGGAATTTGTTATACTATTATATATAGTTATTAATAATAGAGTACATTGTGAAATTACAATAGTTAGGTGTAGGTTTAATAAACAAGAGAGATTTACAAACCTTTGAAGATATGAAATAAATAAAGTTCCAAACTTGGTGGATACAGTGTTAACTTCCAGGTGGGGCATAATTCAATGACATAACCAAAACACTTTGATCAATGATAAAATTAGATTCGTTTCAATTTATTTGATAGAAATATATAAAAAAACAAGAAGTACTATTCATACATATAGAATACGTAGAAACCCTAACAGGCAGTGTCGCTCCTAACAGTTACAACCCGATATGCTTTATTGTTTATTCTTTCTGTTGCGAAGATTTTTGCCTCATAAATGGTTCACCTTCTTTATATGTAATTAAGCTGGCATACGAAAGAAAAATGTCTTCTCTTTTTCTCTTTTGAAAGATGAATCTTAAAGGAGGAAGGCATTCCCAAACCCAAGGAAATGGGCGGGAAATTCAAATGGGAGGGGTATGGAATTATCAAGAAGAAGAAGACAACGGCTACTTTGCTTTCTTATAAACTTCTTGATAAGCTTAGGCCTCTCTGAGGGTCCAAGCTCTATACGTAGAAAAAACATTGTCTTAAAAAAAGAGCACTTAAATATATATATAAAAATTGTAATGGGAAATATACATTTTTTTCAAATACCAAAATATGTACATGATATTTAAAAAATGTATTTTTTTTACCATAGAATGTTATAAAAGAATATGAATTATCTCTCATAACTCAATAAAAACTAATTAGCCTTATAATTAATATATAAACTTATAAAAAACTATCTAGATTAATTGAATATATGTAATAAACAAATTAGCATAGCATATACAAATATGTCTACTTATAATTGAATTATGTTTAACCAAGTTTATTAAGGTTAAAAAAACAAATACATACAAGTTATGCATACGTCGTATCATGACATCTTAAAATGTGCAGGTGATTAGAGATCGAACAATTAAGTTATATTTATAAATTTTATTACTGATTGTGGAATTTGTTTACTAATATATATAGTTATTTATAATAAGGTACATTGTGAAATTTTAGAAGTTGGGTGTTGGTTTAATGAACAAGAGAGAGATTTACAAACATATGAAGATATGAAGAATACAAAGTCTCTAAATTTGTTGAATACAATGTCAACTTCTGGGTGGCATAATCCATTGACATAACAAAACACTCTTATCAATGATATAAATTAGTTTCTTTTCAATTTATTTGATAGAAATGTGTAAAAAACAAGAAGTACTATTCATACATATAGAGTACATAGAAACCGTCGCTCCTATCACTTACAACCCGATATGCTTGATTAATTTTTCTTTTCTGTTGCTAAGATTTTTACCTTATAAATAGTTCACCTTTATTGGCAATTGAGCTGGCAAACAAAAAAAGGACTTCTCTTCTTTCTTCTCTTTTGAAAAATGAATCATAAAAGAGGAAGGCAATCCTCAAACCCAATGAAATGGACGAGAAATTCAAATGTTAGGGAAATGTAAGTTATTGATTATCAAGAAGCAGAAGACAACAATTACTTTTATTTCTTATAAACTTCTTGATAACTTTGGCCTCTCTGAGGGCTTAAGCTCTAGGCAGAAAAACCATGGGCTTAAAAAAACGCACTTAAATGAAAAATTCAAAAAAAAAAAATAGGTAATGGAAAATATTAATTTTTGTCAATACCAAAATATGTAAAATAAATGATAAAAAACTATCTATATTAATTGAATATATGCAGTAAATAAATTAGCAAAGTATATATAAATATCTCTACTTATAATTGAATTAAGTTTAACCAATTTATTAAGGGGAAAAAAAAGCAAGTACGTATAAGTTAAGTATACGTCATATCACATATCCTATAAAATGTAGGTGATTAGAAATCGAAATATTAAGTTCTGCTTGTTAATTTTATTATTGAGTGTGGAATTAGTTATATATTATTATATATAGTTATTAATAATAGAGTACATTGTGAAATTCCAATAGTTAGGTGTAGATTTAATAAACAAGAGAGATTTACAAACCTATGAAGGTATGAAAAAAAAAAACAAAGTCCCAAACTTGGTGGATACAATGTCAACTTCCAGGTGGGGCATAATCCATTGATATAACCAAAACACTCTTATTAACGATAAAATTATCTTCGTTTCAATTTATTTGATACAAATGTATAAAAAAACAACAAGTATTATTCATACATGTAGAGTACATAAAAACCCTAACAGATAGCGTCGCTCCTATCACTTACAACCATGGTTGTAAAATTCCCGACTAGGCGTCGAGTACTCACCGAGTAATCGCTACAAGGTATGATGCCGGAGCGACTTTCTTTAACTCCGCTTAGTTACTCGGAATCGATTAAAAGTGGTCAACCTTCGCCACAATTGGATCTAGTCGATCAACTCGAGCTAGCTATTCACTTTAAAAAGTTAAACATAATTCATATTTTTATAATATTAAGAATGACTATCATTTTTTTAGTTAATTATCTTCAAATTTTAGATACTTTAGTATTTAAAGATGTACCTTTTTTATTTATATTGATATTCAAGTATTTTGTTTTAAATATTAGTAGACATTTGATACTTACATATATATAAGTTCCCAAAAATTAGTTTCATTATAATTTATCGCGTCCGAGTACTCCTCGAGTATTCTCCGCCTAGACCGAGTACTCGCAATTCTCCAGTCGACCGCCCTGGTAGCGCCTAGCGACTTTTGCAACCATGCTTACAACCCGATATACTTGATTGAATTTTCTTTATGTTGAGAAGATTTTTGCCTCATAAATGGTTCACCATTAGTGGAAATTGGGCTGGCATACGAAAGAAGAAGGTCTTCTCTTCTTTTTTTTCTTCTCTTTTGAAAGATGAATCATAAATGAGGAAGGCATCCCCAATACCAATTAAATGGGCGGGAAATTTAAATTGGAATGATATGGAACTTATTGATTATCAAGAAGCAGAAGAAGACAACGACTACTTTTCTTTCTTATAAACTTCCTTAATAGTTTATGCCTCTCTAAGGCGGAAGCTCTAAGCGCAGAAAAAGCGTTGGCTTCCAAAAAAAAAAAGCGATCTTAAATAAAAAATCAAAAAACAAAAATTGTAATAGAAAATATTAATTTTTTTTCAAATACCAAAATATGAACATGATATTAAAAATATGTATTTTTTTATGGATAGAATGTTATAAAAGAATATGAATAACCGCATGACACACTTAACCAAAACTAATTAGCCTTAAAATTAAAATATAAACTGATAAAAATCTATCTAGATAAATTGAATATATGTAGTAAATAAATTAGCATACTATAAATAAATATGTCTACTTATAATTGAATTAAGTTTAACCAATTTTATTAAGGGAAAAAAAGCAACTACCTATAAGTTACGCATGGGTCATATCATCACATTATAAAATGTGTAGGTGATTAAAGATCGAAAAATTAAGTTCTATTTGTAAATTTTATTACTGAGTGTGGAATTGGTAATACAATTATATATAATTATTAATAACAAAGTACATTGTGAAATTCCAATAGTTGGGTGTAGGTTTAATAAACAAGAGAGAGATTTACAAACCTATGAAGGTATGAAAAATACAAAGTCATAAACTTGGTGGATACAGTGTCAACTTCAAGGTGGGGCATAATCCATTGATATAACCAAAACACTCTTATTAACGATAAAATTAACTTCGTTTCAATTTATTGGATAGAAATGTATAAAAAAACATGTATTATTCATACATATAGAGTACATAGAAACCCTAATAGACAGCGTCGCTCCTATCACTTACAACCCGATATACTTGATTGAATTTTCTTTCTGTTGCGAAGATTTTTGCCTCATAAATGGTTCACCTCCTTTGTTGGCAATTGAGCTGGCATACGAAAGAAGAAGGTATTTGTAAGTTTCACAAATCGTTGTCTTCTCATTAGAATACATGATATAAATAATTACAAGGTCAATCATCTATCTTTGGTTAGAATCACCACATTAACTTAGACAATAATCTATACACATCGGATTATATTATTTCCATATTACAAATATTCTTTCCATTCTATTATACCCCCGCAGTCGAAGCGGGAGGGGTCCGGATGCTTATACTGGATCGAAAATCCTCGAACAATGCACGTGGTAAGCCTTTGGTGAAAATATCTGCAACTTGATACCGAGACGGGACATGGAGAACCCGAACTTGACCCGTTGAACCTGTTCCCTTACGAAGTGTATGTCAAGCTCAATATGTTTTGTCCGCTGATGTTGAACTGGATTCCCCGATAGGTAAATAGCACTCACATTGTCACAATAGACGAGTGTGGCTCGTGAAAGCGGATTATGTAACTCAAGAAGAAGATTACGTAACCAATAAATTTCCGCAACAACGTTGGCAACCCCACGATACTCGGCTTTTGCACTCGAACGGGAAATGGTTGCTTGCCTTTTGCAAGACCAAGAGATGAGGTTATCTCCAAAGTAAACACAGTATCCGGAGGTGGAGCGGCGAGTGTCGGGACAACCCGCCCAATCTGCGTCCATATAGGCGAGGAGAGACGGTGATGATGAGGGTCCAAGAGTAAGGCCATAGTCAATGGTACCCTGTAAGTAACGGATTATTCTCTTCAACGCATCCCAATGACCCGACCGAGGTGCATGCATGTATATGCAAACTTGTTGAACCACGTAGGTAATGTCGGGCCGAGTGAATGTTAAATATTGCAACGCACCGACAAGACTTCGATATAGTGTCGGGTCCACAAAAGTTCTTCCTGAGAGTGCACTAAGTTTAGTGTTTGTATCAACCGGTGTGGCAACCGGTTTGCATGATTCCATACCCGCACGCTTTATAATATCTTTGGCATAAACCTTCTGTGATAAAAACATGATACTACCAGTTCTGGTAACAGAGATGCCCAAGAAGTAGTTCAAAGTTCCGAGATCTTTCATGGCAAATTCGGCGCGAGGCATTGCATGAGGCTATGCCGAAAGGAATCAGTGGCGGTCACCAGTAATATGTCATCCACATAGAGAAGAAGATAAGCCGTTTGATTCCCATTGTGAAATGTAAAGAGCGATGTGTTGCACCGACTTTGTGTAAACCCCAACGTGAGAACGTAGTCGGTGAACCGTTGATACCATGCCCGTGGAGCTTGTTTGAGACCGTATAGAGATCTTTTAAGGGAGCACACATGGTTCGGGAATCGCTTATCTTTGAACCCTAAAGGTTGATACATGTATACGGTCTCGTTTAGCTTTCTGTGTAAAAAGGCATTGGTTACGTCCAACTGATGTACTGGCCATGATTTAGATAGGGCGATGGATAAAATAGTCCGAATCGTGGCAGGTTTTACCACAGGACTAAATGTCTCTCCACAGTCCACGCCAACCAGTTGCAATCGTCCGTCACAAACGAGACGAGCTTTGTACCTTTCTAAACTGCCATCTGCATTCAACTTATGTTTAAACAACCACATGCTACGAATAATATTCATATTTGGCCGACGTGGAACTAATTCCCAAGTCTCATTTTTAATAAGAGCATTAAACTCATTGGTCATGGCGGTCGACCATTCCGGAATGGATAGGGCGTGTATGGGATTTTTTGGAATAGGTAAGATTGATATGGTGTTGAGATTGAGGAATCTTTTTGGCTTGTGTATACCATCCATACTTCGAGTTCGCATCGTACGAGTAGGTGGAGAAAGGTTTGGATGAGGAACAGTAGGGTGAGGGATGTCATTTGTTTGTGGAGGGTGTTGTACAGAAGGATGGTTTGGTGAGGCCGAATGGTGAGTGGGCGGTGGAGAGTGGGATAGTGAGGTGTTAGTGGTTTGAGCATGTGGTGGGGAATTCATATGGGGTATTGGGTCGGATGTATGGGGTGTAGGTGGTAGGTTATTTATGGGGCTGTTGGGTTGGGATGGGATGATAGTGGTGATTGGTTGTGGTGTAGTTGGTGAGTGTTGTGTGGGATTAGGAGTGATGTGTGACCAGATTAACGGGTGTGGTGGGGTGGTTAAAAAATCATAGGAGGGTGAGGGTGTAGATTGAGAGGCAAATGGAAAAATGGTTTCGTCAAAGATGACGTGGCAAGAGATGATGAGTTGATGTGTTTTTAGATTTAGGCATTTATAACCCCGGTGATTGGATGGGTATCCAAGGAAGACACAAGGTGTTGACCGGTTCTCGAGTTTATTTATTGTGGTGGGTGGGGCAACCGGATAGCATAGGCAACCGAATACGCGTAAATGGTCAAAAGTGGGTGACCGATGATATAGTAGTTGTGTGGGATTAGAGAGGTTCAAAAGTTTAGAGGGTAGGATATTGTGAAGAAGATAAGTGGCCATGTCAAGTGCATGGTGCCAATAGGTGGGAGGAAGAGATGCATGAGCTAAAAGCGTATGGATAGTATTATTGATTGATCTAATTTTTCGTTCCGCTTTGCCGTTTTGAGAAGAGGTGTGAGGACATGAAAGGCGAAAGATCATGCCATTGGTGGCACAAAATTGCTTAAACGAGTTGTTTACGTATTCGGTGCCATTATCACATTGAAGGGTTTTTATTTTACATTCAAATTGTGTTTCTATTAGTTTATAGAATTGACAAAAAACGAAAAACACTTGAGATTTCTTTGCAAGTGGGTAAGTCCACAAGAAGTTTGTTTGATCATCCAAAAATAGGATATAGTACCGATGCCCAGCGGTACTTAGTGTTGGGGAGGTCCATAGGTCACTATGTATTATATCAAATGGAAACATTGTATAATTTCTAGATACAATAAATGGTAAACGGGTACTCTTCCCAAACACACATGAAGAACAAACATTTTTATTAATGGAGTTGTAATTAATATCACAAGAACGTCTAAGAGATTGTAATAAGTTTTGGCCCGGGTGACCAAGGCGGGAATGCCAAAGTTCTTGAGATATAGCAGCAAAACTGGATGGTGATTTGAGCCCGGAAATTATTGATGGTAATAAAGGATAGAGATCACCGCTGCTGTTGCACCGGAGGATAGGGGTCCGAGTCGTGTAATCCTTCACAAGAAAACCACATGGGTCAAACTCAATAGAAATCCAATTATCGGTAACTAGTCGGCGTACCGAAATAAGATTTTTAATCAATTTAGGTGCATAAAGTACATTATTAAGTTTTAGGGGTGGGAAAGGTGGGGGTAGGGTTTGGTTACCGTAACCAGTAATCGGAATTGTCGTGCCATTACCAACAACGATATTATGAGAAATGCTATTATTAAAAAAAGACTGGAAATTACCCGGGTTATTTGTCATGTGCGAAGTCGCTCCAGTATCCATGATGTACAACAGTCCATGGGCCTAAGATGCCATTTCCCATTGAATTGTTGTTGCTGGGCCTTGAATAAGATGGGGGGGGGGGGGGTGGCCCAAGGTTGAATAGAAGACCAATTATTTTGAGGTCCGGCCCATGGTGGACTAAGAAACTGAGTTGGAAATCCATTAGGGGTGAATGGTGAGTAACTGGTGTTGAAGTTGGTCCCCCGACCACCCTCTTCCTCGACTCTGCCGGCCACCACGACCTCGATAATCACCACGGTTTCTATCAGAATTATTGTCGGTGCGTGATTCACTGCGGTAATCGTTATGATTATTGTTTGAAGATGCCGGTTTTGTTATGATTATCGTTATGATTAACTGCATGACCAGTTTCGTGTCATCGACAGGAGCATCAACATTTGCAAGTTGATCTGCGAGGATCTTCAATTCTTGACAATAAGCAGCAGCATTAGGAAAGTTATCGAGACGAGTATTTGAAAGCTTGTTGTTGAGGTGAATGCCCCGAACAATTTTGTTGTCTTGGAAGACATCGGCCAGAGTGGACCAGGCATCCGCGGCGGTGGTATTTTTCTTCAGAATGGTGTTTTGAAGATCGGTAGAGATTGTTCCATATATCCATTGTAGGACAATGGAGTCAATCCGTTCCCAATCTTCTACGGGTTCGGTGGGAAGTTCTTTGGAGAAGATAGGTGATCATACACTTTGAATGCTTTGCAGTGTATTTTAAATAGTTCGGACCAGGACGAGTATTGGGCAGACTCCATCTCTAGAGTTATGGGAATGAAGCTCTTGATGTTGGACACGGTAACAGCGGAATGGAGTTTTTGATCCATGAGAGAAAGTAGAGAAGGAGATGGGAGCTGTTGGTGGGAGAAGAAAGGGTGGAGGATCGGAGAGAGCCTGCCGGAGTTTCGACGGCGGCTTAGAGGTGATGGACTCGTGATACCATGTAAGTTTCACAAATCGTTGTCTTCTCATTAGAATACATCGGTATAAATAATTACAAGGTCAATCATTTATCTTTGGTTAGAATCACCACATTAACTTAGACAATAATCTATACACATCGGATTATATTATTTCCATATTACAAATATTCTTTCCATTCTATTAGTATTCTCTTCTTCTTTTCTTCTCTTTTGAAAGATGAATCATAAAGGAGGAAGGCATTTCTCAAACCCAATGAAATGGGCGGGATATGGAATTATCAAGAAGAAGAAAACAACGGCTACTTTTCTTTCTTATAAACTTCTTGATAAGCTTAGGCCTCTCTGAGAGCATAAGCTCTAGATGCAGAAAAAGCATGGGCTTAAAAAGAAAGAGCACTTAAATATATAAAAAAAAATTGTAATGGAAAATATAAATTCTTTTCAAATAAAAAATATGTACATGATATTTAAAATATGTATTTTTTTGCGATAGAATGCTATAAAAGAATATGAATTAACTCTCATAACTCACTTTATAAAAACTAATTAGCCTTATAATTAATATTTAAACTGATAAAAAACTATCTAGATTAATTTAATATATTTCGTAAATAAATTTGCATAGTATATATAAATATGTCTAATTATAATTGAATTAAGTTTAACCTATTTAATTAAAGGAAAAAAAGCAACTACGTATAAGTTATGCATACGTAATATCATCACATCTTAAAATGTGTAGATGGTTAGAGATCGAAAAATTTAGTTCTATTTATAAATTTTATTATTGAGTGTGGACACAGTTATAGTAATGCATATAGTTATTAATAACAAAGTAAATTAAGAAATTTCAATAGTTGGGTGTAGGTTTACTAAACAAGGGAAAGATTTACAAACCTATGAAGGTATTAAAAATACAAGGTCCCAAACTCGGTGGATACAGTGTCAACTTCAGGTAGCATTATCCATTGTCATAACCAGATAACTCTTATCAATGTTGAAATTAACTTCGTTTCAATTTATTTGATAAAAAATGTAAAGAAAACAAAAAGTATTATTCATACATATAGAGTACATAAAAACCTAACAGTCACTGTCGCTCCTATCACTTACAACCTGATATGCTTGATTGATTTTTCTTTCTGTTGTAAAGATTTTTGCCTCATAAATGGTTCACTTTTACTGGCAATTGACTGGCATATAAAAGAAGAAGGTCTTCTCATCTTCTTTTCTTCTCTTTTGAAAGATGAATCATAAAAGAGGAATGCATCCCTCAAACCCAATGAAATGGACGGGAAATTCAAATGGGAGGGATATGGAACTTATTGATTATCAAGAAGAAGAAGAAGAAGAAGAAGAAGAAAACAACGACTACTTTTCTTTCTTATAAACTTCTTGATATGCTTAGGCCTCTCTCAACGCCTAAGCTCTAGGCGCTAGAAAAAGCGTGGGCTTAAAAAAAGCGCACTTAGATAAAAAAAAAATCAAAAACTAACTTTGTAATGAAAAATATCAATTTTTTTCAAATACCAAAATATGTACATGCTATTAAAAATGTGTACTTATTTTGGGATAGAAAGTTATAAAAGAATATGAATAACTCTTTTAACACACTTAAAAAAAGCGGTTGTGGTTGAGGCAACAATTCTCAAACGGGTTGGCACATTATGGTTGAATTGAGTGTGTTGGTACTACTGATAGATCTACATATGACCAGCGTGCACACACACGATGAGTGTTTTTCATAGTAGGTTATTTTTATGTTTTTAAATTTAGTATCCATGCTTTTTGTTTATGAAAAGACATTTGTTTTTTATAGCACAAAAGTGGTTTAGCTCATGTTAGCTCATTAGAAATTTGCAGAATCAAAAGAAGTTTGAGTTAACTCTTCTACCTGTAATGTTTAGGCTTTTTTTTTATTATTATTTTTAATTGAACAGCTGCTAATATTTATTGGTTTTTTTAGAAACTGGCTAATACACTTGCTAAGAAACTTGGCTTGGCACAAACATTTCAATTAATGCAGACTATGTTGGTAATAAACCGAGTTGGGCCGTGAAGGCTCAGACCCAAGGAACAGAACCATTCCCAAGTCTACTAACCTATATGCGAAGCCAAGCTGCTTGAGAACCAATCGAGAATTCTTTGCTCGTTAAAATCTTGAATCAATCCAAGCTTAAACGGCTTCCAGCCTAAAAGTAAGCTTTTTAATCTACTTGTAAATATTACTTGTTTATCACTCATCAGTTATTTTTAAAACTATTTTTTAATTTATATTATTCTCGATTGCTATCTCTCAGTCATAATGATCACGGGGCTTGGTATGGATTTTACCAGGGGTTAGAGTCTTTTGGAAAGATTGATACTTTCGATGAGAACCTAGCATGTATATAATTTCTGATTTTGATGATTTTTTGTGTGACTTAATAGAAATTATGAAAGTACACTATTAAAATTTAGTAGATAAAGGTGTCAAAATGAGTGAGTGTGATGGGTCACAGTTACGGTTGTAAATGATTTGAGCCAAGTTGGGCTTGGACTCGGCTCGTTTATTAGCTTGTTTATTTAAAAGAAAGAGTTTTTAGTTTTGTTTTTTTAAAACATATAGATATATAATCACAAAATATAATGATATATTTAGTGTATGTCTTGGATACGGGATCAAACAACTAAGTTCTTGGACCAATCTCATCAACTAGCTAGCGAAAATCACTACTGTTGAACCGAGATCTCGGATCTTGTTTGTGTCGGTTATTTCCGGTTAAGGTAAAGAAAGAGATAGAGAGAGTAGAGAGAGTTGGTGAGTGGATAAGATAGATAGTTTGCCAAAAGATTGGATTGTGCATGGAAGGATGCATTATTTATACTGCATCTCCATGCACATTTCTTTCATTATATCTGGCCCAATGGGCTCACATTACAAGGCCTCGGGCCCAAACATTATTACAACAAACCGAAAGCAAAGTAAATTACATCATGATAAGTATGAAATAATACAAAATACTATATCAACAAAACGGGCCCCTACAATCTCCCTCTAGTCTTTTCGTATTATCTTTAGCTTTCGTCTTCAATCGGTCTCGTATTCGAAGGGAGACTCATAATCAAATAGTTAATTGTCAACAAGATAATGAACGAACTTGTTGTACTTTTACAAGATAGTTGATTGTCAACGACAAGATAAGTTATAGGGGTGTTCATGGTACGGTTTAAAATCGTAAAACCGATGACAAAACAGTCATCGACTTGGTTTAGCGATCCTTTTTATTCAAAATTTTTGGTCGGTCGGTTTTAAAATATTCAGACTGCAGTGGAGGGTTTGCTTTACAGTTTATACTGAAAACTGATCGTATAGAACCGGATCGGACAGTGAAATGTGAATATACTTTATTTTTCAATTAGAATTATATTATTTTTTTATAGTGAAACAGAAACTGAAATAAAACTTTAGAATAAAAGTAATCATGCATAATTGGTAACAAGTTATTACACAAGTAGATCCAACTTTGAAATCAGAGATGTCAAGTTAAAAAAAAAAGATCCAAAACAATCAATTATATTATTTATATGAGAGCAATTTAACAAACCGAACTCATTCTTGACATTTTGTTATTGGAAAAACTTTTTCCGAAATAATCAAAAACTAATTTAGTCTGCACCGGTGGTGGTCAAGGTTTGGCGAGGGTGGTTCAAGCCGCCCTCTATATTGGTGAAGCCATTGAGCATGAGGTTAGTTTTTTTCATATTCTATATTAATTTGATTTATATATTTTTTTAAATAAGTCTTGATTAATTGTTGATTTTTTTTTGAAGATTAAGGAACTTATTGAAAAGACCAGAGGAGAGAAACGTGAACCAAATGATTTCCAAGGTGGCACTCTTAGGTGAGTTTATTTTTTCGTTTTTATGCATTCAGAACTGAACTAATCACAAACCAAAAAACAAAAATTGAAAGGTTTCCAAATCAAATTTCTGTTTTTGGCTTGGTTTGTGCCTACACCCGACACAATCCAACCCATACACACCCTACGACCTATTATCTTTACTTGTTTATTTAATTTAAGTTTCCACATCAGTTTTAGTTAACGATCACCAATCTTTCTACATGTAGCACGTAGTTCAAACTCAAAGTGCCGAAGCCGAAACAAGTAGGTCTTTTGTTAATAAAGCTTAAAGACGAGCTCGTTGCACTGCACATGGTACACACCCCCCTTCTTCCGGTACTGCTTTCGTTTATTAGACCAGGTACTTACTATTCCTTTTTGTTGTGTGTACATGTCAGTTTTGGGCTAATCCAAAAACTCGGTTTTTGAGTTATTGTAAACTATTTGGTTTTGTTTTTTGGTTTGGGTTCGGTCTCGGTTTTATCAGTTGGGCTTGAAAAAAGGTTGGCTACTACAAATAATGAAATTAGTTAATAATTAATTAATTGTTATACATATGGCCTAAACTCGTATGAAAAATCGAATTTCAGTTTTTGAAAACAGTTTGATTTCAATTTCTTTGTTCTTCGGTTCGGGTTCAATTTTTGTAGTTTCATCATTTGGGTTTAAAGTTTTTGGGCTGAAAATAGTTGGCTAAAATTAATAAATTTGGGCCTAAATCTTTTTGTTAGTTGATAACGAATTGATTATTATATCTTTGGTTACATTATTTTTTAATTCTTATGTTACATAAGTTTTAAACTTAAATATTAAAATTTACTACTTCAATTTTTTTTTCAGTGTGGAACTAGAGGATGTCTCCCAATATAAGGTAGATGTGTAGTGTGAAAATGCAGGCACGGATGAAGCCAACACAAGTTATTTCCAAATTAGGAACTCTTTTAAATATTCATGAACAGAATAGAAAGTATTAAGTTGTAATAAGAACTTTGTTTGTATTAATGAATTTATGATAAACTGCATATCATTTTGTATAGATTCAATAAACATATGGTTTGAAATTGTTAGAAAATATAAAAATGAATATAGCAAATACATCATTTCCTTCTTAAAGAGATTTTGACGGCACACACCATTAATATTTAGAACCATTGCTCAATCAAGGGAATCTACAACCATATATTTTATGATTATATTACCAACTTTAGTGCTATCATTCATGTATTTATTTATTTTTTTTCCCATGTATCAAAATACATAAAACAGAAGTATTTAAATAACATTACCATTGTTATTCCAATCCTAAAGAATTTACAATTTAGTATTCCAATTTCAAAGATGGTATCAAAGCCTTGTATACGATCTTAAAAATCCATCATATATCTTTCTCATTTCAATCCTTTCAATTTCATATAAAAACCACATTGTCCGACAACTCATCTCCTCAAAACCGTGTTGCGGCGGGGTTGGCCGTCAACAGGTCATACGAATTCGAAGGTCTAGGCTTCCTATCAATGGTACGAAGCGGTGTTGGTACATGTATGTCAGTAGTTCATAGTCTAGCATTTGTAATCGAGTCTGTAATGTAATTATGTTTGTTTTGTAATGCGCGAAGTTGTCAACAAGTTCGCTATGGCGAACTTGTTGAATCAGCGAAGTTATTGACAACTTCGCCTGTGGCGAAGTTGTCGTGTTTATATACTGTTTCAGACGAAACAGTTTAATGTGGTTCGTTTAGGGTTTTCGTTTCAGTTTTCAGTAACCAAGTTACGTGTCATAGTCTGTAACAGTGACCTCGGGTCACGTGTTTGTTATCAATATAACGTGGTTGGTTTATTGCTTGTGTGTTCGATCTCTACATACTCTACACTCGTATCTACCTACGCAGGGATTCCGCACCTGCGTTGTTAGAGACATCCCGTGTACGATCCGTCCAGGAACCTACAATTGGTATCAGAGCCAATCGGCTCGATTGTGAGGTTCGGGATTTCACGCGGGTGTAGAAAACGTCTCGTTTGACCTATTCGCGGGACGTGTTTTTGTTGGGATTGAGTTTTGCTAGTGCTTGACAGTCATTTTCAAGCCTTTGCATTGATCGGGAGCTGCTGGATTGACGAAAACAGATCTGAACAAACTTCCCTGTTCATCGGGCGAAGTTACCGTTCATCGGGCGAAGTTACCATTCTTCAGGCGAAGTTGCCGTCGCTGGAATTAGGGTTTTTGGCGAAGATATAAGGATTAGCGAAGTTAACTACAACTTCGCTCACTTCATAAGTTCGCCTTAGCGAAGTTATCCGCAACTTCGCTTCAAACCCAAGTTCGCTCAACTCATAAGTTCGCCAGAGCTAAGCGAAGTTATTCTTAACTTCGCCCAAATCAAGCGAATTTAAGATCTCAGCGAAGTTCTCTTTCAGCGAAGTTAACCTTCAAGCGAAGTTATTCTTAACTTCGCCAACTGAGCTGTTTTAATATTTTTTTTGTTTTTCCAGGTTTTTCAGGTTTTTGCAAGGATGTCGTCGATCAATATCTCCGACTTGGTCAAGATGGAAGTAGAAGCGGGGTCTGCCACTAAGGCCCCGAGGCTGATGAAGGGAACTGACTTCGTGGCATGGAAGGACAGATTCATCCAATACATCAAATACCAGGATGCCAAAATGTGGGTGTGCATCCAGGATGGATATATCCCTCCAACTGCGCAATACGAAGGTCGCGATGTGGTTAAGAAGTACAGCAAAATGGAGGACGAAGAGAAGAAAATGTACGAGGCCGAAAGCAAGGCCCATGCTGCGATAACAATGGCACTTCCTCAAGAGGTTCTCCATACGTTCCGAAAGTACACTTCTGCGAGAGAGCTTTGGGATGCTCTTGAAAATAGATTCGAGGGGAATGTGGGTATACGTGCATCAAAGATCAAACTCTTAAAAACCCAGTTCTCCGTCTTCAAATTTTTGAAGAACGAATCACTGGATGATATTATCACCAGATACTATCATCTAATGACAGAGCTCAGCAATTATTCAATTGCTTACCGAGAAGAAGAGATCGTTGAAAAGCTTCTCGATGCTCTCCCACCGAAGTGGGAAATGTACACCGTCCTTATGAGGGAAGACAGAGACTTTCCAAATTGTGATCTTGAAACGGCAGTAAACAAGCTCAGAACTTATGAGCTTAATATGGTTCGAAAGGAAACACCAACAGATCAGATACAAGACCCTGGTATGTATGGTGCTAAGGTTAACTCAGGCTCAAGTTCAAGGCCTGAATCTGCTGCTTTTTACTCGAAAGGGGAGTCAGGCTCTGACTCGTCTCATGAAGGAAATGTTTCTGTAAACACGAATGGTGATGTATGTTTCGTTGCTGGAGGATCTAGTACTTCAAAGCCTCAAGCATCCACAAGTAGTTTTTCTGCAAATGCATCTAGCAATAGTTATTCCAAGATGCCTATGAGTGTAAAATCTGCTGAAGAGCAGTTTGCAGTCTATGCATCATTTATTGCTTCCTATGAAAACTACATCCAGGGGAAGATTGTGGACCCTGCTGTTCTGGATGAGGATTATGACCAGATCGATGCTGATGATCTGGAGGAGATGGATTTGCAATGGCAAATGGCCATGATAGTGAGGAGAGTCAAGCGTTTCATGAATAAGACGGGGAGAAAGTTTGTTGGTGGTCGGACCGGGTTCGACAAGTCCAAAGTAAGGTGCTATAATTGTCAACAGTACGGGCACTTTGCCAAGGAATGCAGAAATGAGAGGGTTGAACGAGGACAAGGTCGACCTACACAACATTCTGGAGTTAACAGAGAGATTAACGCCATGTTGACCAGAGAAGCAGGTGAGTACAACTGGAACTCGCATTCAAGTGGTTCTGGTGAGCAAGCGAACATGGCTGAGGCTGATATGAAAGAATGTGAGAAGGTTGAAGGAATTGAGAAAGCTACTGAAGAAGAAACAGCTTTCATGGCAAATGACAAAGATAATCGCTCCGAGGTAAGTCCTAAAACTATTTGTACTAGTTGTGAGAATTTGTCTGAGCAACTTAAAACAATAACTGATCAGTATGTCCATTTAGATGCTGACTTTAAAACTGTTAAAGAAGATCACCATTTTACGAAAGCAAGAGAAACGAGTTATAAAATTAAAATAAAAGCATGTGAAAAAGACGTTCAAAGCTTAAAAATTAAACTTGCTGAGAAAATTGAAATAATTGATCTTAGTTATGAAGTTTTGGAGGAAAAAACTAAAGTGATTGCTGATCGAGATAAACAGATTGCTGACCACCAGGTAAAGGTGGTGGAACTGAACCGCAAACTTGAGCAGTTCAGGAATTCCTCGGCCATCCTTGATCACCTCGTGAGTGATCCAGGTACCTCTGCAAAGAGGGGAGGAATCGGATATAATGAAGTTCCACCACCCTTTAACCACAACTATACTTATAATCCGAGTGTTCAGAAATCTGTCGATTTCGAAGTTCCTCAGACAACTCCAATAAAGATTACAAGTGTAAAACCAAGTGTTAGCTGTGGAGAAACAAGTTCGAAAGTTTCTAATGTAAATAATTCTGTTTTGAGTCCAGTCTCATCGGATTCGGATAAGTTGTCCGAATCTGATCAGACAAAAGAGAAGGTAGGGTTACCCACCGATGGAGATAAAAATAAAGTTTCTAAAAAGAGTTCTCCACTCAATCCGTACGTCCCACCTTATGTGAGACGAACGGCTGGTAACACTACCTCTACATCCAAACCAACATTTGACAAGAAATTGGAGAGTCGGTGTTGCTTTAGATGTAACAAATTAGGGCATTTAGTTGCTGATTGCCCTCTGGAGCCAAGATTAAGAGGTGTGAAGCCAAATAAAACTGAGTATAAGCGTCATTTTGTTACTGCTAAAAATGAAAACTTTAAAAAATGCCAAAATGTAACGAATTCAAGTTTTCATAAAAACCAACCTCAGTTTTACAACCAAACCTCAAGATATAGCACCTTCAATTCTCAAAGGTTTGGAAGGCATTACACACAATCTGCAGGGAGATTCCCTAACAGGACTTACAGAAATTATCCTGATGCTAACTTAAGAAAGCCAGGGTACGGGACGTATCGATCCAAGACCAATTGGTCTTGGGTCCCAAGATTCTAACTCTTTGTTTTATTGTGCAGGAACAGTTGAACAGGGCTGCAAACAATCTTTGGATTGTAGATAGCGGCTGTTCCAGGCACATGACAGGCAACAAACACTTGTTGCAAGACTTAAAACCTGTTCAGGGAGCTAGAGTTAGTTTTGCTGGTGAAAGCGGAGGAAGGATTACCGGTAGAGGAACTGTGTCGAATGGGAGAATGACACTTGAAAACGTAAATTTTGTGGAGGAATTAAAGCACAATCTGCTGAGTGTGTCGCAGATCTGTGATAAAGAATACACTGTCCATTTCACTAAGAATGAAGCGATTGTATTGAAGCCTGGTTTTCATATACCAGAAGAATGGATAGTAATGAAAGCTCCACGTGAAACGAATACATACGTGATGGATATGAGGTCTACTGAAATGGCCACCGGAGAATCCTGTTTAATGACAAAGGCAAGCGAAATCAGAATCAGAATTATGGCACAGGAGAATGGGACATATTCATCTTCGTAAGATGAACTTCATTGTCAAAAATGGGCTTGTGATGGGCGTTCCCTTAAAAAGTTTTAACTTTGAAGACAAATGTATAGCATGCAAGAAGGGAAAGCAACACAAGAAATCCTATCTCACCAAGAAGATTAACTCAATTGCCGGTACTCTAGAACTACTTCATATGGATCTCTTCGGTCCCGTGAATGTACAAAGTCTAGGAGGTACCTCTTACTGCTTGGTGATCACTGATGACTACTCGCGATACTCGTGGGTATATTTTCTGAAAACGAAAGACGAGACGGCTCAAATGGTGAAGAATCTAATTACAAAAGTTGAGAACGTCATGAGTAAATCAGTTAAATTCATCAGAAGTGACAATGGGACAGAGTTCAAGAACTTTGAAATGGAAATTTTCTGTCTTCAGAAGGGAATTGAACATCAATACAGCGCTCCGTATACTCCGCAACAGAATGGAGTGGCTGAAAGGAAGAACCGAACGTTAATTGAAGGAGCCAGAACTATGCTGGCAGACTCGAAGCTTCCTGTGATGTTCTGGGCTGAAGCAGTTGCTACAGCCTGCTATGTTCTGAATCGGGTGTTAACCGTTAAGAGACTTGGAAAAACGTGTTACGAGCTTATGCACGGAAGGAAGCCCAACTTGTGCGGTCTTGAACCATTTGGGTCTCCTTGTTCGATTTTGAAGACTAATTCGAAATTTGGTGAAGTAGCTGATGAGGGAATCCTTGTCGGTTATGTTGTTGGGACTCCCAACAGACGGGTCTTCAATACGACAACTTGCAAGGTGGAGGTGGTTTGTAACACCGACATTACTAGTTACCAACCGCCAAAACCAAGCAATGGACCTGCTGAGCTGTTTGACTATGTTAAACTTTTTAAGTCGTTTAACGTACCTACTTTGGAAATTTCTGAAGAAGACGAAAGAGCAGTGACGAAGATGATTTTTGATGAGGAAGAGGAGGTAGTGCAACATCAGATGACAGAAAAATCTCAGCCTTCCACATCAAATCCTATCGATACCCCTGCGGCCTCAACTGAAGATGAGTTTATTAATCCTTTTCACTCTCAGCCAGAAACAACCATAGATGAGATCTCTTCGAACTTGGAAGACAATTTACATGTCGGTGCTGTTCTGACCACGAGAATTCACAAAGATCACCCTTTGGAGAACGTTATAGGTGATGTGTCCTCGAGTGTACAAACCAGAAGTAGTTTGAATGAGCACACCTGTGTTTATACAAGCATAAAAGAAACGGGTATAATAAATGAATGTTTGTACTCCTGCTTTATAAGCCAAATTGAACCAAAGAATTATCAAATGGCTTTAAAGGACAGCTCGTGGGTCGAAGCCATGCAAGAAGAGTTGGCTCAGTTCGAGAAAATGGAAGTTTGGACCTTGGTTGAAAAACCAAGAAATGTGCATGCTATAGGCACAAAATGGGTGTTCAAATGTAAGAGAGATGATAAGGGGATTATCGTGAGAAATAAGGCGAGGCTGGTTGTTAAAGGTTTTAATCAACAAGAGGGTATTGACTACAATGAGGTTTTCGCTCCTGTTGCCCGGTTAGAAGCGATTCGATTGTTTTTGGCGTTTGCTGCATCTAAAAAGATGAAGGTGTTTCAGTTAGATGTGAAGAGCGCGTTTCTTAACGGGAAAGTTGATGAGGTTGTGTTTGTTGAGCAACCTCCGGGTTTTCCTGACCCAGACTTTCCGGATCACGTATACAGGTTGAGCAAGGCGTTATATGGGTTACATCAGGCACCTCGTGCCTGGTATTCAACGTTATCGGACTACTTGCTGGAAAATGGTTTTGAAAGGGGATTGATTGACAGTACGCTGTTTGTGAAGAAAGAAGGCTGTGCTCAGTGGTTTGTTAAAACCAAGAAGCCTGCAGTGCCAACGATGTTCAGAAAGACTTATAATATAAAGGGCTATGCAGAGTCAAAGAAAGGAATCATATGCTGGTTGTACGACAAAGAGCTGAAACTATTTGTGATCAAACGGTACGACGGCATTCAGTACTTTAAGAGATTGTTGAGATCTCTGAATTCCTTACCAGAATGTGAGGTGAGAGATTTAGCGAGATTGGGGCTGATCAATAGAAGTAATGATGATATGGCAAGAATCATTGGGAAGATCGTCTGGAAAGAAGCCATTAAAGACAAAAAGTTTGAACTCCTAAAGCCTCAAAAAGGAAAGTTGATAGAAGACAAAGATCGTGGAATGAGGGCTGACGGCAAACCTTGGATGGTAATGAAGTATAAACCAGTCCGTCATTTGAAAGAAGTACCGATGAAAGTTATGCCCAAGAACGTCCTAAAAGATTTAAAATGGTGGTACGTGGATTGTGAGACAGCTGAGGCGGTAATGGAAGATGAGGATGAACAAGAAGTACTTCGGGTGTACGACCCGATGCATCTTGTTAATCTATCGAAGGATGATTTGAAAGTGCTCAACGAGAAGAAGATCTTCTACATTCCTGCTTGGAAGGATCAAGCTAGGAAATATCAAAGGGTAGTGTCGGTATGTGTGAGAGAAGGGGCGCACGCGTAGAGGTAAAGATTACAAGACTCAAGATTTGAAGATCAAGATATGAAGCTACTGCCAAGGGGGAGTCTGTTGGTACATGTATGTCAGTAGTTCATAGTCTAGCATTTGTAATCGAGTCTGTAATGTAATTATGTTTGTTTTGTAATGCGCGAACTTGTTGAATCAGCGAAGTTATTGACAACTTCGCCTGTGGCGAAGTTGTCGTGTTTATATACTGTTTCAGACGAAACAGTTTAATGTGGTTCGTTTAGGGTTTTCGTTTCAGTTTTCAGTAACCAAGTTACGTGTCATAGTCTGTAACAGTGACCTCGGGTCACGTGTTTGTTATCAATATAACGTGGTTGGTTTATTGCTTGTGTGTTCGATCTCTACATACTCTACACTCGTATCTACCTACGCAGGGATTCCGCACCTGCGTTGTTAGAGACATCCCGTGTACGATCCGTCCAGGAACCTACAAGCGGTCAGAAAAATTCGAGCAATGGATCATCATTCCGGGTTGATAAAACCAAATGGAAATGTACTCATTGCGGTATGTCAAAACACACCGGAGACCAATGCTTCAAACTTGTCGGAAGGTACGGAATGGGGAAACGTGGTTGTCTCCGTCGGCATCTCTGAAGATAGCGGAAACCGTGGCGGTCAACAAAAGACAGGCGGCGACCATGAAGGAAGCGGCGGAGTCGGTGGAATTGCTTATGCTGGAAATGCAAGCGATGGCCTCTGTAATAATGGAGGTAACGGGTTTGGGATAATATCCTCAAACCCTTATGTTTTAAACTGTACATTTTTTGACCCTCATGTTCTAGAAATATTAAATAATTCCTCTCCAAACTCAATTGTTAATGATACTGGCCAAAACACGTTAAAAGGTTTAAAAACTGATTTACTTTTCCAAAATAACCCCATAGAGATGGAGATTCTGATTTTTACAAAATTAAACAAAATAAAATTGGTGGGGAGTCTAGAACCAATGAGAAAGATTTGGAGCCTATAGGACAAGCTAATATGGTTGAAACTTGTAAAAATTTAGATAAGTCATGGATATTTGACTGTGGGGATACCGACACCATGACGTTTGAATTATCGTACTTGGTTTCAAAATCCGAACCCAAAATTAACCATATCAAAACCGCTAACGGGGGGAATAGTTCCCGTAAAAGGGGAGGAACTATTGAAATATCCCCATTTTAAAACTCTCAAACTGTCTTTATGTCCCATCTTTATCACATAAATTGTTATCTATTAGTCATGTAACAAAGGAATTGAATTGAACAGTATAAATGCATCCCACATTTTGTATCCTACAAGATATCAAGACGGAAGTGATCATTGGGCGTGGCACTGAACGCCACGGATTGTACTATGTGGATGAAGTAACTCACCATGGTCTTGTGATGCTGGCTCATGGGACTACAAATAGAGAAGTTTGGTTATGGCATAGAATATTGGGACACCCATCCACTGGTTATCTACATCTTTTATTTCCTAAACTATTTCCTTTAAATGGAACTTTAAATTGTGAAACATGTGTTTTGGCTAAAAGTCATAAGAAAACCTCTAAACCAAATAATACTAAAGTTGATTTACCTTTTTCACTTATCCAGACAGATCTGTGGGGACCGTCAAAAGTTTTGGGGGGACAAAATTTTCGTTTTATCATCTTGTTTGTTGATGATTGCACTTGTATGACATGGATTTATTTTTTAAAAACAAAAATGAAGTCTTTGATAAATTTACTATGTTTTATGCCATGATACAAATTCAATTTAAAACTAGCATCCAAACTCTTCGGTCTGATAATGGTGGGGAATACATAAATGAATCAATGAAACTTTTCTGTCAAACGAAAGGAATAATTCATCAAACGTCATGCACTCACACTCCCAAACAAAATGGCACGGTCCAAAGGAAAAACCGGATCCTTTTAGAAATAACATGAACCCTTCTAATTGAATCTCAAGTTTCTATGTCCTTCTGGCCTTTTGATCGATGTCGAAAGGTCAATCAAAAACATTTACAAAATACCTTAACTAGCAAGGGCAAGTAAGGTGTCGAATCCACAGGGAATCAGTGGAAAGTGCTAATCAAGTTTGATGACTTTTAGTTAATTTTATTAAGGTGGACAAACGATGTCAAGCAGTTTAAAAAATTTGTATTTGTAAACAATGATTAAAAAGCAACCAAACTCCAGGGTTCAGGTTTTGAAGCCAATTGGATAAATGATTAAACCTATGGAATTATACTCTTTGTTTGAATCAATAAACCAAAAGATTAAATGTTTGACCATGGTGATCGTTAGAACTTAATCCAATTGATTGACACAGCTAAACAATAATCTACTTGATTGTAATCTTAGGCAATGATGAAATATTAGTTTTATGGTTAAAGATAACTAGGTCAATGACACTAAGAACTCAATCCTAATTGTTGATGACCAAAATCATTAACTGATAAACTTCAAATATCATTGATTACCCAAGAACATTGTCAAGCATACAAATAAAATCCAAAAGTTAAGGTTTAAAGTACCACAAATCCAATGAACAACTTAACCCTACACCCGGAGATGGTCACGAGCGGATTAGCCTAGCATATGCATCTTGAATGGCCTCTTTGATTCTTAAATGGATGATGGCATGGATGATTATAATGAATGAGATGTGTTAGAATGGTGGAGAATGGCCCCAAAATCGTCCAAGGGGCTAGGGTATGAAGGATAGGCGGCATAGGGTTGAACCGGGCTTAAATATGGAAGAAAATACCAAAAAATCGCGTTTTTCCGCCCAGGCGACCGAAGCCTACGGTCTCCCCACCGTATGCTACGGTGGGGACTGT
The DNA here is from genome assembly GCF_021521415.1 of Bidens hawaiensis. NCBI lineage: Eukaryota > Viridiplantae > Streptophyta > Magnoliopsida > Asterales > Asteraceae > Bidens > Bidens hawaiensis. The sequence continues at coordinate 1,897,254 of NW_027491241.1, read as the reverse complement.
AGCCTACGGTCCAAGCTCATTGCCTTACGTGACTGCCCCCTCGCACTGTTTTGTCCATAACTTCTTCGTTATAGCTCCGTTTTACGCACCGTTTTCGGCCACGTCTTCGTCTTCAAATTCTCTATCATTCCATGAAATAAAATCTTCATTTACACTCCATCTCATATGCTCCAATTTGGCTCCTTTAAGCTCCGCTCACCTGTAAACGTAAAACCACACAAATTAATCGTGTCTAAGGCATATAAACACATAAAACACACAATATAAATTACTTAACACACATTATTTCATCCACACATCACATTCCCACACTTGTCCTTTTTCGTCCCGAAAAAGATGTACAATGAAATCAGAACCAGAAACTGTTTTTACTAAACACTCAATTTATTTTTATTATTAACAGATAACACAAAAACCGCAATTGTCGATATTGCTATCCACTTAAACCCATGCCTTAATACTTACCGGGACAAATAAGGCGTGACAATTTATTAGTTTATATGATTAAATGGAACCCACACATCAAAGCCTTGAAGCCGCCTTACCATGCTTCATTATGGTTTTACCGAGCCAGACCACCCCAACTTGACTTAAACCTTAGGGTCAGATGATCAAAATTATGCATAACCATGTGTACCATTTTAAGCCCATATGCAGTAGCTAAAAAAATCCTGGATATTTTACCGAACCAAAACCTAAACTTAAGCGTCAAAGTCTACCAGAATGCCATTAGATACAATTAAGGTACAATTATGTTACCAACTAGCAAATAGCCCCCATTACATGGTATACCCCCGTTATCAAGCAACACCCCAAAGTCCATCTCCAGGGGTGAGTATGCACGAATTCATCTGTAGGGCTTACATGTGACGTGTCCCGTGTGGTCCGTTTCTTAATGGTAATGAGACGCGAGCATGGGGACCCCACATGACTAACAGCGTGGATGATCAAGTCATAGTGTAATTGTACTTTAAAAGCACGTAATGATCATGTTTAATGACTTATAGTTGGCAGATAAACTGCGGGTTTGCTCTTTTGAGCTCTTTTAATATTCATAAATCCACTTAGGAGATATGAATACCCAGATGATATACCGCATAAAGACCCCTGGTGTCCGAACCCCAGAGCATCCCATCAATACAGGATTTAAGGTTATAAAACCATACACCTATGAAGCGTTAACCACTTAAACTAGAAGCATTTTCATTATGTTTATATCACAAGCCATCTAACATACTCTAACGTTAAGCCTATCTAAGCATCGTCAATAGTCTATTCATATTTTAAAATTTTCTTTTGGTGATCAAATCTAACAAAAAGGCTTGAGTATGGCCCGACCTTTCATCCCAGTCCTTACACAGGCTTATCTAAACAAACAAAACCCAAAAATTTTTCCCACTAAAATCAAGCAATTAGAGGTTCAATTATGTCAACAACCAAACCGTCATTTCATTCTTAAAGGCTGAGCCTACCGGCACATCCCAAATTAAGTGTGTTACTGTTCCTTTATTATTATTATTATTATTATTATTTATTTGTTTGTTTGTTTATTTTATTTATTTATTTATTTATATATATATTTTTTTATTATTTTTTAAATTTTTTGTTTTTTTATTATTATTTTTTTTAACAGCTCCAGTTTTTCTATCATTTTTCATTGTGTATAAGGATAAAATTTTCGAGACATTCTTAGCATTACCCGCATCCCCACACTTAAACATTACATTATCCCCAATATAATTATTCATTTAAATTTCGAGTGTGACACATGGGAACTTCAACATTTTAACAACCAAAGTAAAGGAAAGAGACACATGCACCTGATTCGAATCTCTCTTGTCAAACGGGTCCTGCTGATAAGTACTGTTGCAAACTTGACCCGAACTCCTTGAACTTTGATGTTACACTATATGCTCCACCGAATCTTGACTAGACCACCATGAACTTCCCCACACTTAGGGTTTATTATGACCGTAAAACACAAGCAAAAAGTAACACGCAAAAAGAAAAACAAAATTAAAGAAAAACAAAACAAATAAAATAAAAGGTCGGGTTGCCTCCCGGTCAGCGCTTAGTTTTTGTTAAGGTCTTCAGCCGGACCGCTACCTCATTTTGCGGTTATGGTGGTCTAATGGAGTGCTTACCTTCCTCCGCTTCATTCTTCTTACTTCTCCAATAGAGTGATACATTATCCATAGTATTCCACCTTGGCCCAAAACACGCCACCCTTCTTTGTTCATTCTCAAACCCCGGTGGCTTCTTTACCTTCACCTTCTTTGGCGGTTTCTTCTTACTCCTTCCACATGTCTCATCATTACCCACATTTTTACTCGCAGCCTTGATATCATCACCTGAAGTAGCCAACTCCCCAATTCAAATTTCTACTGCATTCAACTCCTCTTTCTCTCTATGCCGCTTCGACCTATCAAACACATAACCCTCTTCTTCGGTGTCATCTTCGCTTACATGAGGAAGACACCTGTTAGTAGCACCTGACCTAGATTATTTATTTTCAAAAGAATAATCAAATGAATTTGAAAATATATTTAGAACAAACTTACGGTTACCAAAGGTCATGCGCACTGTTCCGTCTCGGCAATTGATTTGAGCATTTGATGTTGCCAAAAACGGTCTCCCCAATATCACTCGAGGTTCGTCTTCATTCATTGCTGGTGCATAATCAAGAACAAGAAAGTCTTCAGGATAGTAAAAATCACCAACCTTTACCGTGACACCAACCAACTTCCCCCGGGGCCGTCTTTGAGTGAAATCAGCTAACACCAAGGTGGTGTCAACTTCTTGTAAAGGTCCAAACTCAAACCGGTCATACACACTCCCCGGTAGAACACTTACACTCACACCATAATCAACAAGTGCCTTGGTGGTCTTGAACTCGCTAATCTGAATGGGGATGAGTAGCGCCCCTATTTCAAATTCTTCTACCGCATTGTTCACCTCATTATCTTCAATTGTGATGGCACTAACGTGCACGTTTTTACCACTTGATGAACTGCTACCCTGATGGTTGGGGTTTTCAAAGTATTACTTGGTAGCTTGGAAGGATTTCTCTTCAATGTGGCCAACTCTTCAGCCAATTGGCTCATCTGCTTGTCTCTTGCAGTGTTGGCCTTCTCTTGAATCTCCATCCTGCGACTCAAATCTTTCAAGAGTGTCACAATTTCTGAATCTTGCGAAGAATTTTGACCTTGAGCCGCTCCTTGACTTTGCTGACCCTGCTGATAATTCTGCTAATAACTCTTGTTGTAACCACCCGACTCTCTCTGATTGTGACCGCTTTGCCCATTACTTGAACCATTCCCATACTGCCTCTGATTTGATTGATAACTGGTTCTCTGATTAGTGCCCTGGAAATTTGGGTTTTTTTGGTATTCGGGTTTCCATAGCTGAAATTAGGGTGGTTTCTGAGGCCCGGGTGGTAGGTGTTAGAGTTCATCGTACCACTATTATTGTACCTTTTCTCTCCTTGTACAAAATTTACCTCATCTTCCTCTTCATCCTCCAACTCTTCCATAACTCCACAACTCGCTACCTCGTGCCCCAAATCACCACATTGTTCACAAACTGGATATGCCTTTCCCAATTTCCTTTTTTTTTGTACCAGCAACCATTAACTGATCCAGCTTATTTCTAACCGTGCCATCCGATCATCTGAACTTCCACTGTTTACTGCTTTCACCACTGACCTCTTTATCATCCTGTTCGACTGGGCCTGTCTCTTAGAATTCAAAGCATGTCTCTCCAGATGCCCCTAATCCACCTGTTCATCATTCGTTAGAAAAGATCCATTAGTGGTAGACTGGAGGTCTCGCACATCATCATTCGATAAACCATCATGGAATGCCTTTATTAACTCCCACAGAGCTATGCCATGGTGAGGGCAAGTCCTCAATAACAACTTGAACCGCTGAAAAGCTTCATAAAAAGTTTCTCCTGTACGCTGCTGATAATTTCTGATGGATGTTCTAGCTTCCGAGGTTCTTTGTGGCGTATAATACTCATCTAAGAACTGTTGTGCCAAATCTTGCCACATATAAATACTGGATGACGGCAATGAGAGAAACCATTGCTTTGCTGCATCTTTCAAACTGAATTGAAAAACTACCATCTTTACCTCCTCTGTAGTGAATCCTTGACTGGAGATTGTTGCACAGATTGAGTTAAAATCGCTCAAGTGTAAATACGGTTCTTCTGTGGCTTTTCCATGAAATGTAGGTATCCCGGTTAGACTGCTCTGCCTGACTGAAAATGTTCTTCCATTTCTCAACGGAATAATGATTGGCAAAGGATTTGTAGCCACCTGTGGAATAAAACGGCTCTGAACTCCTCGGACGGGTGGTGGAACGAAAACTCTAGGGAACCTGTCATCAAACTCATAGACGGGAACCTGTGGTTCTCTAACAACTGGACGTCCCTGTGCTTGCCGATACCTCGGTTGCTGGTTCGGTTGACGATTTCTGTTAGGTACCCGACCATCTTGAGGGAATTGTTGTTGATGCCTTTCGTAGTACCGATCCCCATTCTAATCCTCATATTCTTCTTCATCTTCCGGCTCAGGATCCCACTCTTCCATCTCATCCTCATTTTCAGCCCTTTCGTCACCCAAATCGAATCCGATATCATTTTCCGCAAATTGAAACGGCCCTTGGCGGTTCCTTGGTGCCGAATGAATTGATTGATTATCGTTAAGGTTTTGCGGTCTTCGATTCCGATTGCCACCCCCACGGTTCACTGGATGTCTGTTACGGTTCACATTCAGATTATGGGTGAATACAGGCTCGTTTTGTGGGATTTGTTGATCTTGGTTCAATGGTTGGTTTTAAGGTTCAGTCTCTATAAACTTGATGGAATATCTCTTACACAAGGAAAAAGACTTGCATCAATCAATGGCATGAAGGAGTTGAATCAGGAACAGAAAGACTTTCAAAGCCAAAGCAAAGGCATTCGTTTACGCTGCAAAGACGATTCGTGCTAGCTCTTCTCTTCTTTAACTAGTTACATGAATAGCCTATTGGGCTAGTTTACTAAGCTTTCAGTCTACATAAACTTCATTCAATATTGATTACACTCCTTCTCCTACTGCTTCTCCTTATACCCGCTAATGCTATTCTTCGTCCTACCTTGACTATTGGGAAATTTCCATTCGAGAAAGAGATGTACGAATACATCGCATATGCAGTTGGAGTAGTCAGCAAGTTCATGCATCAACCTCAAGTCACTCACATGGAAGCAGTATAGAGGATTATCAAATATCTCAAAGGGACAACAGGCCATGGGGTTCTCTTCCAATCAAATCAACACCTTAAAGTTAAAGTGTATACTGATGCAGACTGGGCGGGGGACAAAGATGATGGAAGATATTTCACTCTAGTTGGTGGAAATTTAGTTACATGGAGAAGCAAAAAACAAAAGGTTGTCACATTATCTAGTGCTGAAGCAGAATTCCAAGTAATTGCACAGGGCGTGACATAGGTATTGTGGATACGTAAACTTATGACAAAAATTGGTTTTCTCGAAACCGAAACCAGTAGAATCATGTGTGATAACAAAGCCGCAATACAAATTTACAAAATCCTTTCCAGCACGATCATTCAAAGCATGTGGAAGTCGATAGAAACATCATCAAAGAAAAACTTGAAGCCGGAATTATAGAGTTACCATTTGTCCGATCAGAAGACCAATTAGCATATATATTAACAAAAGCCGTCAACCAAAGAATTTTCAGTCATTGCCTTGACAAGTTGAGCATCGGAAATCCCATTACTCAACTTGAGGGGGAGTGTTAGAAAATTTAAAAATGAATATAGCAAATACATCATTTCCTTGTTAAAGAGATTTTGACAGCATGCACCATTATATTTTGTGATTATATTACCAACTTTAGTTTTATCATTCATGTATTTATTTATCTTTTTTCCCATGTATCAAAATACATAAAACAGAAGTATTCAAATAACATTACCATTGTTATTTCAGTTCTAAAGAATTTACAATTCAGTATTCCAATTTTAAAGAAATTTGGTATTTAAAATCCTAATATGTTGGATTTTTTTGCACTTCATTTACTGAATGGTTAAAATTTTCTTGTAATGTGTACTTTAAATTGTTTGATACACATAGAAACGAACACAAAACATGGAGTCACTAAATCCCCGCAACATCGAGCGGGTATGCCTGCTTGTTTATTCATGTCACTTTTTGACTCCAGCTGATAAACAAACTAAACACTCTAGACCAGCACCCATTGATCTAAATGTCTAGTTGTTTGCTACTTTATCGCTTGCAAAAAAATTGGCCAAATAATTCCTCAACATAAAAATGAAGTCAGATTCTACAAATTATCTCCATTGACTTCTCCTTCATATTTTGTCTCAACACAAAAATGACTTCTTTTGAATATTTAGGTTTCACTTGAATATATTATTTCCTTCATTCTTTGATTTTTATATGCATTTCGAATAAAGAATTTGATGCAAACTCGGGCCCGCCTTAAATCTAATTAAGCTTAACCAATGTTGCAGGCCACCAAAGTCATGTAACACCATTCAAGGAACGTGTTAAGAGTGTTGCATCGAGTGGTAGTTATTGTTTCATTGTTAACAAGCTGATATTAGGTTGAGTATAAATATGTTTTGGTTTTTTACATTTGTTTGAGGTATTTTTACATGTGTTTGGTAAAGTTTTTATTTTATTAATTAATTGAGATGTGTAAAACTTATGACATAGATAGATAACGAACGCTACTAACTTGACAAATTAAAAAAGATAAAAGAATAGACATAATAAACTTTTGTATATTATTATAAGAATAAGAAATTAACGGAACTACTATACAATATGTCACAAGTGAACTGATAAATTAACAGAATACAAGTACCCCGCGTTGTAAATTGTCACCGCCACCGTATCGCGCGGGTTTCACACTAGTATATCCATATATATACACTCGTGGTTTTGCTCAACATTATGCAATTAATCCTTTTGATCTTCTTTTACGCTACGTGTAGAGGATTATGAGCATAACTTTTGTTAAACATTGAGCAAGTGAATCAAGAACATGAACACGAGATTTGTAGAACTATCTACGACTCTTTTATTAAGAAAACGACAAACGAGAAAAACTTAATAATAATTAACACATTGAACCAATGGTATATATAAGCCCAAGGTTCCTAATATACTAAACAAATAGGATTAAATAAAATAAGACGAACTAATCTTATAATAATAAAACTAATTATTATATTAAATATTCTCCGAGATATTAGAAGCCTTCAATCTGATATGGTGTTGGACACGTTTAACACTCCCTCTCAACACCAAACTTCTTCTAAGCGTGACACACACGAAGCACCTCGACTAGAAACAACCCGTGACTTAACACAACAGGTCACGTCTTCCGGCTATGACTCAAGTGTTGAATTCCAACAATCCCTTAGAACCATACTTGTTCTTCCAAGGTCTTTCACAGTCCCACAACACTTGTATCTCTTTGGACTTGATTCTTGGACTCGTTACATGACTTCACAAAAAGTTGCATCTCGGTCGGTTATTCCTATATCCACACAAGATCTAGGACATATTCAACTCACCTCCAAACAGCCTTATCACGTGCCTTAATCATCTTCGGTGGTCTCCTACGAACCCACTGTTCGTGCAAACCGAAGCCGAAACCATCGAGCCCTTTGTCTTCTATTTTGACAGCCGCAAAACCATAACTACGTGGCCATTTTTAGCCATCGTTTCTAGCTCAATAACTCATCCCTCGCTGTTGTCATCTGTCAACAACCTGAACCGCTGCTGACCTGTACATTATGATTTGGTCCCGAAATCGGACCTGAACTGTAACGATTCCGACGAAACCCGGTATACCCTAACCGGTAGACAACAGTTACGTCATATTTAATGTCGGGTACATGAGTTACCATAGTAATTATACGAGAATACATGGTTCATTGTATTGATTGTACGTGAATATATAATTCATCGTATTGAATATGCGATCAATCGATCGATAGTTATTGAAACCCGAACGAATCTAGGGTTCAATTATAGACGAGATATATGATATGTAGTGATTTTACGAAGCATTAATGCTTCGGGATAAGTAAAGTACGGCACAGAAAAAGAATTTCGATTTAATGTACGTCGGTACGTTAAACGAAACCTTTAATACCAAACCGAGCAAGAGATGATCGATCAAGCCGAAAAAGATGCGCAATAATTAATAATTTGATGTTTTAAGTCAATAAATGTCATGGTTTAATTTTTTAAAGTTTTTAAATCGGTTTTATATAAATTTCATTTTTTAGCCGAAAAACGACCGTTTTAGCCTCGTTTTAAGCCGAATCAAACATTTAACCGAAAAACATTGCGAGTGCGAGCGCTAGGGATGATAGTCCAGTCGAACTTTTCGGACCTGATTCGAGTCGCTCAACGTGAGGCGTTGAAAGAGGAACAACGAAAAGGAGGAACTTTACGGCAATGAGAAGAATTTTGAACAGCGTGTGGACGAAATTCCCTACTTCAAAAATCGGGTTTGGATCCCGACCCTTCACGACCTTCGTGAATTAATCATGGACGAAGCGCATAGATCGAAATATTCCATACATCCGGGATCGGATTAGACTATTGATACGAATATCTGAAAGGATTTTATTAATGGCCGAGTTTGGAGAAAGATATGGTTACGTATGTTGGTGAATATTTAAGTTATGCAAGAGATAAGGCTGCATACCGAAAACCCTTGGGAACGCCACAACGACAAAAAATTCGACAATGATAGTGGGAATAAATTACATAGGATTTCGGGCGCAAATTCCCAAGATATATCAAAGGCATGATGTAAATTGGGTAATCGCGGATCGATTAACCAATCCTTGCATTTCATCCCAATCCATGATGATTACCACAATGAATTCTCGGCCAAATTCATGATGGTGAAATGGTACCTCGTCGTAGAGTACCATTTTCAATTATTTCAGATCGAAATAGTCAGCCTACTTCCATTATTGGAAGGCGGGGAAGGAAGCATCGAGAGCTTGAAGCTTTCTATGGGTGAAGTAATTATCACCAACTTGTTAAATAGAAAATGGGCGTCAATCAAGCCATAAGATTTGGATTGATTCGAGAAACAACCAATCGGATTTATAATATTTAAGATGAGTTGAAAGCAACGTGAGATTGGCAAAGGATTTATGCCAACATTCATAGGAAACCATTGTCATTGGAAAGAGGTGACAAGGCATTTTTAAGGCATCACCTTAGAGAGGTGATATAAGGTTTGGCAAAACCGAAAATAGCTCCTTAATATATTGGACCTCATGAGACTAACTCCATGATTGGTCATTTAGTTTATCGATTAAAGTACTCCAGGAACTAAGTAATATACATGATGTTTTGCCATGTATACGGATTGAAAAGTACCTAAGCGATGAGGCAACGAAAGTACTAGTTGTGGAGGTACTCATAGAAAACATGTTTGATATCATAAATAATTCCGTAGAGATAGTAGACGGGAGAACTAAACAGTTTGGACACACTAAGCTTTACTGATTAAGATTAAGTGGAATTCACGCGAGGGTGAATTCTAAAGGAAAAAACCCCCACCTTTCTCTCGGAAGGGGATAGTGGGCGTGTAAAATTTCGAGGACGAAATTTCTTAACGGGGGAAGAATGTAACGATTCCGACGAAACCCGGTATACCTAACCGGTAGACAATAGTTACGTCATATTTAATGTCGGGTACATGAGTTACCATAGTAATTATACGAGAATACATGGTTCATTGTATTGATTGTACGTGAATATATAATTCATCGTATTGAATATGCGATCAATCGGTCGATAGTTATTGAAACCCGAACGAATCTAGGGTTCAATTATAGACGAGATATATGATATGTAGTGATTTTACGAAGCATTAATGCTTCGGGATAAGTAAAGTACGGCACAGAAAAAGAATTTCGATTTAATGTACGTCGGTACGTTAAACGAAACCTTTAATACCAAACCGAGCAAGAGATGATCGATCAAGCCGAAAAAGATGCGCAATAATTAATAATTTGATGTTTTAAGTCAATAAATGTCATGGTTTAAGTTTTTAAAGTTTTTAAATCGGTTTTATATAAATTTCATTTTTTAGCCGAAAAACGACCGTTTTAGCCTCGTTTTAAGCCGAATCAAACATTTAACCGAAAAAAGAACTGAACCAGATTATCCAAAACATTATCCGGATATCCGAAATCCAAACATGTGGCCTAGAATGGAGAGGTGGGTCCCACCCCACCCCCCATGAGTTCCGATCGGCTCCCATAAGCCTCATTCCCTTATTATTTTCTTTTTTCTAAACAAGCATTCATCAATCCATCAATTCTCTCAACTCCATGGACTAAAAACCGAGATATTTAGCAAGAGAATCAAGGTAATAATCGAGTTAATCACGTTTCCATCTTCGGTTCTTGAGTTTGTTTGCAAGAAAATGAGGTTTCAAAGATGAAAACCGATTCTTGCGTGATCAAGTGATGTATACGGGTTATACAAGGGATCTTGGTCCAAGAAAGGAGTTAAACGGACCAAAAACGAATTTTTACGGTTTAAATCTTTGTTTTTGAATCATAACCGAAACCATGAAAGAAATGGCTTGATCGTGAGTGTAACTTGCTTGGTATTGTGGTATGTTGTTTGTAGGCTCTGTGTTTAGTGGTAGATAAGGCGGAAAGACGAGTTTGTAGCTTGTAGTGGCGGAAATCGAAAGGTATATTCGGTTTATGTTCGGTGTATGTGTTTTGGGACAGATTGTTGATGGTTTAGAGTTAGGTCATGAAATTTTACAGGGATGTTCTACACATGAAAATAAGAGTTCTGTGAATTTTTGGTAATTTTTGGACAGAGGATGAATATTTGGTGAATTTAATGCTCGGTTTTGGCCAAAAATGGTGAAAAATAGTTAAATATCATGAAAAATTATGGAAAATTGCAGATAAGCTTTTTATATCATGTATAAGTCACACAAAAAATTTGAGGTCAGTTAGAGAAGTCTAAGTATGCTTTTCGGTTAAACGAGTTCTAGGGTTTTCTAGCTCGGTTTTAGTAATAATGGCATGTAAAAAAAGATTTTGGTTCTGGAAAAATTACAGGGGACTATGTGGATGGCAGGGGACATCCAGGAAAAATTTGGGATTTTTCTAAGGTCGTTTGGTATTTACGACATATTTAGTGTTTAAATGGTGTTTAAAAATAGATAAATAAATTTTAAATATAAAAATTAATTCTTGAAATATTTTTATAAAATTCCCCACTGTCAAAAAGTCATTTGTGCAAAATTTCAAGGTCCGAGAATAAACGGATAATTATTTGTGCAAAATCGAACTTTTAAAGCTTAAAACGAGTAAACCGGTAAAGCTCGCTTAAATGAGCTGACTGGTGTATAAAAACCCTAAAAATGAACTATTTTCATATTATTGAGTTAAACAAGTAAAAATGAATCATCCGAAAATAATTCGGATGATTTGAGTAATTTTAACCTATTTTAACAGTTTCCGGTACGCTAAAGACGGAAACGGGTTCCGCGGCCAAACGGGGCGTCTAAACCGAGCTCTAATTTCACAACTTAAACTAAATTATCAGTCAACCACTACTCTCGGGTCGTGTGTGACCAAACTCATTTTTGAAACGTAAAAACGAATAACCGTGCTAGGCACGCAAAACGAGAAAAACGACTAATAGTAGTTGTAACCATGAACTCTAAACGACATCACAATCTGAGTCCGGAGAAGTGTTTCTGGGTTAACCTTGCCCCCAGAACGGGTACAGTGCTGGGTTAACAGTGTCCCCAGATGTACCGGTTAACTTGGTTAAAGTTATATTAATAATGAGAGTATAGTAACGATCGTAGGGTTCATATTACAGATTGGACGTGTTAACTGATAATGATTGTTGTTACCTGCTTGCATGTGCTAAGGTGAGTTTCACGAGCCCCTTTTCTGAACTGATTTCGAATATTTTCTCGGGGCGGAAGCATGTTTTTACTGAAATGTTTAAATACATACTGAACGCATGGACTTGCGTGGATTTATATATATTTTATTGTACGGGAATCGTACGGAAATGTACTAAGATGGTAATTGTCTGAGTTGCTAACATTCTAAGGCCCCGAACACGAGTGATTAACTGAAAGCCGGTAGAGTGTGGATAGTACTATTGGTCTGACAAACCCAACTGGTCCGGCATGGATTTGCTGATGTTTCCCAGCCAGTTGCACATGTCTATTTTGTTGTTGATATATATTTTGCTATGTAATGTTAGACATAGCGGTTTGGGGCAGTTCCGTCGGCGGGGGATATGCCACGGGCCCGTGGGCGGGGGATATGCCACGGGGGTTGTGTGTGATAGTCAGAGGTTTCACTTGTGGGCTCAGCATAATTACATCGTAATTCTGGGTTAACATTGCCCCCGGAATGAGTACAGTACTGGGTTAACAGTGTCCCCAGATAATATTATATTTTGATATGGATTTATCATGGTTTACTCAAATTGTGAAACTCACCAACTATTCGTAGTTGACCCGTTTTCTCACATGCTTTTCAGGTACAATTAAGATGAAGTGATTGCTTACGTGCTAAGTGCATGATGTGTGTAAGATTTGCGTGCAGGATATTAGGATACATTATAACAAATAGAATGGTGTATCGTATTGTATGATGTGTGTATCACCTAGACGGTAATGAAATACATGATAATGTAATTTGAAGTATATTAATGTATTCAGTTTTCTTTATAAACAATGTGGTTGATATCAGACGAGTCTGTCGCACCCCGTTTACGTTTCCGCTGCGGTTGCGGGGTGTTACAGAAGTTGGTATCAGAGCCATTGGTTATAAAAGAATTAGGATGTCTTTAAAAGATACCTAAAATATAACCAGTAGCTCAAGTATTATAGGATCTGAATATCAACTAGTAATTTATAGTGACGAGATCTGGATGAACTTGGATGGACAAGTGAGTTGTTATGGTCCGGAACATAATAACAGACTTGTCCGTACGAGGGAGTTCAGGGGAAGTCACGGGGTACATTAATAGGTAAAAATAGCAACATATGTGTAAAGTATATAATATTATTTATACGTGCTAATGTGTGTATATATATATATGTACGTATCTTGTGGGTACATGTGTTGAGAAATAGGACCCGGATAAGAAACCGGGGGATAAAATAATAAAAGTACTGAGGATGCTGAAAATTTCTAGAGCATCGGTTGATAATGAGTCTGACTTATCGGGCCATAGTTATGATAGTACCAAGTTAGATATCCCGTTTGACATTAACCAGAAATATCTAGTAACCGTCACTCCCAACCGAAATTGATAAATCCCTTACCCTACCAACACCAGCACCATATATCTTAATAACCCCCTATGTTCACCCGAACCGACGACCCTCACGTACGGACGGACCTGTACGTGAACCTATTCTTATTCCGTTAAAAAAAAAAAATTGATAATAAATGAGCAGATGAAAATAATATATAGAAACATATACATGTATTTCTCACTCTCAAACATATGAGTCATACCACCTCTAGATCGAGAATTACTGATTTTAGCAAACCTAGAACGCCTGAGGACATTGACTGAGCAAGTGATAGAGTTTCCCATAATAGTAATTAATAATATTTGAAGGCAACCCATGTTGCGCGATCACCTTGAACCTTGCAACTCCCTATGATTAACCTTACATCCGTTAGATTCCTATACCCATGTATACTCGAATAGAATGATTACCCATACACAAAGAGGTGTTGGAATCATTATAGCATAGTTGGTTATTCGTTCGTAGTTGGTATACTCTGTATTCCGGGTATACGAATAGACACGGATATTATAACTCCGTGGTACGTAATCGTTTGGTGCTCACGGTGAGCATGTATCGGTTATGCTGACATGCAGAAGGATATTGAAATCAAGCATATTAAAACATTAATCCTTATTGAGAAAGATCTATATGTCAGTTGGTGACAAGGGTTATGAAACATATTTAAACGTTAACCGACGTCAGGTTAAGTCCATGTGTTATTATATTTGTGGGACATATATATACTAGATACTGGTATGTGTAATATGTATGATAATATTTGGTGTGTATGTGTACCTGCTGTTATGATTGAGCTGGTAACGAGTTATATGGTGAGATTAGTATTGATTACTGCGTACGGGATGAGTACGGCAGAATGACATAAAAAGAGTAACTCCAATGATGGAGATTGATATGATTCAGTTGATTGCTCAAAGATAGCAGATGATGATACCGAATGTCGTATCACAGATCACTGCTAGTGTTGATGCAAATGTGATCGCAGACTTATAGATCGAGCAATCACATGATTATGAATATTTCACTTCTTAGTGTTATTACTAAGAGTGTTAATGTCCCACCGAATACTATTATGACTACCAGTATTAGTTATAAACTAAACGTGAATAGTAGTCGTAATGAATTAGATCCGGTATGAAGGATATGTTTGTTGACTGTGTTAAGGAAATTATTAATAGTTTACTAATGGTAAAGGGAGGAATAGATTAACGAGTGGATAGAAAAGATCGAAATGGTTAAGGATATTGGTAAGAGTCTAGAACATTGTGTAGTGAAATATGCTACAGATATGTTGGTAGATTATGTTGTATCGTGATGGAACACGATGGTACAAAATTATAGTTAGAAAATTATTGCTCAGATGATATGGTCAGGATTTAAAATTCTTGTGCTAGAGCACTTTTATTCGAGCAATTAAGCTCAGAGTTTGGAAACTGAGCTATGAAAGATAGAAATGTTGGGTGCTGATCACTTAGAACACGCTAATCGTTTGAAGGAATTGTCATGTCTAGTAACATGGCTATTTACTCCTGAAACTAAGCGAAGTGAGCGCTATATTGAGGACTAACTCCATCGATAAGGAGTATAGTCAATCCTGTAAAATATACAACCTTTGGAAGGGTTGCGTCACAAGCCAGCATTGATATATTTGACGCTATGGGAAGTGGACTGGAAGGACGTTAGGTGAGACGTCGAGTGTTAAAGAAGAGAAATGATAAAGGTATAGTGCAAGATAGACTTTTGAATAAGTAGGTATGTCCTACAACCCAGAATCATACTAAAGACTAGTTCTGGTGTGAAACATGAACCGCATGAAGGGTCCTTCCCTAAATGTGGAAAATGTATGGTTATCGGCAGGAAGAAGAATGTCGAGTGATAGTAGGCCACAGGTGTGGTAAAGATGGACGTAATGCCCCAATTGTAGAACCAATTGAAGCCATGTGAACCGGCAACCCCAACCATTCGTGTACAACCACTCCGAACCCAACAACTTCAATAACAGTCCATCCAAAGAAATCAAATTATGCCAAACAATTGTACTTGCTATGAATGTGGCAGTACAGAACGTTTCAAGAGAAATTGCCCGAAGTTGAACCAAGGTGTCGTTGGAAGATGAACCTCATGACAAGCATCAACCTCTGATCAAGCAAGGAGCCGTGCTTTTGTGAGTAATCCGAATAAAGCACGTCATGATCCAAAGGTGGTACTAAGTATGTGGTAGTTTTAAATCAATAGGCTTCAGTGATATTTTTACGGTCGTCGATAGAAGTTAGTTCCTGTTAACCTCCTATCATTTGGAAAGATACCGGTTAGTGAAACTAAAGAACCCTATACTGTAGAATCGCTAACGGTGAATCCCTAATGGTTAACTAAATTGTTCGGAATTTCCCTATTATTCTGAACGATTAATCATTTCCTTATTGACCTACGACCAGTAAAGCTAAGAAGTTTTGACGTAATAGTTAACACGGATTGGCTAACTCAACCTGAAGCTGAAATCAAACATGGAAAAGAAGATGATTAGAAGCTCTCCTTCGGACGATGAAGCGATTAGATACAGAGAAAAGTGTACGGTATTATGTTACCACTCTAATCTCATATTGAGATGTTATAATATTTACGACAAGAAGACGTGGTGTATTTAACAAACGTGATTGCCAAAGTATTTAAAAGAAAACATATAGAAGATATTCCGATGGTACGCGAATTTCCACAAGTTCTCCCAGAAGAACTTCCTGGATTACCGCCAACCCGACATGTCGAATTCAGAATCGATTTAATACCTCAAGCTGGCCCTGTTGCTAAAGCATCTTACCGACTTGCACCAACTGAAATGCAAGAATTATTGGATAAGGTTTCATACGACCTAGTTAGTCACCATGGGGTGCACCAGTGTTGTTTGGGAAATGAAGGACGGAAGTGTTAGGATATGTATTGATTAGGGAGAATTGAATAAAATGACGATCAAGAATAGTTATTCACTTCTTCGAAGTGAATGATCTGTTTAACCAACTGCAAGGGGCGATTTATTTTTAGAAAATTGATATTAGATATAGTTATCACCAAATGAAAAGTCCAAGAGGAGGAAGTTGCAACAACAGCGTTTCGGACTCGTTACGGCCATGATGAATTCTTATTTATGCCGTTCGGGCTAACAAGTGCGCCGGCAGCATTCATGGAACTCATGAACCGAGTCTGTAAGCTTTATTTTGACAAATTTGTCATAACATTCATTGATGATATTTTGATATATTCGCAACGTAAAGAAGAACATGAACGACGGTTAAGTAAAATTGTGGAAGTGTTAAAGCAAGAGGAGTTATACGCGAAGTTTTCGAAATGTGACTTTGAATACAGAAAGCATAATCCCTTGGTCATGTTGTAAAGCAACAAGGATTTCACAAAGATTCAAATAAGATAGAAACCATTAAAATTGGCAGTCACCCAAGGCACCAAAGGGAATGCGCCAATCTTTAGGACTAGCCGGAGGCTATCAGCGGTTTATTGAAGAATTTTTAGCATTACCCAACTCATAATCCTTTGTACGACGCAAATGTACAAATTTTATAGATGATAAGAGACCGCAGTCTCATATTCATCGAAGATGGGTCAAGTTGTTAAGCGATTATGACTGTGACATCCGTTATCACCCCGGCAAGGCTAACGTCGTAGCCGATGCCTTGAGTAGGAGAGATCGGGTTAAGCCATTGCGAGTGCGAGCGCTAGGGATGATAGTCCAGTCGAACTTTTCGGACCTGATTCGAGTCGCTCAACGTGAGGCGTTGAAAGAGAAACAGCGAAAAGGAGGAACTTTACGGCAATGAGAAGAATTTTGAACAGCGCGTGGACGAAATTCCCTACTTCAAAAATCGGGTTTGGATCCCGACCCTCCACGACCTTCGTGAATTAATCATGGACGAAGCGCATAGATCGAAATATTCCATACATCCGGGATCGGATTAGACTATTGATACGAATATCTGAAAGGATTTTATTAATGGCCGAGTTTGGAGAAAGATATGGTTACGTATGTTGGTGAATATTTAAGTTATGCAAGAGATAAGGCTGCATACCGAAAACCCTTGGGAACGCCACAACGACAAAAAATTCGACAATGATAGTGGGAATAAATTACATAGGATTTCGGGCGCAAATTCCCAAGATATATCAAAGGCATGATGTAAATTGGGTAATCGCGGATCGATTAACCAATCCTTGCATTTCATCCCAATCCATGATGATTACCACAATGAATTCTCGGCCAAATTCATGATGGTGAAATGGTACCTCGTCGTAGAGTACCATTTTCAATTATTTCAGATCGAAATAGTCAGCCTACTTCCATTATTGGAAGGCGGGGAAGGAAGCATCGAGAGCTTGAAGCTTTCTATGGGTGAAGTAATTATCACCAACTTGTTAAATAGAAAATGGGCGTCAATCAAGCCATAAGATTTGGATTGATTCGAGAAACAACCAATCGGATTTATAATATTTAAGATGAGTTGAAAGCAACGTGAGATTGACAAAGGATTTATGCCAACATTCATAGGAAACCATTGTCATTGGAAAGAGGTGACAAGGCATTTTTAAGGCATCACCTTAGAGAGGTGATATAAGGTTTGGCAAAACCGAAAATAGCTCCTTAATATATTGGACCTCATGAGACTATCTCCATGATTGGTCATTTAGTTTATCGATTAAAGTACTCCAGGAACTAAGTAATATACATGATGTTTTGCCATGTATACGGATTGAAAAGTAACTAAGCGATGAGGCAACGAAAGTACTAGTTGTGGAGGTACTCATAGAAAACATGTTTGATATCATAAATAATTCCGTAGAGATAGTAGACGGGAGAACTAAACAGTTTGGACACACTAAGCTTTACTGATTAAGATTAAGTGGAATTCACGCGAGGGTGAATTCTAAAGGAAAAACCCCCCACCTTTCTCTCGGAAGGGGATAGTGGGCGTGTAAAATTTCGAGGACGAAATTTCTTAACGGGGGAAGAATGTAACGATTCCGACGAAACCCGGTATACCTAACCGGTAGACAATAGTTACGTCATATTTAATGTCGGGTACATGAGTTACCATAGTAATTATACGAGAATACATGGTTCATTGTATTGATTGTACGTGAATATATAATTCATCGTATTGAATATGCGATCAATCGGTCGATAGTTATTGAAACCCGAACGAATCTAGGGTTCAATTATAGACGAGATATATGATATGTAGTGATTTTACGAAGCATTAATGCTTCGGGATAAGTAAAGTACGGCACAGAAAAAGAATTTCGATTTAATGTACGTCGGTACGTTAAACGAAACCTTTAATACCAAACCGAGCAAGAGATGATCGATCAAGCCGAAAAAGATGCGCAATAATTAATAATTTGATGTTTTAAGTCAATAAATGTCATGGTTTAAGTTTTTAAAGTTTTTAAATCGGTTTTATATAAATTTCATTTTTTAGCCGAAAAACGACCGTTTTAGCCTCGTTTTAAGCCGAATCAAACATTTAACCGAAAAAAGAACTGAACCAGATTATCCAAAACATTATCCGGATATCCGAAATCCAAACATGTGGCCTAGAATGGAGAGGTGGGTCCCACCCCACCCCCCATGAGTTCCGATCGGCTCCCATAAGCCTCATTCCCTTATTATTTTCTTTTTTCTAAACAAGCATTCATCAATCCATCAATTCTCTCAGCTCCATGGACTAAAAACCGAGATATTTAGCAAGAGAATCAAGGTAATAATCGAGTTAATCACGTTTCCATCTTCGGTTCTTGAGTTTGTTTGCAAGAAAATGAGGTTTCAAAGATGAAAACCGATTCTTGCGTGATCAAGTGATGTATACGGGTTATACAAGGGATCTTGGTCCAAGAAAGGAGTTAAACGGACCAAAAACGAATTTTTACGGTTTAAATCTTTGTTTTTGAATCATAACCGAAACCATGAAAGAAATGGCTTGATCGTGAGTGTAACTTGCTTGGTATTGTGGTATGTTGTTTGTAGGCTCTGTGTTTAGTGGTAGATAAGGCGGAAAGACGAGTTTGTAGCTTGTAGTGGCGGAAATCGAAAGGTATATTCGGTTTATGTTCGGTGTATGTGTTTTGGGACAGATTGTTGATGGTTTAGAGTTAGGTCATGAAATTTTACAGGGATGTTCTACACATGAAAATAAGAGTTCTGTGAATTTTTGGTAATTTTTGGACAGAGGATGAATATTTGGTGAATTTAATGCTCGGTTTTGGCCAAAAATGGTGAAAAATAGTTAAATATCATGAAAAATTATGGAAAATTGCAGATAAGCTTTTTATATCATGTATAAGTCACACAAAAAATTTGAGGTCAGTTAGAGAAGTCTAAGTAAGCTTTTCGGTTAAACGAGTTCTAGGGTTTTCTAGCTCGGTTTTAGTAAAAATGGCATGTAAAAAAAGATTTTGATTCTGGAAAAATTACAGGGGACTATGTGGATGGCAGGGGATATCCAGGAAAAATTTGGGATTTTTCTAAGGTCGTTTGGTATTTACGACATATTTAGTGTTTAAATGGTGTTTAAAAATAGATAAATAAATTTTAAATATAAAAATTAATTCTTGAAATATTTTTATAAAATTCCCCACTGTCAAAAAGTCATTTGTGCAAAATTTCAAGGTCAGAGAATAAACGGATAATTATTTGTGCAAAATCGAACTTTTAAAGCTTAAAACGAGTAAACCGGTAAAGCTCGCTTAAACGAGCTGACTGGTGTATAAAAACCCTAAAAATGAACTATTTTCATATTATTGAGTTAAACATGTAAAAATGAATCATCCGAAAATAATTCGGATGATTTGAGTAATTTTAACCTATTTTAACAGTTTCCGGTACGCTAAAGACGGAAACGGGTCCCGCGGCCAAACGGGGCGTCTAAACCGAGCTCTAATTTCACAACTTAAACTAAATTATCAGTCAACCACTACTCTCGGGTCGTGTGTGACCAAACTCATTTTTGAAACGTAAAAACGAATAACCGTGCTAGGCACGCAAAACGAGAAAAACGACTAATAGTAGTTGTAACCATGGAACTCTAAACGACATCACAATCTGAGTCCGGAGAAGTGTTTCTGGGTTAACCTTGCCCCCAGAACGGGTACAGTGCTGGGTTAACAGTGTCCCCAGATGTACCGGTTAACTTGGTTAAAGTTATATTAATAATGAGAGTATAGTAACGATAGTAGGGTTCATATTACAGATTGGACGTGTTAACTGATAATGATTGTTGTTACCTGCTTGCATGTGCTAAGGTGAGTTTCACGAGCCCCTTTTCTGAACTGATTTCGAATATTTTCTCGGGGCGGAAGCATGTTTTTACTGAAATGTTTAAATACATACTGAACGCATGGACTTGCGTGGATTTATATATATTTTATTGTACGGGAATCGTACGGAAATGTACTAAGATGGTAATTGTCTGAGTTGCTAACATTCTAAGGCCCCGAACACGAGTGATTAACTGAAAGCCGGTAGAGTGTGGATAGTACTATTGGTCTGACAAACCCAACTGGTCCGGCATGGATTTGCTGATGTTTCCCAGCCAGTTGCACATGTCTATTTTGTTGTTGATATATATTTTGCTATGTAATGTTAGACATAGCGGTTTGGGGCAGTTCCGTCGGCGGGGGATATGCCACGGGCCCGTGGGCGGGGGATATGCCACGGGGGTTGTGTGTGATAGTCAGAGGTTTCACTTGTGGGCTCAGCATAATTACATCGTAATTCTGGGTTAACATTGCCCCCGGAATGAGTACAGTACTGGGTTAACAGTGTCCCCAGATAATATTATATTTTGATATGGATTTATCATGGTTTACTCAAATTGTGAAACTCACCAACTATTCGTAGTTGACCCGTTTTCTCACATGCTTTTCAGGTACAATTAAGATGAAGTGATTGCTTACGTGCTAAGTGCTTGATGTGTGTAAGATTTGCGTGCAGGATATTAGGATACATTATAACAAATAGAATTGTGTATCGTATTGTATGATGTGTGTATCACCTAGACGGTAATGAAATACATGATAATGTAATTTGAAGTATATTAATGTATTCAGTTTTCTTTATAAACAATATGGTTGATATCAGACGAGTCTGTCGCACCCCGTTTACGTTTCCGCTGCGGTTGCGGGGTGTTACATGAACATCAAATGTTGTTCTCTCATTTAGAAAGCCCGATAACGTTACTACTCAGACTGTTGGGTCATTGATTCAGCCCACTAAACTACCCCGAGACACGGAGATTTAACCATTTGGACACACGGAGATTTAACCATACCGACACACGATCATGGCACAACATCACTGCTCAACACACCGAGATTAAATCATCCCGACACACAGAGATTTAACCATCCGACACATGGAAATTTAACCATACCAACACACGATCATGGCACAACATCACTGCTCGGCACACGGAGATTTAATCATGCCGACACACGGTGATGGCACGTCATCACTGAAACCTTTAACTTGATGAACACCAAAAACTAAGACGACATACAACCTAAAGGCAACCCAAAAGACATCACTGAAACCTTTAACTTGATTCAAACCGGTTACCGGTCATCACTGCCTCTTTTTTTCTTCACGACTAAGACTAAACTTAATCTAAAATAACACTCTTCTGTTTTAACTCATCAACTCTTCAACTTACAAATCGTTACCAAACTCATGTCGCAAAATATGCACCATGGACAAGACACCGACCTGTTATAATCAAAGGTTGTCACTTTCGTTCTTGGTTCACTTCAATCAGTTCCAGGCAACACTCAATCAAATTGATGCTGCGATCGGAACACAGATACCTTCCATTGGAAACGTACTGCGATTAAAACCTGGACACACCTACGTTTGATCATACCGCAATCAGAACCAATCTGAAACTTGAGGCGATTGAAACCTGGTACACCTTCATTCGAAACCTAGCCTGGACACACCTTCCTTGATTAGTTTCTTTGTTTTAAACTAACTAAAATGACCGGAGCGGGTTTCCTTCGACTTCGAGGTGTTCAATTGCTAACCCGACAAACAGGTAGCTACTCATTTACGATCGAAACTCCGGGTATTTCTTAATCGGAAACTACTGTTGTGATTAAACAAACTTTAGCAACTGCCGTGATCGGTTACGCCACATACTACCAATTTCTTCATAATCACAACCAAAATTTCTTCTTACAACCAAGAAAATTCTTACCTCTCGTTCGCTTCTTTACGATGATACACTGTTGACTTTGAGACGTACTTACTTCTTTCACAAATCAAAGTGGTGGCGGCTTGCACCTTCTTCTTGGTCAGCGACCTCTTTATGCTTTTGTTATTAAATAGACAACTACTAACAATCGTTGGGTTTATGTCGACTACGGTTGTTGGCTAGCTACTTGGCTTTACTTTTCGATCCAACCTAGTATGCATCTCCAATTTGCCGAACAAGCCTTTCTTTACGCCTGCCATCCACCAACGGACACACCACAGGCAGAGGCTGCCTCTGACTTTCAAACTGCTTGTCGGTACGAGCCTTAGGCTCTGATACCACTTGTTAAACTTTGAGCAAGTGAATCAAGAACACGAACACGAGATTTGTAGAACTCTCTACGACTTTTTTGTTAAGAAAAACGACAAACGAGAAAAATTTAATATTAATTAACACATTGAACCAATGGTATATATAAACCCACGGTTCCTAATCCTATACTAACTCAAATACACAATTTGAATCCAAAACAAATAGGATTAAATAAAATAAGACTAACTTATCTTATAATAATAAACTAATTAGCAACAACAACAATGTACCCAGTAAATCCCACCAATAGCAAAAGCTATTGGTAGGGTTTGGGGAAGGTGTGATACAGGCAGACCTTACCTCTATCCATGAGGATAGAGAGGGTACTTTCAAATAGACCCCTGGCTCCAAAGCATGCAACATACAAACACACATGTACCAATAATAAAACATATAGTGATAAAGTGGCATAGTCAAATACCAGCACATATGAAATCATAGAATCTAAATACATATACGAACAAAAGAACAAATACAAGAAAATTCTGCCTAAAATGTAGAAGAGTCTAAGTCCACACATTAAAGCTAATATACAAAAATGACATTCTCTAAAAGTCCTTAACCTTAATCCTACGTCTCTATGAACTTCTGTCATGGACCATGTCCTCAGAGAGGTGTAACTCTAGCAAATCAGGCCTAATCCGCTCCTCCCAAGTAAATTTGGGTCTGTCTCTACTCCTCTTTCCTTCTACATTGAGGGTTTCCACTGCTCTAACTGGCGCCATTACCTGTCTTCTCTTCACATATCCATACCATCTCAATCTCCTCTTCTTTATTTTTTCACATATACTAACAAATCTAATCGTTCCCTAAAAACCTCATTTCTTATTCGCCCAACCTTCTGTGCCCACACATCCACCTCAGCATCCTCATCTCTGCCACCTCCATCTTACACGATTGTGTTTTCTTGATGGCCTGATAGTCTTTCCCGTATAATACAGCAGGTCTAGCAGCAATCCTTTAAAATTTCCCTTTTAATTTAGTTGGGAACCTTTGATGCTAGACTGTCACTATCTAGTAAAAACATTAAAATCAATGTTCCTAATCACCTATGCAAGCTAGGGTATGTAGGGTGTCGAACTACGAGGAGTATGTGGTCAGTGTAACATGAAACTAATTCTTAGAATTATGAAGTGAATATCAAAAGTGCTGATCACACTAGCAAACAATTTGGTTTTAAAATTAATTAAGCAATAAACAACTTTCAAACAATTAACGAAGACAAATTACACTCGGGGTTCAAGCAAGTAATCTAACAGCAATGTCATGATTACTTAGCAGATTAATTATCAATGATCAATACAGACCGATTAACTAGGTAAACGTTAGGCATTAACAATCGTTAACACACAGCACTGGTTATCAAACAGTCCATGCTAGTGTGACTCAACTAAGGGCAATTGTTTGCTTCATCATATTCAAACTAATCAGATAATCCTGTAAGCAATTATCATATCAACTGATAAAGTAATCATTCTAATCAAAATAAACCTAAACCGACTGAGTGCACAGTATTATCAAACATCAATGCTCATACACTAATCAAAGACAGTTACAATTAGTTCATTCTTTAACACCTGAGAAAACTGAAAAAGTACAAACTCTACATACCGGGTAAGATTCAAGAAGACTAGCCGAACATCGTCATCGATCTTCAATTATGACGAGAAAATCCATTAGGATTTATCAAGAGATGATATTTAGACCTGGAATCCACCAAAAATCGCCTAATAGGTCAAAACCCTTTTTTAAGTTAATCGCGTATTACGATGGACATACACTCATGTAATCACGATACACGACCAAAGGATAACCTCATTTTTGGGTTCCTTTCGTCGAGAAACCCAAAATTCATATATTATGGGCCCGTAACTCATTTTCTAGCCCAGGATATGCTTGTTTTTCTTCTTAGTCGCCTTTTGTCAACCCACCTTGTTCAGTTTTTGCATCGCCTTTAGGTTTCTCATCTAAACTCTTCCCAAATCTTTCTAACACTTTCCAAGACTCCAAATCATGCTCTGTCTTCGCGAGATATCATCCCATGCTTATACAAATCTCCAATTTAGCATCATTAATGATCAATGACCTGAAATACAAAAGCACGTACGAAGTACCAAAGTTCTAACAATATACTCAATAAAAATACATAATTAACAAACTAATATATATATATATATATATATATATATATAGAAAATACCCAACCATCACATCCCTACACTCATCTTTTGCTTGCCCTTGAGCAAACTCTAAAGTAAACATCAACCTCCATCATAGGTATGTCAATTGTTCCCATTAATACTAGTAAGGTTTAAGGTGATACCTTGTTTCCCACACTTTCTTGATTGGTAACCCGCAAATATATTTAATGATACTATAAAAACCATAGAGCCGCCCAGACGAGCGTACTTTGTTTCCGGTTAACGCATACAGTTCATACCCCTCACCCTATCAACACTCCTCGCGTTTAACATCTGGACTAGCAAAAGATATGCTATTATATGTCTCTGCCCTCAAATATCAAATGAGTCACAACTTAATTGCAGGTCAGTCATATCTCCACCCATCAACCACTGGTTGCATAAAGACTCGGACTACGGGTTTTGTTGAGGCTTAGGTTTGGGTGCAGAATAGGCATATTCAGTGACTAAGGTGGATGAAACCTAGTTTAATCAAACAAAAAAAAAACCAAATCAACAATACAAACTGCTATTTATAACTGAATACAAACTGATAACTCTTTTTGGCTTTTCTAATTTTTTTTCTTTTTCTTTTTTTTTACCAAATGAAAAATGATACTGAATCAAACATGTACAACTAACTGAGACACAAGTACATTGTGTACCACGCTCTACAACTGACTATATACAAATCAATAACGAACTAAATTTCATCACACAGGGTTAAAAGTAAAGGTCAAGGCTGACATGGTGTGTAATGTTCGGTTTAAAAAATGAAAAGGAATAAGGTCCAAACGGACTCCTAAGGGATAATGTCGGGTAAGGAGTTTTATTTAGTGGAGAAATGTATGTACGGGTTTTCTGAAGTCCTAATCTCCATACAGGTGGTGGTATTAAGATCTCGATATGCATAAAACAAGCAAGTTCTAATTTTGTGAAACACACCGGTTACCCTCAAGTCAATATGACATGCTTGATATTTATATTTAATATGTGTATTAAGTATAGGGGAATATCTCACAATATGTATAGATATTAGGTTTACCGATATGAAACATGTATACCCATCCCTTTGACTCGTTATCCTCACATAAGCGATCCCATTTTAAAATCCTTTTTGAAAAAAAATTGTTAGGAAAGCTATCGAGAGGCTGAAAAACCAACCATGACCAGAAACCTCTAACTTTGCATTAATAACAGTAATTAGCAATTAACAACTTTGGAACTGAACACCCTTCGAGGTACTATCGGGCTAAATTTCAATTTTCCCCATCCCCACACTTGATGTTGACATTGTCCTCAATGTTAAAAATATAAAACTTTTAAAGAACATTCAGAGGACGGGGTTAAAATTAACTGTTTAACAATTTAAAAACCTGGGCTCTAATGTGATGGTTCTGACTCTTAAATCCACAATTACACTTTCAACACTCAAACTAAAATAACAAAATAGATTATGAAACCGAAATTACCTGATATGTATGATTATGCAATGCTAAACGTGGCTCGTAATCACTCGTGGACACTCATGAACACTCATTTTCTCCAAAGACTATAAATGATTTTTCAAAATCTTAAATCGTGTATAAGCAAGCTTCTCACCGTGTGTAAGACATAGGTCTTTTAAGAATTTTGTAAAAACCCATTTTTAATTTATTTAAAAAAAACAATTACCAAGCCGAATTATTTAGTTTCATAATAAATTTTGTTAAACGAGTTAAAATGTTAAAAGACCTAGCTCATTTCTTAGGAATCACGGTTGCATTTAGCGTGTGCAACAAGCTCTTTAAACCCCCGGGTTTCCGGGTAGACAAGTGAGGTCTTGTGAGGGTTTATAGAAAACTAGAACCACAAAGTTTTAATTATAACATAATATGCTCGTGCATGGATTAACATAGCAAAGCATGAAGGCACACCGGGTAGCTCGAATGACTAAGACCTCGTTTTCTGACATCTTTACCAAACATTTCAAACTCCATTTTTTTTCCGTGTGGCAATATCCCTACTCTTAATTTCTCCTACGATGGCACGCTTGAAATAAATGATTAATAATATATAAAAATAAAATAAAATCAAATCAAATCAAAATACAAAATAAAAATGAAAATATACAGCATATATGCATTCTCGAGTTGCCTCCCGGTTAGTGTTGAATTGATGTCTACAGCTCGACAATACCTGAATTCCTCACGGTGGTCGAAGTGAACACTTACCCACCGAGTTTACAATGTACGCTCGGTAGCTTACATGCAGAGCACATAGCCGCTTTACAACGATTGACATGCCAAGTGAATGATTATTGTGAGGCACTTTTTGATTATTTGTCTAATATCTTCCACTCTGACCTTCTTTATCCGTATCCTCGAACCCTCATCCTGACACTCGTTGGTGGGAACAATACTAATGCTAAACGGGTTGGGATAATCCTAGGACCCTTGGGCTCTTCATCCTCTAAAGGAGTTCTATCTTCTACATGAATCACACTTGCACTTATTTGCTCTGGAAGATCAACGACCTCATCCTCTTCATCACTATCAGACACGGTACCACCGTCTAACTCCTCTTGGTCTAGTTTAATTTCAGTTATGTCCTTAGTATTCTGCTTGAGCAAGGACTCAAGTATTTTATCTCTTAGCTCATATTTCTTTTCTTCTTCCATCATCCGCCTGTTATGTTAATCACAAACAAGTATTATAATTCACTTAAATACCTATAACTAGTACGGGTAAGTAAGGTCGTCTCCATAAGGAATCAATGGAAGGTGCAAGTAAAACTCATGACTTATTAAATATTAAGCTGGGCGGACAGTCGATGTCAAGAAGTTTAGAAAGATGTATTGTAAACATACGATTACTTTTAGCTTTTGTAAACATTTATGAGAAAGGTGATTCACTTCAGGTTCAGGTAATGCGATAACAAACTAATCATAGATTCATTTAAGTTAATTGCACAGTAATTACTAGACCTAGTTGTGACATCTGACCCGATCCGACCCGACCCAGGTACCCGTTTCTCTGACCCGATCTCTTTCTTTTATGATTTAATATATATTTATACTTATGTTTTATTTTTAATAGTAATAATATATTTTCCTTCCCGCCTCTTTCTCTCTCTTTCTTTCCGCCGTCCCGTCCCTCTCCTCTCTTTCAGCCTTGTTTCCCTCAACTCTTTGCTTGTCCTTTGGTTCTTCCCGCCTAAGGATGTCTGCAGCTCCACGCGCCAGACTCCTTACATGGAAGCCTGCGTGAAGACATCTTGTTCCTGCGATGCGTGAAGAGAACTCTTCTCGCAGCGCGCTAAGAATGCATGTTCTTCCCGCAATGCGCTAAGAATGTATGTTCTTCCCGCGATGCGCTTAGAATTCTAGTTCTTCACGCAGCACGCTAAGGATTTGTGATTCTTCCCGCAGTGCGCTAAGGATTGTTGTGCCAGCCTTCGCGCTCGCGCACTCAGCCTTCCCGCGCCAGACCCTTGTATCTTCTGTTTTAATCTAGCCGTTTGCTTTTGTGTTGTCTTATCTTCTGAGCTGTTGACCTAACCTATCTAATGTCTGAAAAGTTACTTTCGGCGCAGCATGCGTACCAACCCCATTGGTTGGCAGATAAAGTGACTGACATAATCTTTTGAGATCTGCTTTTGCCATGCTTGACCAGTACCTTTATCTGACCCGCCCATGCCTGTTACTGTTCCCTGACAGCTTTATCTTGCCCCCTGCAGCTGCCATATCTTTTGAT
The DNA here is from genome assembly GCF_021521415.1 of Bidens hawaiensis. Lineage (NCBI taxonomy): Eukaryota > Viridiplantae > Streptophyta > Magnoliopsida > Asterales > Asteraceae > Bidens > Bidens hawaiensis. Next base: position 1,868,333 of record NW_027491241.1, on the reverse strand, counting down.
ATCTTTACTTTTCAGAACTTTTTACCGTTGATATCTTTTCTTTTACTTTTTGAGATCTTTTCCCCTTTTTCTAGGGTTTGTGTCTCCTAGGGTTTTCCTATAAATAATAATAATATTTTCATAACACATCACACACAAACACTTAATCTCTCCTGTTCTCTTGCTCCTTGCTCTCTCTGCCGTCTTCCTCTCTGCCTCCGTCTTCCTCCCTGTTCTGCCCCGTTTTCCGGTAATATATTATATAACTTATTAATTATGCTAACTTATAATCAAGACAAATCATTAAAACAATAATCTTATTTATAGGTTAACTTGTGCTTGTTTAAAGTTGATTCTTGCTTTATCTTACACCGCATCGTTTATCAAGTGAGTTATCTCGTATCTAATCCCTTTTTATTTTAAATGCTTTGGGATGTTCATGTGTTCATATCAAACTTAGAGTCTTAAACTTGTTTATGAACTTTAGTCGCGCAGTATCCCATGTGTTGAGGACGTAGACTTGGCTGTTTATTTGTATGTGTGGATCATTAACCGTCTTGTCGGTCTATTCCGCAGTTTTCATGGTACCATTAGATGAACACGGGAGAACATTCGTTTATGATTTTCTCTTTTGTTTACACATGCACAGTTAGTCTTGTTTGTGAGCTCAATTGTGAGCACTGGCAGTCTTGTCTCTTAGAGTTGGTCCCGATCAGATTACACCCTTGTTGAAAACCAGACATACACATGTTGCGCGCAGATTTTATTGTTATCTATGTATTGTATTAAACTTGATCTCTCACCAACACGCAAGTGTTTGACGTTTATTTTAACACATGTTCAGGTTTGCAGTAGCTGTTTTGGAGCTTGTGGACACGTAGGACGTTTTTACTTTTGGACCTAGAATTAAAATGTATCAAGACAAGTTAATATTGTTTGAATGTTATAATTTATAATATATTGATTTATGTTTGATTTATGTTCTTTATTTTCCCCTCTGCGCGTGCGCGATAAAATGTGTATTAATAAATATTGACACCAATAGTGTCACGAGTAATGAAACAATATGTGGCGCCCCGATGTATAATCCGCCTTTGGTCGGGGTGTTACAGATTGGTATCAGAGCTCGTTGACTTTAGGATAGGTGGTTAGACGTAACGGCCTAGAATACCTAAGAGTCCCTTCTCGCGCATGAGAGAAATCTCATGTTTGCGCGCTTATTGTTAATTACTCCTTATTTATGAATATGCTCGCGCTTGCGCAGTATATGATTTTATGTTTTATTTCGCGATATTTCGATTTTGGTTGAATTTCGATTTTTATTGATTTTACTTACATATTCGTTTGTGGGATTTGAAAATCCGAAAAGTCATGGTGATACATGAATAGTTGATTTTCAATTTCCATTTACGATTATGTTCTGAGGTTGGAGACTTGAAAAGTCATGGTGATACATGAATTGTCAACCTCCAATACTCATTTTCTTGTATATTTTATATTGAAGATTGGAAAGTCATGGTGATACATGAATCGTCAATCTCCAATACTCGTTTACTCGTATATTTTAAATTGGGAATTCGGAAAGTCATGGTGATACATGAATTGTCGATTCTTGATTCGAATTTGTTACCTTTATTAAGTCTGCAATTAGGGTCATTTATTTATTTTAACTTTTGATAGTATCTAACTCCGTGAAACCAAGCTTTTCGAGGTTATACTTTGCGCTGAAACCAAGATATTAACTAAAATTAAAACTTTTATAGAATGCCTCCGCTATCTCGCCGATTTCAGAGAAGAGAAGCCTCGCGCATGCGTAGACAGCAACGTTCCCAGGAAATGGCCGCCGCAATAGCCCAAGCCTTAAACCAAAACAATGCTAATACCTCCAGTTACAACATTAAATCCTTCAATGCGGGTAACCCTCCAAAGTTCACAGGTCTTGGAGGAGCCACCGTGATGCTCCAATGGCTCGAGAAGATAGAAAACACTTTCCTCCACACCCAATGCCCCTCAGACAGACGAACCCTGTATGCTTCCAGTGTCCTGGAATCCAGAGCGCTTACATGGTGGAATGGAGTAGCTCATGCGCGTGGCGCAGAGGCTGCTTCTAGCATAACATGGGAGGAATTCAAGGAAATTCTTACGCGAGAATTCTGCCCTCCCAACGAAGTTAAGCGCCTGGAGGAGGAATTTTGGAACCTTAAGCAGTACAGTGGTGAAGCGCGCGAGTACGCGACGCGCTTCCATGAACTAAGCCTGCTTGTCCCTCACCTTGTTACCCCTTCCCGCCGAGCCATAGAGAAATTCCTTGGGGGTCTCCCCATGGAAATTCAAGATTCTGTATGGGCCAGAAACCCAGTAACCCTCTCTGACGCCATCGAGTTGGCCGCTGTGCTTAGCGACAACCATGTCAGAGCAGGAACCCTGTTCCTGCGGGGAACTGAGAAGACCAAACCCACCAAGACTGCCCCTGAACCAACAGAAACCAAACCTGAACCCTCAAACCGTAACAACCTCAAGCGCAGGCGCAAGGCCTATGCGCTTACCAACCCGCCCATTGTCCAGCAACCCATTTATCAACCCCCAGTTTACGCGCCTAACCCACTGTCAACCTACCCAACACCTCCTGCAGTCCACAACTATGCCTTAACCACTCCAGCACTCCCTGCCCCGCCAACTAAGAAACCTTACACAGGAAACCATCCCTTTTGCCCAACCTGTAGATTTCACCACCCAACCCAAACCCCGTGTCGACTTTGTACCCGATGTGGCCGCCCTGGTCACACTGCTGAGAACTGTAGAGTCCTTCTCGCCAATCCAATTGCGCCAACACCACCAGTCTACCCGCAGAATCCACAACCAACCTACCAAAACCCACGACCCAGATCGTGCTTTAACTGCGGTGATCCCAGTCATTTCCGGAACGCGTGCCCAAGACTACAAGTTCAGATTACGCAAGCGAATCCGGTAAACCAGATTTCAAACCAAGTGACGCGTGGACGAGCTTTTAACATAACCGCGCACCAAGCGCAAGCGATTAATGACGTAGTTAATGGTACATTTTTACTTAACGGATTTTATGCTTCTGTACTTTTTGATACTGGCGCCGATCGAAGTTTTATCTCTCGCGCCTTCGAGCAGAAGCTTGCGCGACCGCGCAACGATTTAAAAGAAGATTTTTCAGTTGAATTGGCTAATGGTGAAACTGTTTTAATAAACTCAGTGATTAAAGATTGTACGCTTAATCTTAACGAAAACGATTTTCTGATTGACCTCATTCCTATGCCTCTTGGAAGCTTTGATGTTATCATTGGTATGGACTGGCTCTCGCATAATCGCGCCGAAGTTATTTGCGCCAAGAAGATGATTCGCATACCTCGAGAAAATGGTGATCTTCATATTTACGGCGAAAAACCCTCCAGTGGTCTTAAACTTATGTCTTGCGCCGAAGCCCAAAGACTCATGCGGAAGAAGTGTATTGCATTTCTAGCCCATGTGGTTAAACCTGCTGAAGAAAAGCTTCGCGATATCCCTGTTGTGCGTGATTTTCCTGAAGTTTTTCCTGATGATCTTCCTGGTATCCCTCCCGCTCGTGAAGTCGAGTTTCGTATTGATCTTGTCCCTGGTGCTTCCCCCGTAGCTAAATCTCCTTACCGTCTTGCGCCCGCTGAGATGCAAGAATTGGCCAGCCAACTTCAAGAGTTGACTGCTAAAGGATTCATTCGCCCTAGCTCTTCTCCCTGGGGTGCTCCGGTGTTGTTCGTTAAAAAGAAAGATGGATCGTTTCGCATGTGTATTGATTACCGCGAGTTGAACAAACTCACCATTAAGAACCGGTATCCCTTACCACGTATTGACGACCTCTTTGATCAACTCCAAGGTGCCTCTTGTTTCTCGAAGATTGATCTCCGCTCTGGTTATCACCAGTTGCGCATCCGCGATGAAGATGTTCCGAAGACTGCTTTTCGAACTCGTTATGGCCATTTTGAATTCTTGGTCATGTCCTTCGGTCTAACCAACGCACCCGCCGTTTTCATGGATCTAATGAATCGGGTGTGTAGGCCTTTCTTGGATAAATTCGTGATCGTGTTTATCGATGATGTTCTGGTGTATTCTAAGACCAAGGCCGAGCATGAGCAACATCTTCGGTTGGTGTTGCAAAAGCTTAGAGCCGAGCAGCTTTTTGCCAAGCTCTCCAAGTGTGAATTTTGGTCTGATGAAGTACAGTTTCTTGGTCATGTTGTAAACAAGATGGGTATTCATGTCGACCCATCCAAGATTGAAGCAATCAAGAACTGGATTACACCGTCCACTCCTACCGAAATCCGTTCCTTCTTGGGCTTAGCTGGTTATTACCGGCGTTTTATTTCGAACTTTTCAAAGATCGCTTTGCCTTTAACAGCTCTAACGCACAAAGGTAAGCCGTATATTTGGGGCTCGAAGCAAGAAGAAGCCTTTCTAACGCTCAAGCGTTTGTTGTGTGAAGCTCCTGTTCTTGCGCTACCTGAGGGTAATGATGATTTTGTCGTGTATTGCGATGCATCCAACCAAGGTCTCGGTTGTGTTCTTATGCAACGAGGCAAGGTTATCGCTTACGCATCAAGGCAACTTAAGGTTCATGAAAAGAATTATACAACTCACGATCTCGAACTTGGTGCAGTTGTTTTTGCCTTGAAAATCTGGAGACACTACCTTTATGGTACTAAGTGTATTCTCTACACTGACCATAAAAGCCTTCAGCATATTTTTGATCAAAAGGAACTTAACATGAGACAACGCCGATGGAACGAACTCATCAGCGATTACGATTGTGAGATCCGGTATCATCCTGGTAAGGCTAATGTGGTAGCCGATGCGCTCAGCCGAAAACCCTGCCAACTTAACTGTATCTTGCCGCGCACCCAGCTTCACTTCGCGCCGATTCAAAGCAACCTTGAATCGCGTATTCGTGACGCGCAGCGCGCATCCATCAGTAATGGTAACCTTCGCGCCGAGTTAGCGTGTGGCGCGGAAGCACTCTTTGTGCCTAATCTGAGTGGAATTCTCTGTTATCTCAATCGCATCTGGATTCCCTTTGATGAGAATCTTCGCGCTGATATCCTGAGTGAAGCACACAAATCTCGGTATTCTATTCACCCCGGCGCTGATAAGATGTACAAGGATTTGCGCATAACTTATTGGTGGCCCGGTATGAAGAAGGATATTGCTGTGTTCGTAGCTAGATGCCTGACTTGTTCTAAAGTGAAAGCTGAACACCAACGCCCATCTGGTTTGCTCGAACAACCAGAAATTCCTACGTGGAAATGGGAATGTGTAGCGATGGACTTTATTACCAAGTTACCTTTGACAGCAAGCAAACATGATAGCATTTGGGTAATAATGGATCGATTGACTAAATCTGCTCACTTTCTGCCCATTCGTGAAAACTACCGTGTTGAGCAACTCGCGCAGCTTTATGTCAAGGAAATTGTCTGCCGCCATGGTACTCCTTTGAGCATCATATCCGATCGCGATGGCCGTTTTATATCTCACTTTTGGAAATCTCTCCAATCTGCGCTAGGAACTCGCTTGGACATGAGTACGGCATATCATCCTCAGACTGACGGTCAGTCTGAGCGAACTATTCAAACTCTTGAGGATATGCTCCGATCTTGTGTTCTTGATTTTGGAGGTAATTGGGATTCGCACCTGCCTTTGATTGAGTTCTCTTATAATAACAGCTATCATTCCAGTATCGGTATGGCCCCATTTGAAGCACTTTACGGTCGAAAGTGCCGCTCCCCGATTTGTTGGAGCGAAGTGGGTGAAACTCAAATCACAGGACCCGAACTTGTTCAAGAGACAACCGATAAAATCGCCAAGATCCGTGATCATCTGCTGACTGCTAGAAGCCGACAGAAGAGTTACGCAGATCGCAGGCGAAAGCCTCTCGAATTTCAAGTTGGTGATCTTGTTCTCCTCAAAGTGTCGCCTTGGAAAGGTGTTGTCCGCTTTGGGAAGAAGGGTAAGCTTGCTCCTCGTTATGTTGGTCCATTCAAGATTCTCGCGCGTGTGGGAAAAGTTGCCTACAGACTTGACCTGCCGCCCGCGCTCAGTAATGTGCATCCAACGTTCCATGTATCCAATCTCAAGAAGTGTTTAGCTGACGAGAACCTTCACATTTCACTCGATGAAGTTCATGTTGATGAATCTATGCATTTCGTTGAGAAGCCTGTTGAGATTATGGATCGCGAGGTTAAGCAAACCAAGCGCAGTCGTATCCCTATCGTGAAAGTTCGCTGGGAGTCCAAGCGCGGAGCCGAGTTTACATGGGAAAGGGAAGATCAAATGAAGATCAAGTACCCGCACCTGTTCTCTGCGCAACCTACTTCGAGATAAATTTCGGGACGAAATTTCTTAAAGTAGGGGAGACTGTGACATCTGACCCGATCCGACCCGACCCAGGTACCCGTTTCTCTGACCCGATCTCTTTCTTTTATGATTTAATATATATTTATACTTATGTTTTATTTTTAATAGTAATAATATATTTTCCTTCCCGCCTCTTTCTCTCTCTTTCTTTCCGCCGTCCCGTCCCTCTCCTCTCTTTCAGCCTTGTTTCCCTCAACTCTTTGCTTGTCCTTTGGTTCTTCCCGCCTAAGGATGTCTGCAGCTCCACGCGCCAGACTCCTTACATGGAAGCCTGCGTGAAGACATCTTGTTCCTGCGATGCGTGAAGAGAACTCTTCTCGCAGCGCGCTAAGAATGCATGTTCTTCCCGCAATGCGCTAAGAATGTATGTTCTTCCCGCGATGCGCTTAGAATTCTAGTTCTTCACGCAGCACGCTAAGGATTTGTGATTCTTCCCGCAGTGCGCTAAGGATTGTTGTGCCAGCCTTCGCGCTCGCGCACTCAGCCTTCCCGCGCCAGACCCTTGTATCTTCTGTTTTAATCTAGCCGTTTGCTTTTGTGTTGTCTTATCTTCTGAGCTGTTGACCTAACCTATCTAATGTCTGAAAAGTTACTTTCGGCGCAGCATGCGTACCAACCCCATTGGTTGGCAGATAAAGTGACTGACATAATCTTTTGAGATCTGCTTTTGCCATGCTTGACCAGTACCTTTATCTGACCCGCCCATGCCTGTTACTGTTCCCTGACAGCTTTATCTTGCCCCCTGCAGCTGCCATATCTTTTGATATCTTTACTTTTCAGAACTTTTTACCGTTGATATCTTTTCTTTTACTTTTTGAGATCTTTTCCCCTTTTTCTAGGGTTTGTGTCTCCTAGGGTTTTCCTATAAATAATAATAATATTTTCATAACACATCACACACAAACACTTAATCTCTCCTGTTCTCTTGCTCCTTGCTCTCTCTGCCGTCTTCCTCTCTGCCTCCGTCTTCCTCCCTGTTCTGCCCCGTTTTCCGGTAATATATTATATAACTTATTAATTATGCTAACTTATAATCAAGACAAATCATTAAAACAATAATCTTATTTATAGGTTAACTTGTGCTTGTTTAAAGTTGATTCTTGCTTTATCTTACACCGCATCGTTTATCAAGTGAGTTATCTCGTATCTAATCCCTTTTTATTTTAAATGCTTTGGGATGTTCATGTGTTCATATCAAACTTAGAGTCTTAAACTTGTTTATGAACTTTAGTCGCGCAGTATCCCATGTGTTGAGGACGTAGACTTGGCTGTTTATTTGTATGTGTGGATCATTAACCGTCTTGTCGGTCTATTCCGCAGTTTTCATGGTACCATTAGATGAACACGGGAGAACATTCGTTTATGATTTTCTCTTTTGTTTACACATGCACAGTTAGTCTTGTTTGTGAGCTCAATTGTGAGCACTGGCAGTCTTGTCTCTTAGAGTTGGTCCCGATCAGATTACACCCTTGTTGAAAACCAGACATACACATGTTGCGCGCAGATTTTATTGTTATCTATGTATTGTATTAAACTTGATCTCTCACCAACACGCAAGTGTTTGACGTTTATTTTAACACATGTTCAGGTTTGCAGTAGCTGTTTTGGAGCTTGTGGACACGTAGGACGTTTTTACTTTTGGACCTAGAATTAAAATGTATCAAGACAAGTTAATATTGTTTGAATGTTATAATTTATAATATATTGATTTATGTTTGATTTATGTTCTTTATTTTCCCCTCTGCGCGTGCGCGATAAAATGTGTATTAATAAATATTGACACCAATAGTGTCACGAGTAATGAAACAATATGTGGCGCCCCGATGTATAATCCGCCTTTGGTCGGGGTGTTACACTAGTAGTTTGGTTGTGATTGACGTAGGCTGTCGCGGTCTACTCAAAAACAATTAATTAAAGACTTAAATACCTATAAACTAGTACGGTTAAGTAAGGTCGTCTCCACAGGGACTCAAGGAAAGTGCAAGTTTATTTAATTTATAACTAATTATTTAATCTGAGCGGACAGACGATGTCAAGCGGTTTTTATGAAAAGATTTAATTAAAACTAATTATTACTTAAAAAGATTAGTAAACAATATTAATTAAAAAGCATTCATTCTAGGTTCGGGTTATGTGTTCCATACGTTAATCACAGATTCTTTAGTCTTTGGTATTATAATAATTGCTAGTCCTATGGTTTGATTTATGATGACAAACGATACCCTAACTGAATTGTTGACACAAATGAACCCGGACTCCACAATTGTCAAATCTATGTCTAAGACAACTAACTCAATGATAAGTTTTGGTGATTTTAGTTCAATGACACAAGAGCTTAAACCCTAAATGTTGATGAACAACCAAACAAACGTTACACAAATCAATAATCGCAAACACAAACTTTAATCAACCAAATAACTAATTAAGCAAGACAAATCATATAAAATTAATCAAGCTATAATCATTAAGCATTAGAATCTGATCAAAACAGTACTTCACACAAAACCTTAGCCAAGAACGAACACACACGACTAGAGGGACATTGACATAATCGTTAAAGCACTTATCTTGATGAACATATGATCATAGGACAAATCGGAAGCTTCGGGATGGCTGAAAGTCGCCCTAGACACCTTTTCTGCCTCTGGAAGTTGTGATATCTCAAATGGGGTCGAAAAATGGTTTATATAGTGAAAAACCCTAACTTTGGTCGACTTAAGCATCTTCGCGTACCGCGAAGTTGCATGCCTAGCATCTTCGCGATAGGCCGAGATATGCCCGTTTTATTAAAAAACACTTTCCTGGTAACCCATCTTGTTCAGTTTTCGCTTCGGCTTCATGTTTCTCATCCAATCCTCTCTCGAATTCTTCTTAACCCTCAATACATGTTTCCCCATGCTTCCATCATCTTGAGGCTTGCTTAATCTTCTTCTGGATGGCTCGAATTAGCTCGTTTAAGCTCCTTAACTTCCAATGTCTTGAAAACACATAACAATGCTTGAAGTACCAATGTTCATCCATTTATTAACCTAAATATAACTAATTAATATATAATAATAACTAACTTTTACCCAACCATCACATCCCCACACTTATCCTTTTTCGTCCCGAAAAAGACTTTGCAATGGAATCAGAATCGGAGATCATTCTTACAAAATACTTCTAAGATTATCTTAATTAAGCACAAGGAACACAAAAACTGCGATTGTCTATATTGTTGTCCACTTAAACCCTTGACTCAATACTTACCGGGAAAAATAAGGTGTGACAATTTTATTAGTTCATATGATTAAAATGGAACCCACACCTCAAAGCCCTGAAGCCACCTTACCATGCTTCATTATAGTTTTACCGAACCAGACCACCCCAACTTGACTTAAACCTTAAGATTAGACGATCAAAGTTTTGCACATGTGTACACTTTTTAAGCCCATATGTAATAGCTAAGACAATCTTGGATATTTTATCGAAACCAACCACTAAACTTAAGCATCTGTAGGGCTTACATATGACGTGTCCCGTGTGGTCCGTTTCTTAATGGTAATGAGACGCGAGCACGGGGACCCCATATGAATAACAGCGTATATGATCAAGTCAGTAGTGAATTTGTACTTTGAAAGCACTTTTTTTTGTGATCATGTTTATTGACTTATGAATTGGCAGATAAACTGCGGGTTTGCTCTTTTTAAGCTTTTTTAATATGAATAAATACACTTAGGATTTACGCATACCAGATGATAAACCGCATACCGACCCATGGTCTCCGTTTCCCGGGGCATCCCATCAATACATGATTTAAGGCCATAAAACCATACGCCTATGAAGTGTTAGCCACTTAACTAGCAGTATTTTCATTTATGTTTATATCACAAGCCATTTAGCATACTTTAATGTTAAGCCTATCCAACCATTGTACTATAGACTATTCATATTAAAATATATTTTTAGTGATCAAATCTAATAGAAAGGCTTGAGTATGGCCTAATATTTCATTTCAGTCCTTACACAGGCTTAGCTAAACAAACCAAACCGTGAAGGCGTTTCCCTACTAAAAATCAAGCATTTAAGGTTCAATTAAGTCTACAACCAAATTATCCTTTCATTCTCAAGGCTGAGAGCCTACCAGCACATCTCAAATTAAGTGTGTTCCCGTTTTTTATTATCTCTTATTTTATAATAATTTTGAAAACCAACCCCCAATTTTTCTATCATTTTCCATTATTGTGCAAAAATCTTAATTCAAGGAGCGTTAAACTTTTTAAATTTCAATTTCTCTCCCATCCCCACACTTGAGGCAAACATTGTCCTCAATGTTTAAAATTTAAGACATAAAATAGGAACGGGTTTTAAAATTCATGTGACAATTTTCAAACCGGGCCTAATGTGATGGTGGTTATTAAATATACAAAAATACAATTACACTTTTAACACAAAGACTAATAAAACAAATAAGGTTATCAAAACGAAATCACCTGATAGAAAATATAACTCTCGTGTGCAACTCTTGTGCCCTCGGTGATCTCTCGGTGAACCTTACCTCCTCAATTCTCAAAATAAAATCTGCAAACTCACACACGTGTAGAAGCAAGCTTCTCACAAATGTTAAAAATATAGGTCTTTTAAACCGCTTGCAAAACCATTAATTTTAAATTACCGACCGAAATTAATTAATTCATAACCAAATTTGTTAAATGAGTAAAAATGTTAAAAGACCTAACTCACTTTCATATGAATCACGATTGCATTTAGCGTATGCAACAAGCCCTTTAAACCCCCCGGTAGCCCGGGTGGACGAGTATGGTCTCGTGAGGGTTTATAGTGAACTACACCCTCAAGTTCAACTACAAAAAAATGTACACGTACCTGAATATAAGGCCGGGTTACCTTCCAGTTAGCGCTAAGTTTTTTGTTAAGGTCTTCAGCCGGACCATTACCTGATTTCTTGGTTATGGTGGTCTAATGGAACATTTGCCTACCGAATTTCCTATATATGCTCGGTAGGTAGGGTTCCAATGCTCTGCTTCCTCCTTCATGATTAGCATGCACGATAAACCACAACGGCAGGTGTGAATGCATATTTACCTTCAGGTTTTCCAACATATGCTCGGTAGCGAACACGTCGAGCCCACACACTCTTTCTTATCTTTGAAACATTAAATATTGATCGGGGCCAAACCGAGCATTTTCCGACTGAATTTCCCGTGTAAGCTCGGTATTTTACTTGCCGTATCCAAACTTTCTTCCTCATAGTTGACATGTATGTACAACCCATGTGAGCCCAAATATTCTTCATCTTCACCTTCTTTATATTTGAGTTCAAATCATCAATATGAATAATGGGTAATGGAGGATGATCAGGATAATATGAAACTATCTCTTCGACTGGGTCTAGACATTCAACTCTATGTTTCAACAGCTCTGTATCCACTCCTACTACTACATTATCATCAAACAAAACCTGGGTTACTTCCTTTATCGGTTCTTCAAAGGTTGCTATGTCTTCAACATAGTATAAACATTCAACTTCATGCTCTAAATGATCTGAACTGTGTTCTTCAATATCATCATCTTCAACCACAACCGCAACATTCATTGGCTTATTAGTAATTGACGGAGTTGGTGTGGTATTAATCTCCACAACCTCTTCCTCCATTTCGTGCTTTGAAAGCCCCTGAACCTCATCTATCACTTCATCATCCACCACGACACCACTAGCCAACTTCTCTCGTTCTTGTTTAATTTGGGGCACCTCTTCTAATAGTTGACTCATCAGTTCATCTTGGGCCGCATTAAACGTTTCCTGAAGCTCTAACCTTTGATTTATAGCCTTATTATGAGCTTCTTGATCTCTCTTCATCTCCTTCAGAAAATCTATAACGTCTTTCAGGGACTTTTCATTGTTACCGGAGGAATCTTCTTGATCTTGCTGATAATTCCTTTGATAAGTACCACCATGATTATAATATTGAGGGACTTCTTCGTATATCGGTTGGGGGGTACTCATCATAAAAGTAGTCCTCCTCCTCTCGGTAACTAACAAAAGTTGGCGTCTCAGGTCCATCACTGTCATATTCACTTGACTCGTGGTAGCTTTGAGGATTTGGTGAAGATGGTTCATCATATGAATGTGGATTGTCCGAATAATCATCCTCCACGACCTTATATCCTTCATGTGGGTCATAAACCCAACTCCAAGTCATCTTGAGTTACCTACACACATGAGACACACATATACCTCGCGTAAAATCAAACGAATAAATAATAAAAAAAAACTAAAACTAAATTACTAAACTAAGCTAGCAATTTGCGCGTTGAGTTCCCGGCAACGGCGCCATTTTGACGTAGGCTGTCGCGGTCTACTCAAAAACAATTAATTAAAGACTTAAATACCTATAAACTAGTACGGGTAAGTAAGGTCGTCTCCACAAGGACTCAAGGAAAGTGCAAGTTTATTTAATTTATAACTAATTATTTAATCTAAGCGGATAGACGATGTCAAGCGGTTTTTATGAAAAGATTTAATTAAAACTAATTATTACTTAAAAATATTAGTAAACAATATTAATTAAAAAGCATTCATTCTAGGTTCGGGTTATGTGTTCCATACGTTAATCACAGATTCTTTAGTCTTTGGTATTATAATAATTGCAAGTCCTATGGTTTGATTTATGATGACAAACGATACCCTAACCGAATTGTTGACACAAATGAACCCAGACTCCACAATTGTCAAATCTATGTCTAGGACAACTAACTCAATGATAAGGTTTGATGATTTTAGTTCAATGACACAAGAGCTTAAACCCTAAATGTTGATGAACAACCAAACAAACGTTACACAAATCAATAATCGCAAACACAAACTTTAATCAACTAAATAACTAATTAAGCAAGACAAATCATATAAAATCAATCAAGCTATAATCATTAAGCATTAGAATCTGATCAAAACAGTACTTCACACAAAACCTTAGCCAAGAACGAACACACACGACTAGCCGGACATTGACATAATCGTTAAAGCACTTATCTTGATGCACTACTACAAAAACAAGCACTTGCTATGGTTTTTTTGCTACGAAAAAAATCTGGAGCAATTTTGCTACGGATTAGCTATGGATAAATTTGGCTACGATTTCGCTACGAATATTCCATTGCAAACTAAACCCGTAGCAAAATCCATTACAAAATCCATAGCAAAATTAAGAAAATTTAAATTTGAAAAATAGTTGATAACTACTCGTAGCAAATTGTAAAAATAAAAACTTATTAAAAAAGCGTAATAAATCCGTAGCAAAGTCCATAGCGAAATTTGGAATTTTTATATTTGAAAAATATTTTTAGTTATACGTAGCAATATTCGTAGCAAAATCCTAAAGAAATCAAGAAAACTAATATTAAACAATAGTTTATACTAACAAATTCATAGTAAAAATCTGTGACGAAATCAATAAATTAAAATTTGAATAATAGTTAACTATACATAGCAATACTAATAGCTATTAAAATTAAAATTCGTAATGAAATTTAGAATATTAATATTTGAAAGAGAGTTTATAACTACATTTAACAATATTCCCTGAAAAAAATTATATTAGATATATCTTGTAGTAAAACCCTTAAAAAATTTAATAGATAATAATTAATTAAAGCATAAATTATAATTCACGAGGATCCATAGCAAAATAAAAAACTCATATCATGGCAATGTTAAGCAATGTTAAGCCTTCAAAATTAGCAAATGTAGTTTTTAAAAAATTAGGTTTTGTAATTCAAAAAGAGGTAGTGGCGCAGCTTATTGTCTGATTGCCTTCTGTTTCGATGTAATAAAAAATTATACCCTTAACTTTAATTTATTAAAAAGAACATGTGATTTCATATATATATATATATATAGGATCATGTGAGAACTTTTGAGGAATTGAAAACTATGGAAACCATTTTGGATCACAAAAAAACCCAAAAAAAAAAAAATCATAAAATCAAAAAAACACAAAAATAAAAAAAAGTAAAAAAAAACCAAAGTTCGTATTTATCATCCCGGTTTCTAAAAAAACGTAAAAAAATATCGACTTAGCTAAATTATACATGTATCTATAATATGTACATATATATACACATGTTTTTTTCCTATACACACATGTATAATTTAAGGTAAATGATAATGTACATATGTGTACATTACGTAACTAGATATTAAATGAAAGTATACATATGTTTATAGGTATAATACGAATTAAAAAGGAAAAAAAAATTTGGTAAGGTAAATGATAATGTACATATGTGTACATTACGTAACTAGTGATTAAATGAAAGTATACATATTTGTATAAGTATAATACGAATTAAAAAGAAAAAAAATTCGGTTTTTTTAATAAAATTGGAATGAAATATAAGAATTTTGGTTTTTTTACTTTTTAAAAACTTTTGTTTTATAATTTTTTAAAGGTTTTTTTAGTGGTCCAAAATGGTTCTCAAAGTTCTCAATTTGCAAATGGTTCTCTTAATATCCTTACCATATATATATATATATATATATTATAACTAAAACGCTTAATTTTAATATTTTGATTAATAAAAACTAAATATAATTTTTGTGTATAAATTAATACTAAATTATATATGTATTAAAAAGTTATATTAATTGGTAAACAAATAAATTATGTATACCCTTTAAAATTGATTTGAAGGAATTAAAACTAGTGTTTCCCGCCTCCAACTCCAAATTCATATAGAATTTGACCCTAATTTCACCCTCACCTCTGGGCTTCCCTAATGCATACATCTCGAACCCTAAAATTCGAAGCTCTCAACATTCATATCACTGTCGCCCTCATTTATTTGTCTCTGTCGCCGACCAACAATAACCACACCATTAGAAGACCTAGCCAACGATGCTCGACTGATACTTTAGCCACTGGTATGGTGCCATTGCGATTAAGGTTTAATGCAATCATCTTTTACAGATCTTATTACGTTTTAGTTTTAATTTTAATTTCACATTTCTTCGTTTTATATTATGGTTATTCTTTGTGTATGATTGTTGTGTGTATATTAGACTGGCGTATGCATATATTTGCAGTAAGTATATGCTTTTGGATATTGTATTGTGTTTACACATGTATATAGTAGGTTTGACTCACCAACTGCTCGTTGAAATGCTTCAATCAAACTGACTTTTATGGGAGATTACTTGATGAGTTTGTTATTCGTTGAGCATATTATGAATCATGACTTATCTACATCGTTATTTAATGAAATCAATTACCTCAAATGAAGCTTGAGAGTTGGTGCGGATTTGATTAATTGAAGAGTAGATATCCATGAGCATTTCTAGATTTAAATCCCAATTGAAGGGCGTTGAAGGTAATCGTTTATTCTCTAAATTGTTTCATCACTTAATTTTATACTGTCATCGCTATTCTGTTAATATGATCATATTAGTTATACAATTTTGTTTATAATATGTATTGTTTTGTATATAACAATTTAGGTGATTTTTGACATATTTCTTATCGGCTAAACTTTTCAAGTGGAGCCATTTATAGATAAGTGGATTTAATTTACATCTCTAACATCAGCTTGGCACCCATTATTGTTTTAATGATATCTTACGTTTGGTTCATGGATTTGATTGGGAACTGATAGGAATCACAATGCTCCAGGGCGCATCGCCAAAGTTGGGTACGGGCAGTTTGTATCTACCCTGGAGAATTGATAAGGTTTGTATTCTTCTTTAGTAAAAGAAACTGTTTATTGAGTCTGGTCTTGTTTTGTTTTCATTGTTTGAATATGTGATTTAAAAAGGGATTTTAGGGGGAAAAAAAAAGTACAGGTTAGTGCTGTTTCTTTGCTTGCAATTGGTTATATATGTTTATAACGGGTCAAAAAAGATATTAACAAGTCATTGTTTTTTTGAATTTATCATAAGTATAAATGGTTCATATTTGGACGTACTAACTTAGATTGAGTTATATTTGCTTGCAATTGGTTAAAATTCGTAATGAGAGAGTCTTTATATCAAGTACTGAACATTGATATGTTATTAAGGATAGTGTGTGACTTTAATAATTTGCAGCTTCAAAGGTTGGATGAAATATTAGTAGAGTTGGAAGAAGAATTTAGAGAAACATGCTATGATGGAAAATTTTGAAGGTAATGAAAGACTATATGCTCAATTGAATGAGAAGCTTCACTTTTCGCAAAACTAGCTACGGAATTTCCATCGAGTGAAGATATAGGCTTATGTTGGTGAACTAAATTTTGAATATTTATTGTATAGCTTTTTAGATAATTTGGATCTTTCATGTACTCCGTAATATTTAGCTTTGTTATTTTATCTGGATATTTATCTTTTGTATGTATGATATTTAATATTTTACAAAACCTGTATATAATGTTTATATGAAAATATTAGAAATGAATAAAAAGAAATTGATAAATCCATACAAAAACTATAGCTAAAATTGTAGCTAAAATCTTATAAAATCAGTAGCAAAATTGTTCCAAAGTTTGTAGCTACATTCGTTGTAACAATTGAACAGAAGTTGTAGCTAAATTCATAGCTGAATTAGTAGCAAAATTCATAGCAAATTTCGTAGTTAAAAGTGTAGCAAAATTCCGTAGCTGAAAAACCGTAGCAAAATTTCATAGCTAAAAACCGTAGCAAACATCCATAGCTAACAATTCGTAGCTAAAGATCCGTGGCAAATATTTCTCTAGCAAAATCCATAGCTAAAATAGCTACGTCTCCTTTTGTAGCTAAAATGGTCGCAAAATAAAATTCCATAGCTAACACCCGTAGCAAAAAAGTTAGCTACGAGACTTGTACCTACGAATCAAATCCATAGCAAAAGGGCCGTTGGCTACAGATTTGCTATGGATTTGGCCGTATCAAATGCTTGTTTTTGTAATAGTGATGAACATATGATCGTAGGACAAATCGGAAGCTTCGCGATGGCTGAAAGTCGTCCTAGAACACCTCTTCTGCCTCTGGAAGTCGTGATATCTCGAATGGGGTCGAAAAATGGTTTATATAGTGAAAAACCCTAACTTTGGCCGACTTAGGCATCTTCGCGTATCGCAAAGTTGCATGCCTAGCATCTTCGCGATACGCGAAGATGCAAACATACTTCATATTCAGATTCGTCTCGTCGAGAAACATGAAATTCATATATTATGGATTCCGAAACTCATTTTCTAGGCCGAGATATGCTCGTTTACTAAAAGACACTTTCCTGGTAACCCATCTTGTTCAGTTTTCGCTTCGGCTTCATGTTTCTCATTCAATCCTCTCCCGAATACTTCTTAACCCTCAATACATGTTTCCCCATGCTTCCATCATCTCGAGGCTTGCTTAATCTTCATCTGGATGGTTCTGATTAGCTCGTTTAAGCTCCTTAACTTCCAATGTCCTGAAAACACATAACAATGCTTGAAGTACCATTGTTCATCCATTTATTAACCTAAATATAACTAATTAATATATAATAATAACTAACTTTTACCCAACCATCAGTGATGACAAACGAAACCCTATCCGAATTATCAACACAACTGACCACGATCTACCCAATTACCAGTTTTAATTTATGAAAATCAAGTATTAAGCAATGACTAATGATTATTGGTTCAACGACACAAGAACCTAGTCCTAAATGTTGATGAACACAACTAGATAAGTGATGCAAGATTTGATAACCTAAAACACAAACTGTTTAAACAATCAATTAGTAAGCAAAACAAGATCAATTAACAAATTCAATCATGTTTTTAATCATTAAAGCTCATAGAATCTGATCAAAGTGAGTTTACACAAAACCCTAGTATAAATTGAATACAATGGTTTTAGCCTGACATCGGCATCACGAAGAATTCGCTTATATGATGAAAGGATGGAAGCTTAAGATGATTGGATGAACCAGGAGCTACGGGATGATGCAAAATTGTCCTAGGGTTAATCTCTGGCTGCTGGAACAAGTAAGATGTTGAATGGGGGGCCGAAAAACGATTATATCAAGTTAGGTTAACTTTTCCCGTCTTTAACTAGTTCGTGTAGCGCAAACTGCTGATAGCTTGGTCCTTCGCGTAGTGTGAAGGACAAAATAGTCAGACACAATATTGGGCTGCTTCGCGCAGCGTAAAGCAGCAATTCCTCATCCCTTCGTGTAGCGCAAAGGGCTTTTTCAACAGGAAATTTTTGGCTTCTTTCCTGTTTTCTACATTGGGAAGTGTGCCGATCAATTCCGCTCTTCTAAATCATCATTCCGAGCTCGTATATCACCCCTATAAGCATACTTAGCGTCCAATGACCTGAAACACATAAACACGATTGAAGTACCAATATAATAATATACATGAAATATACCCGACCATCACATCCCCACGCTTATCTTTTACTAGCCCTAAAGCAAACTATCATGAAGCACATACACCTCCATCGACAGTCCATCAATTATCATCATTAATACTAGTGAGGTATAAGGTCATACCCAATTCCTAAGACCGACACATTCAAAATTAACAAGTCACCACATAATTTAGTAATGGTTTTAAAACTATGGAACCCCCCAAACAAGTTTACTTTATTTCTGGTTAAGGCACACATGATCACACCCCTCACAAATATATTTCTCCTCTCGGTTTAATATCTGGACCAGCAAAAAGTGTGCTAGTACCTCTCTGCCCTCAAGACCAAATGCGAACACAAAGTAATAAGCTTACGATTTGGTTATATCTCCACCTATTAACCACCGATTGCATAAAGAATAGGACTAACGGTTTTGATGTGGCTTAGGTACGGGTGTGGAAATGGAATTATTTAGTGACTTATGGTGGATGAAACCCAATTTATTCAAACATACAAACAAACTTACTGACTTTTATTTATACTGACTCAAACATTAACTCTTTTTGAGCTTTTCTTTTATTTTTTTCAATTTTTTTTCTTTCTTTTTAATTTTTTAACTCAATAATATTTATATACACACACACACACACAACTAACTAACTCGAGACATACGCATCTCAACACACAACTTTTATACAACTCTTAACATACCGGCTTTCATCCACAGGGTTAAAAACAAAAGGCCAAGGCTAGCACGACTTATAATGTGGGTTTAACAAATGAAAGGGAAAAGGCACAAACTTGCCTCCTAAGGGATAATGAAGGGTAGGGAATATTATTTTATATTTTATGTAAAAGCCATTATATGTGGGTTTCTACAGTCCTAATTCTCCATACAGGTGGTGGTATATGATCTTGCCATGCATATGACAAACAAATTCTAGATATCATGAATATACTGGTTACACTCTTTATAGCACTCATATGACATATGTATATATTTATATGTTAATATGCGTATCATATATAAGACAAATCTCACACATGCATGGGAGGAAATGGGCTGTCGATATGAAACATGTGTACCCGTCCCCATAACTCGTTATCCCCATCAAAACGGTCCATTTTAATTTCCCTTTTTGAAAAACATTTGGTAAGAAGACTTTCGAGAAGCATAAAAACTGACCATGACCAAAGACCTCTACTTGGCATTAATAAAAGCAATTAACAAGTTATAATTTTGGCTTTTGTTCACAGTCAAGGTACTCTAAAGCAAAAAAACGGATAAAATTTTCCCTCATCCTCGCGCTTGAGATTTACATTGTCCTCAATGTTTAAAATTTATCATTTAAAAGAACATTAACAAGGACGGGTTTAAATTTACTGTTGATTAATTTAAAGCCAGGCCTAATGTGATGGTCCTATTAATTTATACAATTTACACATTTAACAAACAAAGTAGCAAAACAAATAAAATTATGAAAACGAAATAACCTGATATAGGTAACTCGTGTGCACTCGTTCTGGTCTAGATGAATCTGTCTCTTCAAACAACTAAATTGTTTCTACAAACTCTCAAAAAGTGTAGAAGCACGCTTCTCATAAATATTAGGATAGGTCTTTTAAACCGTTTACAAAGAAGTTAATTTAATTACCAAGCCGAGTTAAATAAATTTCATAATTAAATTTGTTAAACCATAAAAAATGTTAAAAGACCTAACTCACTTTCGTAAGAATCACGGTTGCATTTAGTGTAACATTCGTTACTTTTTTAACCCGAAAACCCGACCGAATTCAAATTTTCGGTTTTTGTTTATTATATATACATATGAATATATATATATATATATATATATATATATATATATATATATATATATTCGTACCCATTGAACCGTTTCGTCGTTTCATTATATTCGTGTTTAACGTTCATCGTTAATATAATCTTCATGAGGATTTACGCTTATCCCTCATTCGTTTTCTTGTTTTCATTTCATATTATCGAAACTCCAAGGTTTAAAGTTTATTTAAAGGTAAACGAGTTGCAAACTTTACAGGCATAATACGAAAATATCCAATAAATTATAACATTCAATGCAATGCTAAAACATTCCAAAGTTCAAGGTCTTTTATGTAATTATATTTTAAATAAAGGTACTAGAAACTGCAGGGCTGAAGTTGTAACTTTATTTTAAATTAATAATATTATAATAAGCTAAGCCGTTACCTTCCCCAAACCTCGTTTTTCCGGCGAATACATTTCCGGTGACACCATAAATTCCGGCATCCTTAAAAATCTTTCAAAACGTCCGTTTAAACTTAATTAAAGACTCGTAACCATCTCTAGACCATAACGAAAATCACCATCCATGACTCGAATTAACGATTAATAACGAGGTAGATTAACCCGTAACCGGCCGGGTATTATTCAAAAATTCAATTATGACAATTAAACACCCAATACTCAAATTGGTTCTATATTTAGGCCAAAAATCATAAGACTGACATACCACAATCATCATTTGATCAAATAAACTCTCTAAATCCCGTAGTTATTTGTCCAAAGTCCGAACTCCGGCGAGCTCCGTTCACCATCAAATCTTTACGTTTTCAGATAATTAATATATGAGTTTTAATCATTTTTAACTGATTAACAAAACCCCTAATATAAATTGATCAAACATAGAACGAATTAATCTAATTGAAATCCTAGGGTTTATATGATGAAGATGAACTTGAATGTTTATATTTAAATTTTGGTTTCCATTTATCTTAACAAAAAGTAGCTGGTCTAGTTGGTTAAGTCTCATGTGTGTAGACGTGAGGACCTGGGTTCGAACCAGGGTCATGCGATTCTTTTTATTTAATTTTCTTTTTAAACCTTTTTAGTTTATTACATTAATCAAATAAATTATTAATAATCATTATAAATTAAATAATATCATTTTAAATTTATTAAAATTAGTTATAAATTATATTTATCATTTCCCAACTAACAACCAACTTTTATTTTCGTTAAAGTTTCTTGAAAACCCGATTATTATTATATTATTATTTATTCGCTAACTTTTTTAATACACTAAAATATGATTTTACCGTTATAATCAGTGTTCAACAAATAATATAATTCTCATGTTAACTAAACAATATTAAAATAATACAATCGTTAAATTACCGTTACAACTTTAAATAATATTATAATGCCATAAAATATTGAAATATAATAAAACAATACACAATCTCCAAAACTAAATTATTCTAACTGTTATAATCCCATTAGTTAGTCTTTAATTGTTATATATTTTTAATTATAGTTCGTGAGGTTCGATCGTTCATTTTCTTTATACACGCTTCCGGTTGTCATTTCGAGTTTAGCTTCAATTTCAAGGTGATTTTCTCGCACCCCTTTTGTAAACGTTTTTACATTTTGAGGGTAGCATGTATATCCTATTCAAGCATTTACGTAGTTATTCTTTATTCAAACTACAATTCGTATTATGGACTTGTGTGTTTATTTGCTTACTTGCATTGTGCGGTTATCCGAGTATACTGGTTGTTACCAGCTGGAAAGGACCTTGCGTGCGTTGTGCTATTATCCGAGTACGTTGGTTGTCCCCAACTGGAAAGGACCTTGCGTGCGTTGTACGATTATCCGAGTACGTTAGTTGTTACCAACTGCAAAGGACCTTACTTGCGTTGTTACACATGTTCATAGAATTGTATGGTTTTTATATATATATACCAAATTGTGTGATTCTCGCCAACTACTTGTTAGTTGACCTTTTTATTTTATATACATGCTACAGGTACCGTTAGTAGAGGATGACACACGGAGAAGACACTAGACTTAGGTTATTTAAATCAATGGACAAACTGTTTAGTTGTATTTATTTTACTTAATTCTTGTAACAAACTTGTGTACTTGACTTGTAAATTAATTAATGATAATATAGTCACTTAATAGTGTCACATGTGTTTTGATCAATATGTACGTCACACCCGGGCGTTTCCGCTTAAGCCAGGTTGTTACATTTAGCGTATGCAACATTCCCTTTATACCCCCTCGTAGCTTGGGTGGACGAGTATGGTCTCGTGAGGGTTTATAGTGAACTACACCCACAAAGTTTTAAAAACGTATTTCTGTATTGTCCTTCGCGTAGCCTTGCTTGAAATTCTTCGCATAGCGCGAAGTGACACTTTGACAGGGAATTTTGACTATTTGGTGTTAAAAATTTTTCTATCTTTCAAAGTTCTTATTCCTCTAGCCTCCCCTGAACGTTTTCCAACACTTAAAACGAACAAAACATACCTACAGCTCCGTCAACCTGATATTTTGCTTACTGACACTCCTGAATTCTGATCCACATGCTGCATACCCACACTTGATATTTGCTATGCTGGTACAATCAAAATAAACGATTAAAAGTATACATAACTAGAATAAACGTAAACCAAAAATATACATAAAATTTGGGTTGCCTCTCGAATAGCGTTAAGTTTTTGTTAAGGCCCCTTCTGCCGGACCGTTACCTGATTTGACAGTTATGGTGGTCGAATGGAGTACTTACCTTCCTCCATCTCATTACTTTTGCTTCTCCAGCACAATGGTAGCTCTGATGCCTCCCAACTTGACCCAAAACATGACAAGCCTTTGTTCATTCTCGAACCCAGGTGGTTTCTTTACCTTCTCTTTCCTTGGTGTTTTCTTCTTGCTTGTTCCATCCTTTTCCTCATTGGCCACCACTTCCATCACTGTCTTAGTATTGTTTGTTGAACTTACTGTCACTCCACTATTTACCTCTACTACATTTAGCTCTTCCTTCTCTCCTTCAAGCTAAGACCTGTCAAAACCAATGCTTTTCTCCTTTTTGGTGTCATCCTCACACGTACGAGGAAGACACCTTCAGTAACACATGACCTAGAACATTTATTTTCAAAAGAATAGTCAAATATATTTGTAAATATATTTAAAACTAGCTTACAGTTACCGAAGGTCATGCGTACTATTTCATCTCGGTAATTAATCTGAGCATTTGAAGTTGCCAAAAATGGTCTTCCTAATATCACATGGGGTTCTTCCTCCTTCTCAACCGATACATAATCGAGCACCAAGAAATCTTCAGGCTAGTAAAATTCCCCAACTTTCACCGCAACATCAACCAGCTTCCCTCGGGGTCATCTTCGAGTAAAATTAGCTAACACCAAAGTGGTGTCAACTTCTTGTAAAGGCCCGAAGTCAAACCGGTCATACACACTGCCTGGTAGTACACTTACATTTGCACCATAATCTACTAACGCCTTGGTGGTCTTGAACTCGCCAATCTGAATGGGAATAAGTGGTATCCCTATTTCAAATTCCTCAACGCTGTTGTTCTCCATATTATCGTCAATGGTTATAGCACTAATGTGTGCAATTTTGGAGTTGGATGCGTTACTCCTTTGAAGACTTGGGTTCTTCAAGGTATCACTCGGTAGCTTTGACTGATTTTTTTTCAAACTCGCCACCTCTTCATCCAGCTGACTCACTTTTTTATCCCTCAAAGCATTAGCCTTCTCTTGGAGCTCTAATCTCTTATTAACACTTTTATTCTAAGCTTCCTGATCTACCTTTATTTGCTTTAGAAAATCCATAACTTCTTTAACTGATTCTTCTTTATTAACCCCCAAATTTCCTTGGTCTTGTTGATAACTCTCTTGATAACCCTTACTATATCCACCAGACTCTCTCTGATTATACCCACTCTGAGCGTTACCATAACTGTTTCCATATTGCCTCTTATACGATTGCAAACCTGTTTTCTGAGAATTTCCCTGAAAGTTTGGGTTTTGCTGAGTGTTTGGATTTCCATAGCTGAAGTTCGGGTGATTTCTGAGGACTGGGTGATAGGCATTTTAGTTCATGTTATTGTTTTAATATCTTCTCTCACCTTGAACAAAGTTGACCTCTTCGTCCTCAACTTCCTCGTCTTGCACAACCCCACAACTCGCCACATCATGTCCCAACTCACCACACTGTTCGTAAACCGGATATGCTTTTCCCAGAATGAGCTGATCCAACTTCTTTTCTAATCTTGCCATTCTATCCTACGAACCACCACTGTCTACCACTTTCACAACGGCACTTTTTACCATCCTGTTTGACTGAGCCCGTCTCTTAGAGTTCGTTGCAAACGATCTTCATTCTCATCATTTGTTAAAAACGACCAATTAGTTGTGGATTGAAGATCATGCACATCATCAATCGACAAGACGCCATGGAATGCCTTTATTAATTCCCATAATGGGATCCCATGATGAGGGAATGTTCTCAACAAAAGTTTGAACCTCGTAAAAGTTTCATAAAAGTTTTCACATGTACGCTGCTGATAATTTCTGATGGAAATTTGGGCTTCTAAGGTTCTCTGTGGCGTATAATATTCATCAAGGAACTGCTGAGCTAAGTCTTGCCACATGTAGAGACTGCTGAAGGCAATGATAGAAACCATTGTTTTGCTGCATCCTTCAAACTGAACTAAAAAACCACCAATTTCACTTCATCCGTGGTGAACCACTAACTGGAAATAGTAGCACAAATCAAGTTAAACTCACTCTGATAGAGGTACGGTTCCTCTGTGGCTTTCCCGTAAAATGTGGGTACCTCGGTCAAACTACTCTGTCTTACTGATAATATCCTCCCATCTCTGGCTGGAATAATAATCAGTAGTGGGTTCATGGCCTGTGGAATAAAATGGCTCTGAACCCCTCGAACTGGTGGTGGGATAAAATCTCTCGGCACCCATCATCAAACTCATACAATGGAACCTGTGGCTCCCGAACAACCTGACGTCTTTGTGTTCGTCGATTTCTCGGTTGCTGAATCTGTTGTTGATTCTAATCAGGTAATTGATTATTTTGGGGGTACTGTTGTTGATCCCTCTGATAGTACCAACCCCATGAACATCCTCACACTCTTCTTCGTTTTCATAATCAGTGTGCCAATCCTCAAATTCACCCAAATTCCCGACTCTCTCATTACCAGGATGAAGCGCCTTCTCTTGCTCGTAAGTTTAAACTGCCCTTGACTGTTTGGTGGTTCAGACCTTACTGATCGGTTATCTTCAAAGTTTAGCTTTCGTATCTGATTTCGGTTACCACCTCTATAGTTTACTTGATTTCTGTTACGTTTAACGTTCGTATTTTGGTTTCGATTGGGTGATGGGTTGTTTTGGGGGACTAGTTGCTCTTGATTTAGTGGTTGGTCTTGGTTTTCGAATTGATAAACAAGTGGTTCTTGATTATTCTGATTATTCATCTCTTCTTCTTTTGGTTTCGAGGTTGTGGTTACTGAAGCAGCTCGGTTTCTTTTTGCTGTTTTCTCAATTCTAGATCAAACTGAAGCGGCTCTTTCTCTCGGGAATACCTCATACGCGTGAACCTGTAATATTATCTGCACACACAAAAGAACCAAAACCCCACGTAAAATCAACGAAGAAACAATAAAAACCAAAAACTAAGCTAAACTAAACTATACTAAACTAGCACTTTGCCCGCTGATTCCCCGGAAACGGCTTCATTTTGATGTAGATGTCGTGGTCTAATAAAAAACAAGTATTTTAATTCACTTAAATACCTATAACCAGTACAAGTAAGTAAGGTTGTCTCCACAGGGAATCAATGAAAAGTGCAAGTAAACTCATGACTTATTAAAAATTAAGTTAGGCGGACAGTCGATGTCAAGCAGTTTATAAAGATGTATCAGAAACACATGATTACTTTTAACATTTATAAGTTGAATGCGTTGTAAATTACTAGACCTAGTAGTTTAGTTGTGATGGTAAACGAAACCCTATCTGAATTGTTGACACAACTGGACAAGATCTACCTAATTACCAGTTTTATGTTATGAAAATTTAAGTATTAAGAAATGACTAACGATTGTTGGTACAATGGCATAAGAACTTAGACCTAAATTTTGATTAACACAACCCGATAAGTGATGCAAGATTTAATAACCAAAAACGTAAATTGTTTAAACAATCAATTGCTAAAGTAAAACAAGATCAATTAACAAATTCAATCATGTTCTTAATCATTAAAGCTCATAGAATCTGATCAAAGTGAGTTTACACAAAACCTAAAGAATTCGCTTGATAAAGTAAAACAAGATCAATTAACGAATTCAATCATGTTCTTAATCATTAAAGCTCATAGAATAACTTAGCCTAAAGTGAATACAAAGGTTTTGTCCTGACATAAGCATCACGAAGAAGTCTCTTATCTGATGAAAGGATGGAATCATATGATGATTGGATGAATCACGGGCTTCCGAATGATGTAAAATCGTCCTAGGGTTCTTCTCTGGCTGCTGTAACAAGTGATCTGTCGAATGTGGCTGAAAACCGATTAAATCAAGTTAAGTTAATTTTTCCCGTTTTTAACTAGTTCGCGTAGCGCGAACTGCTGATAGCTTGGTCCTTCGCGTAGCGCGAATGAAAAAATAGTCGAGCTCAATATTGGGCTACTTCACGTAGCGTGAAGCAGCAACTCCTCATCCCTTCGCATAGCGCAAAGGGCTTCTTTAGCAGGGAATTTTTTACTTCTTTCTTGTTTTATGCATTTGGAAGCGTGCCGATCAATTCCGCTCTTCTAAATCATCATTCGGAGCTCGTAACTCACCCCAAAAGCATCTTTAGCGTCCAATGACCTGAAACACATAAACACGTCTGAAGTACCAATGCTCACACTCTAATTAAACTAAAACGAGGCAATTAATATAATAATATACATAAAATATACCCAACCATCAGAAAGCCAATAAATATTACTCTATTATTATTATCTTAAATATATATCAACAAAACCTTTAAAAACTATCTGGTTTCTCCCTACACTCTCTTAAGCCATCAGATTGTTTTATATGTGAATGGAGGATTCTCATGCATTTGACCCGAACTCACGGGTATGGGTCTTAGCAAACCCAGATAGCTTTTAAACGAGATATAACATCTCATTAAACTAAAATCAATATCACCAAATATTTTATATGAAAATCCAATAAATAGGGATATACTAAAAATTAATATCCGATTTAAAAAAAAAGATATTATTCATAATTAAGAAACAATTTTATAGTAAAAAATAAGCGGGTCATAGGTCTCACTAAACCCAGATATTTTTTAAATCTGGTTATAACATCTTATTTATTTGTGAAACTTTTTCATCATCAAATGCTAAGATTTTGTGTTTTGGATGAACACACCTACACAAAAAAGATTTGTGAAACTTATTCATATATGATTTTTTTTCTTTTGGATGAACACACCCACACAAAAAAGATTTTGTGTTTTTGGGTTTGTCCTTGTGGTGTTGACTTTTTGGGGGCTTCGGTGGACGAGAAAAACAAAAGAAATAAATAGGGTTTTTTTTTCATGATTTTTTTTGTTGGTTACCTGCTTCAAGAAAGTAGCGAGAATATACTTTTGGTGTATTATTCCTCTGCTGCCGTAACAGAAAGACGAGGAGAAGGAGAATTATTTTAGCTTCATCTTTTTAATGCCTTTTGTGGATTTGAACGGCTCTACTAGTCGTGTGGTTTTTACTCTCGATTTTGAGAGGTTTTCCACACTAAAATTCTTGTTTCCCTTTTGCATTTAATTAAAATACCCTATTTTTTTTGCATCCTCATAGGTTCATTCCGGTCGGGAAAAAGTTTAACTAAAAGAAGATTGTCTCCGCGTTATTTGTCTACCGTTTGTGGTTAGGTCGAGTCGTATTTCCCAACATATAAGACCATTATTATAACAAACTCGCTAGCAAAGGTCTCCAATAATAACTTGTTGACGCGCCCTCAACATATTTTATGCATATCATGCACAAACAATATCAATTTGCTATTATATCTTCGAGATTGCAAAGTCACAGACTATGGGCATGCGCAAACCCATTTATAAATAGAAAAATATCACGGATGGCACGTCGTCATCAAAGTAAGCAACAAGATTGGAGGTGTCATCTCTGGCAAGTTTACAGTCCGAGTATTGGAAATTGCACTTTTATTGCGAACCAAACCTGTACAAATCTGGCGACGTCAATCAGTGTTCTTCTAATAGATCATCGACATGCTTTTTAATACTAATTTACCATATTCCTTTGGTGAAGTTTTCTTGTAATATGTTTTTTCTACATCGACAGTTCGACACCAGGTGATGGATTGTTGTTTAAGGATCTCAACACTGCTATATAAGTTTCTATTTTTATCTTTTCCAAAAATTTAAGATATGCAAATTCTGTGATTTGCTTATGTGCTAGGCCCTACCAACAAACATAATGAAATTGTTTGACGTTTGCTGATTTTTGAAGTTTGTCAAGTGCTTTCATATAATGTGGGAGGAAATTGATACATAGAATGCTTCATATTTTACCTAAAGAAAGTTTAAGAAAATTTCTAGGTTGGCAAAAACCTAACACAAAATTTGTGTTTAGCCAACTTCAATGTCAAAAACCACATACACGTTTTGCTAAATGTGTCAGATCAGATTGGAGGATTCATGGATCGGGAGAGATTAAGGTAGCGTTTGTTATGCATGAATGGAGGGTGGAATGTAATGACTTATTGTGAGAGAACGAAGAAAAGTGTGCTTGGTTGATCAAATGAATGAAATGACTCATTACCTAGTCCATTCCATTCTCTTTAAAATACCTCGATTTCATTCCATCTATACCCCATGTTTTTTTATTCCATTCCCACATTCACCCTACATTACATCCACCACCCTCCCAACACCACCACCCACCACCATCAACACCCACCACCACCACCGCCACTGCCACCACCGCCTGCCACCCCCACTGTTACCGCCACCATCGACCCCCAACACCACCACCACCACCCACCTCCAACCACCATTATCTCCTGTCGCCCCACCACCATCACCGCCCATCAATGCCACGACCGCCACCTCCCTCCCACCAGTGCCGCCACTCACTACCATTTTAGTTTTATTTTTTCTTTTATTTCCTACCTACCAAACAACGCAAAGTAATCATTCATTGCATTCCTATGTAGTAACCAAACATCTCATTGGAATGGTAATAACACATTCCATTCATTTGTCCATTTCATTACCACGTCCATTCCATTCCGTTATCTATTCCATTACCTCATACTAAGCAGACCCTAAGTTAAGTAGATTGGGTAGCTTTTGGAAAATTATTATTTAAAGAAGAATGAGATTTAATATGCTAAAAGGTTAGAATTATATATAATTTTCAAGTTAAATCGGTTGTTTGTGTCAATTCGTGAATACGAGCGGAGGTTTGGATGCATAACTTTAGTATTTTATTGACGAAATTGCATATGTAAGTTTACAGGAATTTATGAGGATCTTTACATTAAAAAAGATAAAAAAATAAAAAATTGCTATGTTGACAAACTTCATCATGTGATCCTATCTGAACATATGACTTTGAGTCCACGTCCACCTCAACTCATTGCACTCCTAAATATAAAATCACAATATTACATAATGACAATAATAACATATTTTGATATACTATTAACTATTGGAATATAATATTCTTATGATTTATTGATAGGCTAGCACTAAACATTTGGATAAGTTAGTTGTCATTTAGTAAAGTGTGTACAGAGATGATATAAAGTAGTATCCTCCACGACTCCATGCTTGTTAATTGACACTTTCAGAGGAAAGATGGGGAAAGAAGAAACGTCGATGGAGTGCATTCCTCTCCTTACACCATACACCACGAAAATATTTAATCTTTCTCATCGGTAATCTTCAATCTCCATGCCTTTTCTAATCGTTTATGTTTTTGTAATATCAAAAGTTGCAAGTTATGTTTACATCCCCTAAAGATTTTATTTAATGGTTTTCGTTGCCGTGGATGTGGATGTAGATCCACCTTAGACATGGCTCAGTCGCCGCCTTAATCACATGACCTTTTGTTTCACATGGTCGCAGCTAGCGAGTCACAACCATGTTAATCAATTCAGATATTAAGAGACGACTAAATCACTACTTGGGAATCCATAGTTTTGTTGTTTATATATATATGAGTTGTTTGCTAGCCTCTTAAAGATTCCAATAAGAAGCTAAATTTGAATCGGTTAGAGGTAGAATATGTTTTGTTCATTTAAAAGACCCATTTTAATAATTCATAAATCATCCTATATTTTAAAAATATGCTAACTGATTCATATGTTACCTCTTAATGAGCTTCTCTTCTTAATGGACCAACATACTTTGCCAAACAGCCCATTTCATATGGTAATAAGTACATAAATTAACAATATACCTTGATGAATAAGAGATGTTTCACAATAATTAATTTCGTTAACATAAATATTGTTTGTCCTTTACTAGAAGATGTGGAAGTAACGTTTATGGTTTGCTTAAAATAGGTAATTAAGTTGTTATCGAACCCATTTTGAAAACATGCTAACCGACTCAGAGTTATCTCTTTTCATCTTTCTTCATTTGTTATACTTTATATACCGACGTGGTTTCATCGCAACCCATTATCCCAATTGAATCTTTTTTTCTTAAACATAAATATATTATCTATTAAAGAAAATAATAAGCTTGAGTGTTGATGTTGGTTCCGGCTAGATTATTGGTTATTGCATACATAAACCATATCCATAACATCAGTAAACATGCTTAAAATTAGGTAATTAAGTCGTTATCGAACCCATTTTGAAATCATGCTAAATGATTCAGATGTTACCTCTTTTCTTTTCTTTTTTATTTATTATATTTTATAATCCGATGTGGTTTCATCGCAACCACTACTAGAAAACGGGTACCATTGCTACAAAAATTTGTAACGAAATTTTTTGCGTCGTAATTTGCCACACATGTCCGACATATTTCTGACAAAAGATGAAACCTAACTTTTTTACAACAAAAAATGTGTCGTAATTGTGTCGGAATTTACGACACAAATCCGACAAAACAATTTAAATTTGTATCTTATTTATGTTAAAATAAATCGTGCCGGAAGTGTGTCGGAATTTCCAACCCATTTCCTATACAAAATTTTAATTTTGTATTTTTAGTCTTTTTCAATATGTTTATCTAACCCATTTTGAAATCATGCTAACTGATTCAGATGTTACCTCTTTTCTTTTCTTTTTTATTTATTATATTTTATAATCCGATGTGGTTTCATCGCAACCACTACTAGAAAACAGGTACCATTGCTACAAAAATTTGTAACGAAATTTTTTGCGTCGTAATTTGCCACACATGTCCGACATATTTCTGACAGAAGATGAAACCTAACTTTTTTACAACAAAAAATGTGTCGTAATTGTGTCGGAATTTACGACACAAATCCGACAAAACAATTTAAATTTGTATCTTATTTATGTTAAAATAAATCGTGCCGGAAGTGTGTCGGAATTTCCAACCCATTTCCTATACAAAATTTTAATTTTGTATTTTTAGTTTTTTTCAATGTTTATCTAAATACAAAATACAAATATATTTATCTGACGCAATTCCGATTCAACAATTTATTTTTATATTTTTAATATTTAATCCAAATAATAATATAGACAATGTCGCAAATATGTCGGATTTGTGGCGCATTTCTAACGCATTTCAATTTTGTATTTTGTTTTATAAATATGATAAGTACATGATAATTCAATACATTAATTAAATTAATATTGTAAGATCCTACCCACTTCCGACACAACGTTTATTTTATAGGGAATAGGTAACAAATGCGTAGCAACTTGCTACGCATTTCTGACAGCTTGAATTTGTTTTTTGTTTAATGAGGCTTCAACGTTTGTTTTTTTTTTCTTCTATATTTTGTATAACTTCATCTTACGTGGAATACTTTCATTTTCCTAACTCATACATATACATATTATACAATTACGTACATACATGTTAAGCATTACAATTATACTTATAGAATTATAAGAGGTAGTTCTAACCCTACACGCATACGTATGTGAATGTTAATTGGTATAAGTTTCTGAAGTAAAAATAAGGTTGAGTGTTGATATTGGTTCCAGCTAGATTATTGATTACACTAGTACAAAACTGATTTTTCTGGGCGGTAATTTTTTTTTTGGCGGTCAAGTACCTAAACCGCTTAAACTATTTTTCTAGGCGGTAAATTTTTTTGTTTTGGGCGGTCAAATACCTAAACCGCTTAAACTAATGTTTTGATTTTTTTCTCTATTTTAAATATATCTTTTGGGTGGTGTATAGTAATTTAAATAGAAACAAATTTAAATGGTTATCATTATATGTGTCTGACCGCTCGAAAAATGTTTTGTAAATTAGATAATAATTTAAAGAAATATTGGTTTTTATTGATCCCAACTATCCCATTTTGACCGTTGTCAGTCCCAACTTTTATTTTGGCTGGCAACGGTCCCAAGTTTCACCTTCGTTTCTTCCACCAGTCCGCGACTAACTGAGTAGTAACTCC
Source organism: Bidens hawaiensis (assembly GCF_021521415.1). Classification (NCBI taxonomy): domain Eukaryota; kingdom Viridiplantae; phylum Streptophyta; class Magnoliopsida; order Asterales; family Asteraceae; genus Bidens; species Bidens hawaiensis. The sequence goes on along the minus strand of NW_027491241.1, from coordinate 1,835,143 downwards.
GTTATCTCCTTGCTGACATGTCCGTCCTAGTTGTCAAATCGAGTTCTTACAGATCTTGCCACAAACTGATCGACGATAGAATCGGACCCAAAAGACTGTTCCGTGCAAGATTTAAATCGGTTAACGAAGCTCACCGAAAAATGAGTTTCGTCAAGGTAAAGTACAGTTAGCTCTGACAAAGTAGTAAACTCCGGTGGGACATTTGTTACTAGCAATCTCCGGCGGAATCTTGCCGGAAAACTTATTATCACTAATTTCCAATCTAGACAGATTCAAATTAACCTTACTCGGAAGCTCGCCGGCATCCATAACGTCTTTAAGTTATTAAGCTTACCGAACTTCGGCGGTATTACTTGGTTTAAAAAGTCGTTATAAGCTAGCCCTAATGTTTCAAGATTCGTTAAGTTTCCGATCTCTGGAGGTATGCTTCCGTTGAATAAGTTTTGATACAACAGTAACGACGATCGCCGACGGTATGTCTCCGGTGAAGCTATTACCTCAAAATTCCGCCGTTTTGATGTGAATTAGTTTGTTGGTATCGTCCGGCAAGGTTCCGACGAACATACTCAACGAGATATCGAGTTCAATTAGCTTCGAACAGTTGTAAGAAAAACCCTACGGAGCTCACAGCCGAAGAGATTATCATGTATAACCACTGTTTCGAGGTTTTTAAGGTCGCAGATGAACGGCGGGATGTAACCCATGAGTGCTTTGCTAGGAAGTTGAAGTCCGGTGACAGAGTTGTTCAGGCAGAGGATTTCCGGTCGTGTGCACAGTGATTACATGGTGTTCGTCTTCTCTAACAGGTAGGATGTCATGTCATAGTTTTTTTACAATTAGGATGAAATGTCACTAAGAAGATAACAGAGTTACTACTTAGTTAGTCGCGGACTGATGAAAGAAACGAAGATGAAAGTTGGGACCGTTGCTAGCCAAAATGAAAGTTAAGACCGGCAACAACCAAAATGAGATAGTTAGGACCAATAAAAACCAATATTCCTTTATATTATAGCATAATTCCTAGCTCAAGTGGTTAATGTGAAACTCCAAAAACTTTTTCTTTTTCTTTTCTGTAAATAAAGATCTTGGTATGAAGTCTCGAGGCAAGGACATTTTCTCACTTTTATGTTGAGTTGTCTCCTGAGTAAGGATGACATTTGAGTATCTATTTAAGACACGATAAGATCTATTAATAAAAAAAAGTGTGATATGTGACTTGTTTGTTTTTTTAAATAAGTGAAATTAATAGGCTAGACTAGGAATGAGCAAAATCGGTACCGGTACCATACTGGTACAGAAATCGGTACCAAGGTTTTGAGTTTTTGAGACCGGTACCGATACGGAATGTAACCGTATTTCCCTAATTTTACCTTAAATACCGGTATCGTACGGTACCGAACCGAACATTTCAGTACCGGTACCGGTACCAAAAAATTACGATTTTCGGGATCGGGATTTTCGGTACCGGTACGGTACCGAGCTCATCCCTAGGCTAGACTCCGTCATTTTCTCTTATTGTTACATGAAATTTAAAACTATCTTATAGTCATCACATGAAATTTTTTTTCTTTAATTTGCTTATAGTCATTTTCTCTTATTGTTACATGAAATTTAAAACTATCTTATAGTCATCACATATAAAGTAGATAAACAACTATATTTACATCACATATAAAGCACATACTAATTGTTTGGATAAAAAATCATTGGGATTTTTTTAAATAAAAAATTATTTATTTTTAAAAAATTTGTTACGAAAAATTGGTGTAATTTTATATTGTAACCTTATATTCTTTTTTTTTGGGTTTCTAGCTTTTTGATAGTTATTTTAATTAAATTTTTGCCATTAAAAAACAAAAAAAATAATAATACAGCACATGGCATGATGGCATCTTCTCCTGTCGCACTTTCACGTAACATCATACGAGCTAGTAGATTAGCTAGTAGATGTGAAGTCAACGTCTATCAACTTGTTATAACCTTTTGTTATTTTCTCGTCATGTGTCTTTTCTGTTGGTTGCAATATCTGAATGAGTGGTCTTGGTGTATGCACTCCAAATACTTGTGCCCGTATCCGTCTATTCAATACGGGTATCTAAATTTATTAATTTTAGATACGGGTATTTTTGGATATAGGTACCGATATATGTACGGGTATTATAGGTATTCGGTACCCAATAGGAATATACAGAGGTTTTTATTTGAATTTTCGAAACTCATAACTCTAACCGTGTTTTTATTGGGATATCCTCAAGGCTTCAAGCAAGCTTTTCAAAACCATTGATATTCAAAAGATTTAGTATATTGGTTTTTAATACTCTCAGCTTTCACTCGTTAGTTGATATCGTTCCCAACTTTTGATTTGTTACCCAACACCCCAACTTTCACTCTATTTGTTTTTGTCACTCACTCGTTAACAAATGATTAGTGGAAATGCTTATATGGACGTTTTATGGGTGAGTTGGCATGCCTATGTGGAAAATACTCTAAAACAAATTCCTAATTTCATCTCACCCTTCAATGATAATAATAAGAATAAGAATAACATAAGTGGGTCCCGCCCCCACCCACCCTCCTTCCCCAATCCTCTTCATCCACTAGCAACCGCCACTAACCACCTCCTCATTCTTTTTCATTTCCTAATTCTAGGTTATCAAATAAAATGGTTATAAGATTGTAGCTTTTTAAAACATTTTCACATCCAAGTTATGCTCATGATTTCAACTTCCCAATTTCAAAATTCAAAACCCTAACCCTCAAATCCATCATATCATCTTTCATTTCCAACTTTTAACGCATTCTCCATCATTTCTAGACATCATCTCATGTCATTCAAACCTCAATAACCACCATGGTGATCGAAAAATCGTCCGCCGCTGTAATCCACCACCACCGACAACACCCCCACCAAACCCTTTAAATCGATCAGAAACGTCGAAGAAAACTACCAGAAGAAAACTCAACTTGAACACATCATCCTTCGTCATGACAACTATATCGGCTCCGTTAGTTGTTGGTCTGTATAAGTGAAGGAAGAAGGTGGGGGAGGCCAGAGATGGACAGTTGGGGTAGCACAGATATGATATTTGTGTACCTGCAGGCGGGTAAAAGGTCGGCTTTGGTGGAAGCTGTCAGTGGTGGAGTCTGGCAGTGGCAGAGGCTGTCGGTGGTTGAGGTTGGTGTTGGTGATGAAGCTGGTGGTTAAATTAGGGCTTCAAATTAAGTGGTACACGGAACTAGGGATGGAACTTAGGTATTGTAGATGGTGGTGAAGGCCAGTGGTGGTTGGTGAAGGTGGTGGCGGGCCATAGGTGGTGGTATATATATGGAATTAGTTTCTTTTAAGAGGTATTTAATTTTCACATAAGCATGCCACGTGTGTTATAAAATGTCATGCCAATAAAAAACTTAACGGAGTTAGGGTGCGTTAAGTTCGGAAGTGCCCGAAACAAATGAGGTCAAAGTTAGGAGTGATAGGTACCAAAGTGAAAGCTGGGAGTGTTATCATCCAATGGGTGAAACTTGAGAGTATTAAAAACAAATATCCTAAAAATTGAGTACTAACAGTTCTGATTAAACCAATCAAACCCTAGTTTTCTTCTCTTCTTCAAATCAGTAACTAGTAACCGCCACCTTGAATGGATTTTATATTATGTTGATTTGCTTTGTTTTTAATTTTGGTATTATGTTTTTGGTTGTGGTATTACAATTTTGGCTTTGGTATTATAGATAATTGATTATCGTTATCATTTCGGTATCGATACCAAGTTTAGTTGAGATTTTTTAAAAAAGAAAAATTGATACCAAAGCAAGTATTGTACCTAAAAGTACCCGTACCATAAAATTCAGGTACGGGTATGGATACCCAAATTTACTTATTTTTGATACGGGTACTTTCAGATACAGATTCAAGGTACATGTACGAAGACTTTGAAACATAGGTGTTAAGAGGTTTAAAGAGAACACATATAAGAAGAGTGAGGTGCAAACATAGATTTAATGGTTTAGGGTTTTGTAACGGCAAACACAACCACTAAAAACTGCTCATAAAATATACCATTTTCATCAACCAAACAAAAACATATATATTAAAATAGTTCAGCAAAACGCTAAGCAAAATACACTCATGTGTTTTTTTCAATGTGGTGTAGTGGTAGTGAATTTGGATTTCTCAATGGAAACCCAAGTTCAATTCTCACTTAAAACACTTGGGGGGACATGGGTAGCTCAATGAAGGAAGCCTGGGATCCTTGTGATCTCCAGTTTGATCCTGAGGGCATCTGGGTTTTACTACCAGTAAGCCTTCGGATGGGTGGGTTTTCCCCGAAACTGGAGATAATTTGGATATTCAAATGTCTTGAATAGTGGATATTACTATCCGATTTTTTTTAAATTACTTATAAAAAAGTTAAAGAATTATTTTTAAAAATATTTCGGATATCTGAAAATTATCTGAAAAATCTGAAATTTTCGAAATTATCCGAAATATCCGAAAGTTATAAATAATACTCCCTCCATCCCATTTTAAATGTCCATCTTTCCATTTTTGGTTATCCCAATTTAAATGTCATTTCTATACATATAAATTCAATTTTCAGTTTTGTCCTTATTATTACATACTCACTAAGTTATTGTCACTTTAAAGCTTATTATTGTCATTAACTTGGAGGACATTATTGTCATTTTAAAGCTTATAAAATAAAATGATAAGATATTTCTTAATTTGTGTGTTTTGGGTCCCATGACATATAATAAGAGACGGAGGAAGTATATTATTAAATAATTGAAAAAATATTTTGGATTATTTGAAGTCCAAAATATCCGAAAATTTTGAAAACCACTCCGAATCCGAATCCGAAATCGAAAATTTGGATTTTCGAGATTCGAATATCCGAAATTTCGGATATCCAAATTTTGGATAATTTTTTCAAATATTTCGAATACGGATATTGATTGGTTTTTTTTAATACCCCTGGCTCAACAATGCATTGAAGTTCACCTTATGTGGGTGGAAGTACACAAAACATTAAACAATTTGGCCAAACTGATTTTGTTTCAATTACTTAAGCTATTTTTAATTTAGGGTAAAATTAAAATGTAAAGGAAGATAAAATGAGAAGTGTGAGAAGTATTTGCGACCATACAAAAGATCCCTTAAAAAAACTAAAAAAAATCATAACTTAATATATATAAATAAGAAATGAAAAAAAAATTAAAACCAAGCACAATGATAAACAAAAAGACACAATGATCTTCTTCACTCAATATAGTTTTTTTTTTTTTTCATTTTTTGAGGATGGGGAAAATGCTAAAAACACATTTTTGTGTTTTTACATTTTTCATTTTTGTATTAAAAGTTAAGTTATGATTCTTTTTCTTAATCTTCCAGTGTTCTTTTAATGGTTTTTTTATACAAATTCTTCTCATCATTTTCATTTTTATGATCTTTGTAGAAATTATTACCCGTGAAGAAGATCTATTAATATTTTCATTGATAATCCAGGTTTTCAGCCAAACGGCCAGTCTCCAATCTCCAGCACCAACAAGCCAATTCTAAACCAACAGTTTATAGGTGGTTCCGGATGTGCAGATTCACAGTATTCACCCCCACACAGATTAACCACAGACGAAATCTCCGGTGTCGTAAACGATTTCCGTATAGCTGCAAGAAACGCAATCCATGCAGGCTTTGACGGCGTCGAAATTCTCGGAGCAAACGGATACTTGATCGACCAGTTCATGAAAGATCAAGTAAATGACCGGACGGATCGGTACGGTAGAAGTCTCCAGAATCGTTGTCGGTTCCTGCTTGAAGTAGTCGAGCTATCTCGGACGAGATAGGAGCTGAGAGAGTGGGAATTAGGTTATCTCCATTTGCTAACTACAATGAGTCGGGTGACTCGGATCCTCACTCGCTAGGCGTGTTCATGGCCGAGTCACTGAGTCCACTTGGCATCGCATATTGGTCATGTGATCGAGCCAGGAATGGTGACTCAGTTTGAGAGAGTTGAGACCCTAAACAGTTTGTGGTCGATGAAGAACGCGTTTAAAGGTACATTTATTGTTGCGGGTGGGTACTACGAACGAGAAGAAGCTAATCGAGTGATTGAAAATGGCGAGGCAGATCTTGTGGCTTTCTGGCGGCGTTTTTGGCTAACCCTGATTTACCTAAGAGATTTAGGTTGAATGCAAGGCTAAACAAGTATGACAGAAGTACCCATTTTATACCGATGATCCGGTAGTTGGATACACTGATTACCCGTTTCTTGAGGATTAGGTTTAATTTGTGTGTCATGAATATTAATTCTGATTGCTTTTCACTAATAAACATAACAATATTATTTGTGTAACAGATTAGAATGTATAGAGGAGTCGAGCTTGAACTATACATTTATGGGTAGTATAAATAAGTTTGATCATGTTAATATTATTAAAAGTTTACCAACTAATATTTGAAAATAAGTTTGAACATTTCACCTTTTTGTGTTGTTAATTTGAAACCCATGTCATAAGCCACCCTTGTAAGTTGTAACTAAATGGATGATGCAATCGGTTATGCTTTTGGCTTAATGGATGATTTGAAAATCTAGGAACGATCTTGTTATGGATAAGAAGAAGGTGGGTGGTAGCTGCATCATTCAAGAGATCAAGGCACTTAATTTTGTTTAGGTCCCCAAATTAGATTCCTTATTCGAGTCTCAATGAAGTAGGTTTGCATTTTTTGGGTTTCGTTTTGCTTTAGTTGTTTCTCATATTTATAATTCGTGTAAGGCCCACAAAGATCATTAATCTCTTGGGGACGGCCCTATGTTTGTCTTAAGTGTGTTGCTAGTCGTTTTCCTTGATCAATTGCTTGCTGCATTTAAAAAAGAAAATGTAACCAGATAACCAAAATATAAACCAACATATATGCCTTTATTGTTGTAATGTTGTTTCTTTTGTATTCTTCTCGGTGAACTAGCATGTAAGGCCAACAATTTGTGGCTTGCAATATTAATATGGCGAAACTTGTAATATATTTATAGTCAAGCTAATAATTAAAGTGGGCGTGAATTACGTATCCAAGATGAGAGTTTCGGTACAAGCGTTTAACTTTAACGAGAAAAAAGCTTCTAGAATGTTTGTTATCTGGTTATAAATAGGATTTTATTTGTTAGTTTTATGTGTGTTTTCAAGGTGTATTCAACCACCCAAGGGGATCTCACCTTGGGTGGGATCAGCTCGTTTATTATATAAATCTTTTATCGATTATGGAGTTGTTCACTATCCTTGTGATCTTAATTTATTTGTTCGATCATTTGTTTATACAACACCCGTCTCGATCGCTTATCATGAACAAAATCCATTCGTTATGTTAGATCTGGTCTTAAGGGACCTACAAGTGGTATCAGAGCGGGTCGAATCAACTGATTCAACTTTGTTCTTGATATTCGGGTTCTAATTCTACGATTACCCGAACAGAGACGTCAATTTATTGAAGGTTTTGAAAGACCCGTTGAAGTTTTGGAAATAAAGTTTGAAGATCTTGGACATAAATTTTGGAAATAAAGGTGCTTGAAGTTTGTCTCGTGTTTCTAGATCTGTATTCGTTACCGGTTTTGAGGTTCGTTGACGTGTGTGAATATATATATAAAATTTGAATAAAAGTTTCACACAAATCGGGTTTTAAAAATGGTTTTCGCCAACAACCAAACCACATACGAAAGGCAAGTGTACCTATAGTTTGTAGCAAAGTATCGGTAAGAACCGAGTGTCAATCCACAGACACGGCTAACTTTTGATACTAAATCTTTGTAATTAATTAAACCGAACAAACAATCTAATTGGATTTTTAAACTAACAAACTAACATATAACAATAACAAAGCAAGTAAAATATGACTAACAATCAATCCAAACAAGGCTACTTAGACTATGCATCCACTCAAACTTAGTGACAAATTAACAATGATAATGACAAACCTCATGTATTAAGCACCAATATCAAATTCCAATTAAGGCATCCTAATACTAGCAACAAAACATCATGATGGGTTTTCAACAGGTTAATAACCATAGATTAGTAAGTTTGTCAAAACTACCTAATCTCATAATCAAAGGAAAGCTAGCATGAAAACAACAAACTAACCACCTAAAATCATGTAAAATAGACAAGTTCAAGAATACTAGTTAAACACATGAGTCTTTCAAATTAGAAAAATATAAACTAAGGATTATGGCCTTAATCTCTAGCAAACATCAACCAACTCAAAGAATCATGTTATCACCATACAGTTTTCCAATATCAAGTGATAAGTTTCATGCTTGTTAGAATTTATAACCAAGTTAGTTTCCACTAGTCATTCCTAACTTAGTGATATAAACAAAGTATGCATACACAAACTAAGTTCATAAACAAATGCTCAACACATAGTTTTCCAACATATTATTGTTAAACATCTATCAAACTAACAAGATTAGGAATTAAAACAAGCATTTAACCATCAAACTCTATTCAAGAACATGTCATAAACTTGAAGAACACCAACTTGCCAAAATCATGCATAGATAGATATCACATAAGCAAAAGCTTCAACATAATCTAAGTAGCAAGAGTATTTAGCCCATAAGGCTTAATACAACAACCAAAATCAAAGTAATCTTACAAAACATTGTCAAGAACAAAAGATTGCAAACTAAGATGAATGATGATTGTTACTTGAAAGGATGATCATGCAAGATGGAAGCCTTGAATTTTTCTCTAACAAACACACAAAATATTATCAGCAATTTCAGAAAATTCTCCTAAGGCTCCACACTTGAAATGGAGGTAATAGAGGTGTATTTATGCTTTCTGGACGTCTGGCACAGGCTCATGCACGGTCGTGCATAAAAGTGGAAAGTCAACTCATTGCTTTAGTCTGACCAAAAAGTCAGATTTCTCTGTTCTGGCACAGTCATCGGCACGGTTAAGCACGGTCGTGCAGGTCTTGCACGGGCGTCCGCACGGGCATGCATGGTCGTGCAGGTCTGGCAGAATGCAATTTTTGCCTCCGAAACGCCATCTTTTCGTGTTTTCTTTGTTGGGCAGGCGCCCGGACTTGCAAATTCACAAATAACTCAAATAAGTACCTAAAACAATGAATTTGCATGGAGTTCGGTATAAATATGAGGTTAATTCGATGCAATAAGATGTACACTTTGTGTTACATCAAACATCCCCACACTTGAACCTTGCTTGTCCTCAAGCAAATAAAACAAACTCCACAATAGCAAAAATAACCCGCAAGCAATAATCATTCAATTCTTTAATAAATCAAGTAAGCGTTGTATATATATCCAAACAAGCCTAATAAGAATGAAGACATAATCTAGAGAACATTACAAATTTTTCATTACATTCCCACCTTGCAAACCTCACAATGTTCACTCATACACTCGGCTAAATTTAGTGATCATGCGTGTAATAGTGCATGTTGAGAACACTCGATGCCAAGACGATGACTAAGCAAGGCATAGGCTTGTTTAAGGGTCAAATCAAACCGACACATACATGGCATAAAACACGAGTACTTGAGGGTTGTAACTTGGCTTAGGGTGAGGAATTTTTTGGGAAAAGTGGCTAAACGGCTAGAAAATCTGGAACTAAGTTAGCTATAAAACAAAATCTAACTAACTAAACCAAATGGTTTAAACGGGCCGAGAGCTAACAAACAAAAAATTGCTCTTTGAAATCAAGTTTCACCTAAAATATGATGAACTAACTTCATAAATTTCTCTTCTTTTTTTCTTATACGTTTTTTTTAAGCAACCTAAAAACTTTACATTGTGCATTCCCAAGTGAACAAAATATAATATGAAAGAAATACAAAAATAAACTAACTAACTTAGCCGAACCGGATTTCTAACCAAAAATGGGTGAAAACATAAAAGGCTATATGGCTAAGTGGCGATAAAAATAGGGTGAAATAGAAAAAACACGGGAAAAGGCTAAACATGGGCTACTAAGCGGATAATGTGTGTAAGGAAAATACAAGTGGAAAAAATGCTAGACAAAGGTTTTATCCTAACTTCCTCAATGGTTTATGCCATGTATATGTATATGGTTTTAAAATGCAATCCCAAAAACAAGTTCTACCTTACAATAATCACCCGATTCACTCAATTGCCCGCAAAAACATGAGCAAAAATAACTGACGAGGCAAACTCACGGAAACGGGCGGATTGGGTAACTTTTGCAAGGTAAGAATGTGAATTTGTTTGTCATGCTTAAAGGTATATCATTTTAAAGATTTTTGGCTTGAATGCCTTAAAGATTTATGCTTTAAGAAAATGATTAAAGGTGAATTAAAATTGCTTAGTGGTTATTATTTGCTACAAAAATTTTCATAGGAGTTTTGTAAAAAAATTTAAGTTTGGACAAACAAAGTTCACAAAATTCCCTCCCCACACTTGAATTGTGCAACGCCCTCGTTGCACAACAAAAAACTATAAAAGTAAGTGCAAAAGAGAGAATAGAAAACTCCCTTGAAAAATGCAAAACTGCCAGACCAGAGATCCGGTTAGATCCAAGTGAAAACCCGGCAACGCCAATTGTGCAATAGGACCACCTGCAATGACAAAGCAAGGCAAGACAAAACCATAGCAGAACAACAGAATGCAAAATACAATTCAAAACACATCCAAAGATAGTATTCATCATAAACCAGAAAGAGAAAAAGTCTACAAAATACAATGAAAACTACCAAAGTCTAGAAAACACACATAAAAAGAAACTGCTAATCATCAGTCATGTCATCGAAAACTGAGCCAGGCTGCACTAGAGGGCTCGGAGGGTGGTCAAAGAATGGGCCAGAGGAAGGACCAGGCAGGGAGAACTGCACGTCAAAGAGGGGCGGCTGCATGCCCGAAGGGTGACTCGATGAAGCGCTGCAGGACCATGAAGGTGCATCGGGAACCGTGAAACTGCTGTGTGTAGCGTGGGCATGACCGTAAGCGTACAACCACTCGAAGCCTCGGTGTGTGTAATTGGCGGTATAGTCGATCAGGCCCCCCTGATCGATCTGCTCGGCTCGCATCTGCTCCTGAGCAAGCTGGAACTGCTCCTGGTTGAGGCTAAACTGGTCAAACCTCTGCCATTGATGTTCATAGTCCAGCGGTATCGGACCTGGCTGTGGCTCGTCCTGACCATGCATGTCATCGTCATCAGCAGGGGGGAGCGGGTCCCAAATGCGACCCTGCTTGTCAACCAATCTGGTCCAGTTCCCTACCGCCCTCACAATCCTCATTGCTCGGAGTCGGGAAATATCCATGAGAATCCCCTCACCCATCATCGTCAAATTCCGAGCAGCCGGTAAGTCCATAACTCCAAGTCGATGGGTGAGCTCAGTGATAAGCATCCCAACACAAATGGAACTACCAGAAGTGGACCCACCCGCTCGACTGAAACATTCTGCCACACTAAACCCAAGATTACAATCGTGCCCGTCAATAATGCAATATAAGTGAAAAAGATCCTGAATCACGACATTGCCCACACAATCACTTCGGGCCCCAATGCAATAAAGAACACAATGATGCAAAAGGCGGTGTAGGGGGTCTAAAAGTAATGTGGCCTTTGATGAACGACCGTCATGCGGTTCTCCAGTAACCCCCATCCCGAAGGCGTGCCTCTCCTCCGTACTCGGGAAATCCCTCAACCAGTCAAACGTATCAGTCTCAATCTCCTCATCAGTATAAAGACCCATGGTGCTAGCCAGGGTGGCGTGCGACCATGTATACCACTTCCCCCCAACCGAAACTGGACCCCATTATTACTGTCATAAGGATCCATAATCAGGGGGTCCATAAAGAAGGAAGACAAGAACTTCAAAGTAAGCTCGAGAAAGACGGGCCGATGAATAAAGAGAAGGCGCCTCCACAGTGCTGTAAGCAATGCATCAAAACGTTCACGCTGGTTTATATGTTCCAGCGTCTCATAGCACGGGATGCGTCCCATCATGAATTTACCCTTCCTCGGCCATAGTTCAGCGAAACGTTCACGAGCGGTGTTGCTCCTGTCATCATTCCCAGTAAACCGGCAGAACGGGTGCCTGCGGCCTGACATCTGACAAACAAGAGATGAATAAGCAAAAATGGATAAAAGAAACGAGAAACGGGTTGATTGACTCTTTGGCATGGTCATGCCAAAAGCGGTGCAAGGTAGTGCGAACTGATAGGACCATGCACAGGGTCTTAAGAGGGCAGACTGGTCAACTGGGGATTTCCGGCCGGAAAAATGACCCTGCACGGCCGAGCGACACCGTGCCGGCGATCGTGCAACTCGGCGAAATATGTCCAGATCAGGCCAGAGAACTTCCGACGACAAAACCACCATGCATGGCCGTGCGGGACCATGTCGGCGGTCGTGCGTGGTCTGCATAAACAGTGCAGACGGCGGTCTGCTGTCGGAAAACAACCCAATTGACCAAAATCAATGCAATCAAGCCCAATGCAGTCAAAAACAACCCTAAAACTAACCAAAACAAAAAAAATTAGGGCAAATCCAACCCAAAATGATAAGATTGGAAAAAAACCCCAAATTCCTCATGAACAAACCCTAATTTCTACACACACAAGAAAAGAAAGATGGAATGGAAGATAAAACATACCTTTGGTGTGAAAATTCAGTCAAGAACGAGAGATTCGGGGGTTAGGGGGTCGGAATCGGCTGTGGGGAGAGTGGAATGGATGAAAATGGGGTAGGTAGGGGATAAAATCTGATAAAAACCGTCTGCACGGTTCCCTAGACAAAACCGCTGGTTGTGCGGGACCATGCATGAGCCCGTGTAGGGTCGTTTTTGGCTACCAATTTCCATTCTGCCAACTTGGCAGTATTCCACTCAATTCCAGACCAAAATGGTTCCTGATTCTGACCATTATGAGCCCTAACCCATAATCTTTTGCTCAAAGAATGAAACCGGAAAGAAACAAAGATAGCTTAACTTTTCGAAAACAAACAAGAATAAAACAAACACGCAAAATCTACAAATTCCTAAACATGCTAAATTTTTACGGAGTCGATAGCTAGACTCACACTTCCCACACTAGATCATGGGGTGGAGGTCGACAACCTCCAACACAGTCTCGACTGGCTCACCCAAATAGTGTTTCAAACGGTGACCGTTCACCTTGAAGATGCGTCCATCCTCATGGCCAATCTCAACGGTACCATACTCGAACACCTGTCTCACACTAAAGGGGCCGGACCATCGGGATTTCAACTTCCCCGGGAATAAACGAAGGCGAGAATTGTAAAGCAAAACAAGATCGCCTACTTGGAATTGTTTGTGGTCCTTCAACCGGGCGTTAAGAAGCTTCTTGATCCTCTCCTTGTAAATCCGTGAATTCTCTTAAGCTTGGCCTCTCAACTCCTAAAGCTCATGCAACTGACCCATTCTGTTTTTACCCGCGCATGCAAGATCAAGATTCGCACATTTCAATGCCCAATATGCCTTATACTCGAGCTCAACAGGGAGATGACGCGCTTTCCCGTACACCAATTTGAACAGTGTCGTACCAATCAGTGTCTTGTAGGCGGTACGGAAAGCCCACAGTGCAACATCTAATTTTTTGGACCAATCCTTACGGTTCTGACTAACCGTCTTCTCCAAAATCCTCTTGATGCCCCATTTCGTGACCTCAACCTGCCCACTCGTCTGCGGGTGATATGGTGTAGAGAAGCGATGATGGACACCATACCGGGACAATGCCTTTTCCAATTGGGCATTACAAAAATGTGTCCCTCGGTCACTAATCAGTGCTTTGGGGGCACCAAAGCGGGAGAATAACTTCTTCAAGAATTTCACCACCGACCTAGCATCATTTGTGGGCAAGGCTTGCGCCTCGGCCCATTTCGAAACATAATCAATGGATACTAGGATGTAACGGTAGCTGAAAGAAGTCGGGAAAGATCCCATGAAGTCGATGCCCCAGACATCAAAAACCTTGCAGACCTGAATCGGTCGCTGGGGCATCTCGTCTCGTGATGAGATGTTGCTTGCCCTCTGGCAAGCATCACAAGACTGCACCATTTCGTGAGCATCACGGAAGATGGTTGGCCAAAAAAAACCGGCGTCAAAGACCTTCTTCGCCGTGGACGTGGCTCCATGGTGTCCTCCGGTCGGGCCCTCGTGACAGTGTTTCAAGATCTTTCGAGCCTCATCTCCATACACACACCTACGCACGAGCTGATCGGCACCAAGTAAGGATCCTCCCAAAAATAATGCTTAACATCAGAAAAGAATTTCTTCTTTTTCTGGTGAGTCAGACCCTTAAACACGATCCCACTAGCAGAAAATTTGCAATGTCAGCGAACCAAGGATGATCTTCATCACGCATCTCAATATGCATGAGGAACTCAAGGGGGAAATTGTCGTTTATGTGGACCCCCACTTGTTCCGATGAAGCTGAGCACTCGAGACGGGAGAGATGGTCGGCCGAGACATTCTCAGCACCCTTTTTGTCACGGATCTCAATGTCAAACTCCTGCAACAGCAAAATCCAACGAATAAGTCTCGGCTTCGCATCTTGTTTACTGAACATATAACGAAGGGCTGCATGATCCGTGAACACAATGGTCTTAGAAAGGACAAGATATGACCGAAATTTATCGAATGCGAAGACAATAGCAAGGAGCTCCATTTCAATGGTCGTGTAGTGCTCATGCGCATCATTCAGTGTCCTACTCGCATAATAAATCGGGGGAAAGTGCTTATCTCGCCTTTAACCTAAGACCGCCCCGACCGCAAAGTCACTCGCATCACACATCAACTTGAAAGGTAAGGACCAGTCGGGGGCAACCATGATAGGGGCATTCACCAATTTCTCCTTCAACAGCTCGAACGCCCGAAGACATTTGGAGGAGAAAACAAATGGGACATCTTTCTCAAGGAGTTTTGTCATCGGGCGGGCGATTTGGGAAAAGTCCTTAATGAATCGCCGATAAAATCCCGTGTGACAGAGAAAACTCCTAATAGACTTCACCGAGTTCGGTGGCGGAAGCTTCGAAATGGTATCAATTTTGGCTCGATCAACCTCAAGCCCCGCCAATGAAATCTTATGCCCTAACACAATGCCCTCCTTCACCATGAAGTGACATTTTTCCCAATTAAGAACAAGGTTGGCCTCCTCACATCAGGCCAACATTCTCTCCAAATTTCTCAAACAATGATCAAAAGAACTCCCGAAAATAGAAAAATCATCCATGAAAACCTCCATGGAGTCCTCGATCATATCATGAAAAATCGCCACCAAACATCTCTGAAACGTGGCTGGGGCATTACACAGTCCAAAGGGCATCCGCCAGTAGGCGAATGTGCCATAGGGACATGTGAATGTCGTCTTCTCCTGATCCTCAGGAGAGGTGGGGATCTGAAAGTATCCCGAGAAACCGTCAAGGAAGCAATAGTACATTTTCCCGACAGTCGCTCCAACATCTGGTCAATGAAGGGGAGTGGAAAATGGTCTTTCCTCGTGGCATCGTTGAGTTTGTGGTAGTCAATGCAAACTCTCCATCCCGTGACGGTACGTGTAGGAATCAACTCGTTCTTCTCATTTACAACAACCGTTATACCGCCCTTTTTCGAGACGACCTGCACCGTGCTCACCCATGGGGAATCAGAGATCGGATAAATCAATTAAGCATCGAGAAGCTTGATGACCTCTTTCTTCACAACGTCTTGCATATTAGAGTTGAGACGCCGTTGGTGCTGCACCACAGGTTTATACTCCTCCTCCATCAAGATCTTATGGGTACAAAAGGATGGACTGATCCCTTTTATATCCATGATCTTTCAGGCGATCGCGTGCTTATGCCTCTTCATAACCGTGAGCAACTTCACCTTCTCCTCGCTCGACAAACTAGCAGAAATGATAACAGGCAAGCAGGACCCATCCTCCAAAAAGGCATACTCCAAATGGGACGGGAGTTCCTTTAGCTCGATAGATGGTGGGTCCACAACAGAAGGTTTTGCCTTAGGCTTGGCAACACGATCAACATCCTCAATCCTCTCTAAACACTCAGGAGGCTCGTGGTCCACACCATAGACCAACTCCTCAATCAGAGGTCCATTGACCAAGTCAGAAACCTCTCTAAAACACAACTGAGTATCCAAAGAGTCCTCCTCACACGTGTCCTGTATGTGCTCACAAACGCAAGAATCAATGGTATCAATGTAGAGCACCATGATCATGTGGATGGCGCATGGATCTCCCAATATCAAAGGTAACGTCCTCGTCTCCAACTCTAAGAGTGAGTCTGCCGGTGCAGACATCGATGAGAGCTCTAGCAGTGGCTAGGAAAGGACGGCCTAAGATGAGTGGTACATTTTTATCCTTATCCATGTCCAAGATCACGAAGTCAACAGGAAACACAAATTTGTCGATTTTCACAAGCATATTCTCAACTATACCTCTCGGGTATTTCACCGAGTGGTCGGCAAGCTGAATGCTCATGCGAGTAGGCTTAGGTTGGGTTTGCAAAAACAGAATAAGGCATCAAGTTAATGCTAGCACCTAGGTCTGCTAAAGCGTTACTAACCGGATCAAACATGGAATGGTGAAACTGCCCGATCAGTCATTTTTTTGGGCAGTTTATTCTGAAGAACCGCTGAACACTCCTCATTCAAAGTCACACAAGAAAGCTCCTTTAATTTCTTTTTATTCGAGAGGACCTCTTTTAGAAACTTAGCATACTTAGGCATTTCTTTCAATGCATCGAGAAACGGAAGATTAATGTGAAGCTGCTTAAAAAGTTCTAAAAATTTCCCGTACTGCTCTTTCATCTTCTGCTTCTTCAAACGGCCTGGGTATGGAATGGGAGGCACATAAGTCCTGACTGGCTCACTTCTTTGTGCAGTACTTTCTGGGGTTAACCTCGGGTGCACCTCACCAAGAGTCTCAGTCTTGATCTCATCGGCAATCGGTTTTGGTGTGGAAACCGATGCATCAACAGGAATGGTGGATCAACCACTCCTCAGGGTAATCGCCTTAGCCTCGGCATTTGGATTAATCTCAGTGTTACTCGGAAGGCTACGTTGTGGTCTCGCAGAGAGGAGCTGAGCAATCTGTCCAACCTGATTCTCAATGGTCTGAATGGACGCTTTCTGATTCCTCAACTCGAGATCGTGTCTCTGGAGAGTCTCATCAATCTTCAGGTTCCTCTGTTCAGCCAGTTTGTTTGAGGTCTCGGTTTTAGCCAAAAGCTGAGTCAAAAGATTTTCAACACTAGAACCACCACTAGACTGACCACTACTGCTGGAACCCTAAAACTGAGGCTTTTGCTGGTAAGATTGGTTCTGGGGTTGATTTTGGTAATTTGGATTTCGATCAAACCCCGGTGGCTTTTGATTTTGACTCTGACTGCCACCACCATCTTTCCAGCTGAAATTTGGGTGGTTTCTCCATCCCGGGTTATAGGAGTTCCTGTAGGCATTGTTTTGGCGGCCCACAAAGTCAACATCCTCCACCACCATGGCCTGCTGGCACTGACTGGTCTGGTGTTTCCCGTCACACACCACACAACGAGAGCTAGACTTAACCAGATCAGATTGCATCTGGTCAAACTTTTGGTCAAGGCTTCCGACTGGGCGGAAACAAGGGCATTAGAATCGACATGAAGAACACCCTTAGTGGAAGGAATACTATGAGGCGGATTATATGCAAAACTCTTCTTAGCAGCTCGCTCCAAGACATCCAATGCCTCATTGGGAGTACACCTACCGAAATCTCCTTCCGCAACCTGATCAACGGCCTGCTTCTGTGCTCTGGATAAAGCATCAAAAAACGTACGATACTGAAGACCGCGACTCAAACCGTGATGAGGGCGTTTTCTAAATAGCCCTTAAACCTCTCCCATGCAGCATGCAGTGACTCATCATCTTCCACACGGAAACTAGTGATTTTTGACCGATATCTAGCAATTTTATCAGGTGGAAAGTACTGAAGAAGAAACTAATCAACCAATTGATCCCAAGTGGTGATGGAACCGGAAGGGAGTGCCTCTAACCACTCCAAGGCAGCCCCGCGAAGTGAGAACGGAAAAAGTCAGAGTCTCACGGCATCGTCCGTACACCCCTAGATCTTGAATGTCGCACATAATCGAAGGAAATGCGCAACATGAGAATGAGGGTCCTCGTTCGAGAGGCCATGGAAAGAAACAGAATTTTCGACCATATGAATAATACTCGACTTGATCTCGAAACTCACGGTAATCTCAGGCTCCCTAACACCGCTGCCATAGCCATTAAGTGACGGCTTGGCGAAGTCGTCCATGTGACCTTGATTGTTCGTGTCCGCCATTTCTTCAACCTTGTGATTCGCGTTGTCCTTCACAACTTCGTTTTCAATGACCTAGGCAATTTCTCATGCTCTCATCCTCAAACCTTCTCTAAGATGTCGCTCGGGTTCAGAAAAGGGGGAAACAAGATCAGGACCGGGTGTGGTGGACATGCATCACTCGGAGGAAACGCGGAATGGAACGAAACAAGATACAGAAAACTCCCTAAAAATAACTAAAAATAAAGATAAAAATAGAAATAAAACAAGACGAATAAAAATGAAATAGACTAAAATAACATAGAGCAAAAATATCAACAACGCAAATCAATTACTCGTATCGTTTTCAAAAGTAAAACACCGTGTCCCCGGCAACCGTGCCAAAAACTTGACGTGTGTGAATATATATATATATATATATATATATATATATATATATATATATATATATATATATATATATAAAATTTGAATAAAAGTTTCACACAAATAGGGTTTTAAAAATGGTTTTCACCAACAACCAAACCACACACGAAAGGCAAGTGTACCTATCGTTTGTAGCAAAGTATCGATAAGAACCGAGTGTCAATCCACGAACACGGCTAACTTTTGATACTAAATCTTTGTAATTAATTAAACCGAACAAACAATCTAATTGGATTTTTAAACTAACAAATTAACATATAACAATAACAAAGCAAGTAAAATATGACTAACAATCAATCCAAATAAGGCTACTTAGACTATGCATCCACTCAAACTTAGTGACAAAATAACAATGATAATGACAAACCTCATTTATTAAGCACCAATATCAAATTCCAATCAAGGCATCCTAATACTAGCAACAAAACATCATGATGGGTTTTCAACAAGTTAATAACCATAGATTAGTAAGTTTGTTAAAACTACCTAATCTCATAATCAAAGGAAAGCTAGCATGAAAACAACAAACTAACCACCTAAAATCATGTAAAATAGACAAGTTCAAGAATACTAGTTAAACACATCTTTCAAATTAGCAAAATATAAACTAAGGATTATGGCCTTAATCTCTAGCAAACATCAACCAACTCAAAGAATCATGTTATCACCATATAATTTTCCAATATCAAGTGATAGGTTTCACACTTGTTAGAATTCATAACCAAGTTAGTTTCCACTTGTCATTCCTAACTTAGTGATATAAACAAAGTATGCATACACAAACTAAGTTCTTAAACAAATGCTCAACACATAGTTTTCCAACATATTATGGTTAAACATCTATCAAACTAACAAGATTAGGAATTAAAACAACCATTCAATTATCAAACTCTATTCAAGAACATGTCATAAACTTAAAGAACACCAACTTGCCAAAATCATGCATAGATAGATATCACATAAGCAAAAGCTTCAACATAATCTAAGTAGCAAGAGTATTTAGTTCATAAGGCTTAATACAACAACCAAAATCAAAGTAATCTTACAAAACATTGTCAAGAACAAAAGATTACAAACTAAGATGAATGATGATTGCTACTTGAAAGGATGATCATGCAAGATGGAAGCCTTGAATTTTTCTCTAACAAACACACAACAAATTTCCAGCAATTTCAGAAAATTCTCCTAAGGCTCCACACTTGAAATGGAGGTAATGGAGGTGTATTTATGCTTTCTGGACGTCTGGCACGGGCTCATGCACGGTCGTGCATAAAAGTGGAAAGTGAACTCATTGCTTTAGTCTGACCAAAAAGTTAGATTTCTCTGTTCTGGCACGGTCATCGGCACGGTCGTGCAGGTCTTGCACGGGCGTCCGCACGGGCATGCACGGTCGAGCAGGTCTGGTAGAATGCAATTTTTGCCTCCGAAACGCCATCTTTTCGTGTTTTCTTTGTCGGGCGGGCGCCCGGACCTGCAAATTCACAAATAACTCAAATAAGTACCTAAAACAATGAATTTGCATGGAGTTCGGTAGAAATATGAGGTTAATTCGATGCAATAAGATGTAAACTTTTTGTTACATCAATCGTCTTAGGGTTTATGTTCAAAACACGAAGAACAGTGGGTGTGTTCGAAAGTGTCGATACAGATAAAAGTCAGATCTGTTCATTATCATGAAATTGTAAATCAACTCGTGTTTAGCAATGCTTGTTATACTTTAAATACGAAGGAAAGAGGTGTTATTGACCAGAATACTTTTTCTGGCGAGAGTGGCCGGGTCACCGTAATATGGTTTTTCCGGCAAAAGGTCATTGGTGGTGCTTAGTGGTGATGGCTCAAGGCTGTATAATAAAGGCAAGTCGTACTAAATTTTCCGGCAAGAAGATCCCCGGTGGCATGGTGAATCTGGCCGCCGGTGGTGATGTTACCAGAATTGGATGATGATTAAAAGTTGAAAGTGATGAAGTGGAATGACGAACTAGTGGTGTTTGAGGAGTCATGGCTCGTTTTTTCGGAGATCATTTTTTTGGCGGTGGTTATTGGTGGCTGTGAACACCGGTGGTTATGGTAGGATGAAGAAAGTGGAGTTTGATGGGTGATTGGTGAGAGGACAACTCCTCAAAAGAACGCCTTCGTGGTATGACGTTGACGTACGTCTGGTGATTGCCGGATTCAATTTTCCCGCGGGTGACCTTGGTGTCATACATTTGGAGGCCGAATAATCTAGGGTTTGCTTATTTCCCATTAGAAAACAAAAGATGAAGAAATCTCCAGGTAGTCAAACGAAATCCAGACCCAACAAGGTAATGCTTTCATGTTAGGCTATAGTGTTGTTGGACAATATCTTGGCCCAAATCATGATATTGACCAACTGAATACGTTTGGGTTGGGCACTCTTATAATTTATAATGGGCCATATATATATATATATATAGTTGAATGTTTTAGAATTTGGGCTAGTTATATGGAATGCTTTTATAAAGGAGTGTTTTTTGGGTTGACCAACTAAAGTAAAAACTGATCGGGTTTTTGTCATAGTTTAACCAGTGTTCAGAACTTATTATTTATATTTTTTCAAGACATTAGGGAAGTTGCATTCGATCGGTCAACTTCGAACTAATTGGATTTTGATTTGAAAAGGAAATAATGAGTTTTGTCATTCGATCGTTGAATCCGGTAATCAAAATCAATATGTAGATATTCGAGCTCATCTCATGCCTATATAGCTTAAGATCCGAAATTGATAAAGAAGCGAGAACTCCTTCATGAATGAAATTAGGTGGGTCATACGTAGAGGGTGAATTGTAACAAAGAGGTTTCGGTTTATCAGGTAATTTGTGAAGATGTTGGACACGGTTTGACAAAGTTTTGATATTAAAAGTCAAGGGGTGATTGTAAGGCCAATAATTTGTGACTTGCGATATCAATATGGCGAAACTCGTAATATATTTATGGTAAGCTAATAATTAAAGTAGCCGTGAATTCCGGACCCAAGATGAGAGCTTCGGTGCATGCGTTTAGCTTCAACGAGAAGAAAGCTTCTAGAATGTTTGTTATTTGGCTACAAATAGGACTTTACTTGTTAGTTTTATGTGTGTGTTTTAAAGGTGTAATCAACCACCCAAGGGGATCTCACCTTGGGTGGGATCGGTCGTTTATTATATAAATCTTTTACCGACTACAGAGTTGTTCACTATCCTTATTATCTTGATATTATTTTTCGATCGTTTGTTTATACAGCACCCGTCTCAATCGCTTATCATGAACAAAATCCGTTCGTTATGTTAGATCAGGCGTTAGGGGATCTACATAGCATCTCAAGGTTGCTAGAAATTTCTTTTTTATGATAATCGTATCATCACTTTTCTCTTCAGTTAAGTTACTTGAGGGTATGGGTGTCCAAAATACCCGAACCTAATCTGGCCCAAACCCGAATAAGCTTATTAGGGTCGTGTTAAAAAAGGTCAAAATGTATTAATCGCGTTATTCGGTTATAGACGTCGTCAGTAGTTTTTTCCTCTCACCTTTTTACAATACCGATTATCGTCCGTGTCCATCATTCTTTCAAATATTGGAGTTATCCATCCATATTGTTATCTATTTTTAGAATAATGAAATTAATAGTTTTGGAGATTTAATTGTTGTAACATCCCCAAAATTTCGGTCCAAATTTGACTAATTTAAAAAGATAAAGGGCTAAAAATATTCCAAAGATAATTAATGGGATAAGAAAATAAAAACAACTTATGATAAAGATATAAGAATGTTTATCCCACATGGAAAGAAGGAAGAAAGTGGAAGCATTCCACATGGGTATAAATAGAAATAGAAGTTTCCTCCCACATTGGATAATTATAAAACTTGGAAGTTCTAAGATAAATAATTTCCATAGTAATATTTTTATATGTGCTAATATGCACCCAGTGGTCCTAGCGGAGGGTGCGAAGCACCCGAAGAGTACGCACATGGGCTCAGGCACGGAATTGGGCGATGGGCGCAATGTGGCGCTTTGATGGCGCACTTACCATGCTTGCATCGTCGCAAGCCGCTTAAGAGCTGCCTTTAGTATTTTTGGAAAGTATAAAGACTAAAAGTAAAATCTGAATTTCGATCCTTCGCGCTACGCAAACGGATTAGGATTAAAGTCTTCACGCTGCGCAAAAGACAAAGTACATAAACCGACATTGACTGGGCTTCACGCTACGTGAAGAATCCAACCATCTTCAGTTCACGCTACGCGAAGTAGCAACTATGCATGTAGGACACGTGTGGACAAGTGGTAGCACGTGGCAAAACCACTGATGACTCAGCAAATAATAGGGCGGTTCACGCAGTGCGAACGACCATAGCCTTTGTCCTTCACGCTACCCGAAGGGACATAAAATTTGCTATAAATAGGAAGGTCTACGATACCTTCATCCTTACACCAATCACACATCACGTTCACACGTTTAGCCACGTTTTGTGTGTCGGTTCTCGTAGTACGTGCCAAGCCCCGAGGTCTGATGGTTTAAGCCACAGTACGTGATAGAGAATAGAAGTACTGCTCGTACAAGCTTAAGCATATAAAGTCCGAATACCCGTGTAAGGTAGGGGTTCTGCTTAAGTATTATTTTATTATTATTATTATCCATGACAACTTCTGCACTTCTCATGCTTGCCAAAAAATTTTCAAACCTTTTGATAAGATCCCCATCACTCTCCCCTTGCACATGATTGAACATGTTAAATTCTCCTTTAAACATGGCTTTGTGGCTGTTCCGCATCTCAACGTTTCCTTTAATTTTCTTGAAAAGAGCATCCCATAGACCTTTAGCAGTTGTATGCTCCCTTGATGTTTTAGTCACTTCATTTGATAAACATACAGTCAAGGTACAGAAAGCCCTTTAATCTTCAAACATAAGCATCTTATCATTATCATCATATACATCAACAGGTTTCGGTTCGGGTCCGGTTATAGTCATAACCATAGCTACAGGAGGACCAACTTCTAGTGATCTCAAAAGAGCAACATCTGTCAACTTGATAAAGTTTTTGAATATCCATTTAAAATCATTGAAGTTGCTTTATAAGGTTATAACTTGGGAGTCTTAGTGGTCGTTCCCGCCTCATTCTCAAACAGAAGGCAAGTCTTCAACAGCTCAGAATCACTAGCCATGGTACAAATCAGATCGAGGTTGCAAATATTCTTCACAACAGTCAAAAACTACAAGTCCAAATGAATAGGATCACATGGGAAGCGATTGGAAAAGTTTTGCAAACAAATCGCACAAGAAATGCGATTTGTTTTAGAATGAAACTAATCGCATGAGCATGCGATGAGATTAGTTATAAAATGCAATGAGATTAGACTTTTTGAATATGTGATGCGATAGGATTTTGAATGCGATGCTATTCAAAATTCAAATTTGATGCAATTCAAAAGTTCCTATGTGATGCGATTTGATTTTCCAATGCGATGCCATTATTTTTCAGATGCGATGCAATTTAAAACTTGTGCGATGCGAATCAATTTTTTTGGAAAGTTTTGTACTTTCCTTTTCACCCACTTTTTCTGTTTTCAGTAGCAAGTACACCTAACAACCTTTTGAATGCAATTATAACACTTTGAGCACAACTTCACAACCCGTGAAACATACAAATCACACACAAACTCGTAAACACACTAGATGTTGTCAAAAACCCATAGTCACATGCGATCTTTCAAGAACATACTATGAAATTCACAAACAAGACCAAAATCCAAGGTTGTGATCCAAGAATTTATCTAGTAGAGCCGAAAGCTCTGATACCAATTGTAGGTCCCTAAACCGGATCTAACAACAATATTCTTGGATCAATCTCTCTAGTGCTAGCGGAAATCACACTAGAAGAACCGAGATCTCGGATCTTGTTTGAGGTTTGTTATTTTCGGCTAAGGAAGTAGTAGAAAGAAAGTAGGAGTGGTTGAGAAGGTAAGGTTTGCAAAAGGTTGGTAGTGCATGAGGAACTTGCACTATTTATAGTGCAAGTCTTATGCACATATTATATTCACATTGGCCCAAATGGGCTTGCAATACAGGTGGCCTTAGGCCCAATTACATGAGTTAATACAAAAGATGACAACATATACACGTAAACAATACAAAAGACATAAAAATACAAAACATGGCCTAACAATGATAATGATTGTGAACCTTTCTTTTACGTTAGCTTAAAATCACTAACCATTTCTTGATCTGATTGTTATTCTGTCTCCATTATTTGTTTGTTTAAGTTTTTGTTTTTATTCTTTGTGTTTTAGGTTATCACTAAACAGTCATGGTGTAGTTCTGTCACTCAAATTAATTATTCTAACCGGTCATTTGAATAGATTGATGTTTAATCCATTCTTGCTTATTTTTGTTGATATCAAATAAACTCTTAGTCATACTGTCAGAGACACTAAGAGAGGCATTATCTATGGGTCACGAATGGGTGAAGAACTGGACTCGGATTCTCTAGGAAAAGAAATCCTGTATTGATCATTTTGATAGGTGAAATGTTCATCTTTCATGCATGTCCTAGTAGGGTTTGGATATGGTAGATACCATTTGTTGGGTAGGAAATGTAAGAAACAATCCAAGCCATTCATTATTAGATCCAAGGGATAATATTGTGTCTAGTAAAACAAAGTGTTTTTTATAGTTTAAACCATTGTAAAAAGGCAAAAACTTAAAGTTAGAGTTTTCTAAATAAGAAGAGTGCTTAATATTTTCTTGGTTGTTCATTTTCAACAATAAGTCACACGGTTCCTCTTGATTTACACTCTGAGTTTCGACTAACAAGATTAAGATAAAATGAGGCAACTGAAGATCATTGGCAGGATTTCAACTAGTAAGTCTCTTGTTTTAGTGTTGATTAGATGAGATTAGGTAAAAAAACCTAATTTTTTTTCGCTAGTTTCCCATGTCGACCATTTACTTTTTATGGTTAATGGCGAAATCCGAACCTGTACAAGTGTAATGCACTTGGATTTGTCGTATTTTTACAAAAAAATCAAAGTTCAATTGCAAGATTGTTTTGATGTGCATGCAGTTGATGTATTGATTTTTCTGGTTTTAATTTGGTGGGTGTTGGGATGACCGCAGTTGGTGTGGGATTCTTGGGTCGATGCTAATAGGATATATGGTGGTGCTATATGAGTTGATAGTAACATGAATGTTAAAACATTACGTTTGGTTAATATGTGTTGTTATGTTGGTATGGCTCTGTGTTGGTTTATAATGTGTCATTAACAAGTGTAAGTATATGTTGTTAGGGCGATGATGTTAGTTCATTTTAGTAAAGATTGTGCTGGTAATTAAAGAGATTGGGGGGGCATGGTATTATTAGGTTGTGTAGGTTACCACTAAGTTGTTAAGGTGTAATATCCCGTTTTGTAGATAAAAAAAAATATTTGAAATAGTATATTTCAAATATTAGTAAACGAGTAACGGGTAAGATGACTTATTGAAATACGAGGTGTTTAAACGAGAATTTGGTGTCATCTAATATCGTTTAACAATATAAAATAAATACTAATTAATAAGAATTAGTATTACAATTATAAAATTTAAAAATAAAAATATTAGTGGCATGTGTGCATGTCACGTTTAGCTATACATTGGCTTTTTGTCATTATATCAAATTAAGGGACTAGAAGTGAATATAGATAAATCTTCCATACTAAGGAATTGAGATAGACTCGCTTATTTCCTATCTTATTTAATTGATATCTTAGTTCCTATCTTATTTAATTGATATCTTAGTTGACAAGATATCTTAGTAGGAAAGAAATATTTTGTCTATATAAACTCTATTTACAAGAGCTTCAACAACTAAAAACAAGCAAGTCACTAAAAGGCTTGTCTAAGAATTTAAGCATGGCAACATAGTAGCTCTAGTATAAATTGGAGAAGGTTTCAACCACAATAATTAGCGGTTTGTCTTCTACACTTGAGTTATTAACACCAAGAGGTAAGTACACGGAACCATAATCATGTTATTTTATAGCGTGTTATACGTGCTTATTTAGTACTCAAATATATGGTTATTTGAAAAATGTTTTATGAGATTATGGTTCCAAGTATATGGAATTAGTGGCTTAAAAAGGGGCTATAGTTTTTGAAATAAATATGGTGGTAAAGATCCAATAAAAATATATGGGTTACGAGTCCCGAGAGTTTTAGTAATTAAAACTCCAAAATTTTGATTACATATAAAAAGATTTCGGGAGTTGAAATCTCAAGGAGTTCGGGTGTTGAACTCCAAATAAAAGGGGGAGTTAATAACCTCATGGGTTAAAAATATTAACTCATGGGTTAAAAATGAGCTCATAAGGAATTCGGGTGTTGAATTCCCAAAGAATAATAAGGAGTAAACATAAGGAATTCGGGTTTGAATTCCCAAAGAATAACGAGGAGTAAAATAAGGATTTCGGGTGTTGAAATCCTAAGGAATTTGGGTGTTAAATTCCATATGAAAATAAAACATATTTTTATAAAATGGTGTACTTACTTAGCGAAAGCTAATAAAAATATGTTTTTAAAATATTTTCAGGAAAAGCACCCCTAGATGGTGGAAGCTTTATGGACGTGACTGGACTGACAAGAGAACCACACTCTCGTGTTTAATAGTTTGTATAATAAAGTTTGTTGTTAAACATATATGTTTTCTTGTACAATATATACACATGTACTTAGAGCCCCTATATTCATACACATGTACTTAGATCCGAGGGTCTCTCTGGAAGCCACCTCTTTATTCCTTTGGATAGAGGTACGGTGTGCCTACATCCCACCCTCCCCAGACCCTACTTATAGCTTTGCTGTCGGTGGGATTTTACTGGGCATGATTGATTGATTGTACAATATATATTTTCATTAAATAATACGTCAACACGAGTGACATATTTTGGATGTAATCTGGAACCTACTCTGATATGTATTTTGAAAAAGTATTAAAATAATAAAAAAAAATTAGGGTGTTTCAAGTTGGTATCAGAGCACGGTTCGAGAGATTTAAGTATACAAGATATATACTTAGACTCGAACCATAAGTGCTCTTGATACATAAACGAAAGGGTTCAGTCCAGAAGCAGTCCACGGAAGCTACAAAGGGGAGTTTGGTATGAGTGCATAAATAAAAATAAAAAGGAAAATATAAGAAAACTGAAATTTGTATGTTTAAAAGACAATATAG
The DNA here is from genome assembly GCF_021521415.1 of Bidens hawaiensis. Lineage (NCBI taxonomy): Eukaryota > Viridiplantae > Streptophyta > Magnoliopsida > Asterales > Asteraceae > Bidens > Bidens hawaiensis. The sequence goes on along the minus strand of NW_027491241.1, from coordinate 1,807,223 downwards.
TAGTTGGGGGATCAGGATGAGTATAATATATTTCTTTCATACCTGGCCAGTATGAGAGCAAATGTATCATACCACTATGAAGCCTCAATAATTATATTGTGTTGGAAACAACAAAGAGTAAGTGGGGGTAACGTAAATTTGCATATAATGATGTGTTTTTTGTATTTATTGCATCATACGTGCATATAGGGTGCTTTATGGCCTTAGATAAATTGTTATAATTAACAATACATAAGGAGTACAAAGGCCTTAGATAAGTACCTTAGAAAGGATAAGTTTATGGAATAAAAAAATAATAATAAATAAATTATTCGTCACAGTAAAGAGACATGGCGGAAGAAAATATTATACACGGTGATGGAATGGGTAATGTAGAAAAGCATGTAGATAATGCTTCAGAAAAATCCGCGTCTTCACCTCGTCAAGACGATACTGCAAATTTTGTCCCCGACGAAATTCGCAAGCAGATAGCAATTGAGGTGGGGAAGGCGTTCGAAGCCAATATTCCGTATCTTCTGGCCGAAATGCAAAATTCTATAGGAATTATGCTAGAAGAAAATCTGAAAAAGAATGAAACGAATGTGGAAAAGACTCCTGAGAACGTGGGGGTGGCACCACGAGTGGAGGTAGAAACGTATCGATGTGCGTATAGGAATTTCATGGCTTGTAAACCATTACAATTTAAGGGAGAAATAGATCCCTTGGTCAGCCAAAGGTGGATTACAACCATGGAAACTATTTTTGGTACGTGTCACTGCGACTGATGAAGTGATGTTCGCAACGAACCAGCTTTCTGAAAGAGCTAAAGACTGGTGGGATATGGTCAAAAAGGAAAAAGGCAGAGAAACAACAATAAATATGTCTTGGGAAGAATTCAAACCAATCTTCCTAAAACATTTCAGTCCCCGTCTTGCAATTGATCGAATCACTGAGGAACTTCTTCATATGTGTCAAGGCAATGAAATGGTGGATGAAATATTTGGAATTTTCTATGATAAAGCAAAGTTTTTCCCTACTCTCTTCACTAGTGAAGAAGCATGGATGACCCGTTTTCACCTAATACTTAAAACAGAAATCAGAGAATTCATTTCTCCATCAAAGTGTGGAAGTATAGAGGAGCTTCTTAATTGGGCGCGTGAACGAGAGGTGGAGCTAAAAAGACAAGTTGAAAGAGATGGGAAGCGGAAGCTAGATGTTGTAATACCTGCAGCACCTACAAAGAAAGCAAAAATTTTGAAGCTTGCTAAAATACCTAGCTTTAAGAAGGAGTTTAGTAATTGCCAGTTTTGTGGAAAAAGACATTTAGGAGAATGTCGTTATAAGAACCCAACATGTTATAAGTGTGGAAGACTCGGGCATACGGCACCAGAGTGTACTAGTCCCGTGAACTTGTGTTATAATTGCTATAAACCGGGTCACATGAAAAATGAATGCCCAGAGTTGAGGGCAAGGAATGAAAAGGCGGCAGAAGGATCAAGAACTGCAATGAACGTAAAGAATTTAGAAGCTCGAAAACCCCAAGGCAGAGCTTTTCAAATCACTGCGGAGGAGGCGAACGTAAATTCACTCTCTGTCTATGTTTTATTTGATTCCGGAGCTAGTAGATCCTTCGTATCCAAAAATTTTGCTTGCCATAATTCTTTTAGTAGAAGTAAATTAGTAAATTCCTTAGAAGTCGAAATCGCTAGTGATAGGAGCTTTGTCGTCTCCGAAGTATGTCGAAATTGTAAAGTAATTATTTAAGGAGAAGAATATTCTATCGACTTAATTCCCATTACTCTAAGGGAATTTGATATCATTATTGGGATGGACTGGTTATCCTAACATCATGCATCGATAGTTTGCAATCAAAAGATCGTCCAATTTCTGTCACCGCCTGGAAAACAAGTTTGTGTTTATGAAGAAAGGAAGAATGATATCATAATATGCTCGATGACGAAGGCGAGGAATTATTTGAAGCATGGTCACCAAGCGTTTCTCGCCTACATGATAGATACAAAAGAAAAAAGAAAGGAACTTGATCAAGTCCATGTTGTTAATGAATTCCCTGACATTTTTCCTGACGAGCTGCCAAGAGTTCCACATGAAAGGGAAGTCGAGTTTAAAATTGATCTAGTTCCAGGAGCTAAACCAGTGGCTAAATCGCCATATCGTGTGGCACCAAACGAGATGAAGGAATTGATGTCTCAACTTCAAGATCTGTTGGATAAAGGCTTTATCCGACCAAGTATTTCACCTTGGGGCGCGCCTATTTTGTTCATTAAAAAGAAAGATGGTAGTATGCGGATGTGCATTGATTACTGTGAATTGAATAAATTAACCATCAAGAATAGGTGTCCTTTACCTAGAATTGATGATCTTTTTGATCAACTAAAAGGTGCTAGTTGGTTCTCAAAGATCGATCTAAGGTCGGGATATCATCAAGTAAAGGTACGAGAAGAAGATGTAACTAAGACGGCTTTTCGTACTCGTTACGGGCATAATGAATTTGTCGTGATGCCATTCAGCTTAATGAATGCTCCAGCTGTCTTTATGTATCTTATGAATCGAGAATGTAAGCATATGCTTGATCGTTTCGTCATCGTATTCATCGATGATATTCTCATCTATTCCCGAACTGAACAAGAGCATGCTCAACATCTTCGCGAGGTTCTTGAAACCTTAAGAAAAGAGAAACTATACGCAAAATTTTCTAAATGTGCATTCTGGCTTTGAGAAGTTCAATTCTTGGGTCACATGGTGAAGGAGGAGGGTATCTTTTAGTGGATCCCGCTAAAATAGAGTCTATTATGCAATGGTCTCCTCCAAAGACCTCAACCGAAGTCAAAAGTTTTCTAGGCTTAGCCAGTTATTATCGACGTTTCATTCAGGATTTTTCGAAAATAGCCTCCCCATTAACTAAGCTGACTCGAAAGAATTACAAGTTTGAATGGAGCCCAGAACACGAAAAGGCGTTTCAAATTTTGAAAGAAAAGCTAACTAGAGCTCCGGTACTTGCTTTACCTGAAGGAACAGAAGATTTTGTGGTTTATTCTGATGCCTCACGTATTGGATTGGGTTGTGTCCTTATGCAAAGAGGGAAGGTGATAGCATATGCCTCGCGACAATTGAAATCACATGAAGCAAACTACCCTACTCATGATCTGGAATTAGCGGCAGTAGTATTTGCGCTAAAGATCTGGAGGCATTATTTATATGGAACAAGATGCACAATTTATACTGATCATAAAAGTCTGCAATATTTCTTTAATCAGAAAGAATTAAACATGAGACAACGGCGGTAGTTAGAATTAGTCAAAGATTATGATTGTGAATTACTCTATCACCCGGGTAAAGCCAACGTTGTGGCTAATGCCCTAAGCCGAAAAGAGAGTTATTCTCCAATTAAGGTATAATCATATAAACTGATTGTAAACTCAGACTTATTTGATCAAATTAAAAATGCGCAAAAAGAGGCGTTAAAATAAGAAAATTTAAAGCGTGAAAGAATTTTCGGTCAAGTCCGACATTTGGAAGAAAACGACAAAGGAATTAAGGTTCGTTTTGGACGAATTTGGATTCCTAAGTCTTGTTCAATTAAAACGATCATTCTTGATGAATCCCATAAATCAAAGTACTCAATTCATCCAGGTGCAACCAAAATGTACAATGATTTGAAGAAAAATTATTGGTGGCCTGGTATGAAAAGAGATATTGTTAAATATGTGAAAAGGTGTTTGACTTGTTTACAAGTTAAGGCTGAACACCAAAAGCCATATGGGAAGATGCAACCACTAGAGATTCCATTATGGAAGTGGGAACACATTACGATGGACCTAATAACGAAACTTCCAAAAACAGCCAAAGGACATGACACGATATGGGTGATTGTCGACCGTTTGACAAAAAGTGCACACTTTATACCCATTCATGAAAAATATTCTTCAGAACGAATGGCAGAAGTATATATTAATGAGGTGGTGTCAAGACATGGAGTGCCAGTATCTATCGTATCCGATAGATACACCCGCTTTACCTCAAGATTTTGGAGAAAATTTCAGGAGGAAATGGGAACCAAATTATTGATCAGCACGTCATATCATCCTCAGACCGATGGGCAAAGTGAAAGAACAATTCAAACTCTCGAGGATATGCTCTGTGCTTGTATTATTGATTTTGGTGGAAGTTGGGACAAGTATTTGCCCCTAGCAGAGTTCTCTTATAATAATAGTTACCATTCAAGCATTGGGATGCCCCCATTTGAAATGCTATATGGTAGGAAATGTCGCACTCCAGTGTGTTGGGGAGAAGTCGGCCAAAGAGAACTTGCAAATAAAGAAGTCGTAAATGCAACGAATGAAAAGATTGATCAAATTAGAGCACATTTAAAAGCGGCCCAGGATCGACAAAAGTCGTATGCTGATAAACGGAGACGCCCAATCGAATTTCAAGTAGGCGACTCTGTTATGTTAAATGTCTCTCCTTTGAAAGGACTGATTCGTTTCCGTAAACGTGGCAAGCTAAGTCCACGATTCATTGGTCCGTTTAAGATAATTGCTCATGTGGGGCAAGTGGCTTATCGACTTGATTTACCCGAAGAATTAAACGACATCCATAACACATTTCATGTGCCATATTTACGAAAATGTTTGGCTGATGAAACAGCATGTGTACCATTAAATGACATTGAGGTGGATGATAAGCATAACTATATAGAAAAGCAGGTAGTAATTCTTGATTGTAAAGTTAAGCAACCTAGAAATAAAGATATAAGTCAAGTAAAAGTACAGTGAAAACATCGACGAGGTTCGGATACCACGTGGGAAGCCGAAGATGAATTGAGAAAATACTACCCTAAGTTATTCAAGGTATGAACAGGTTTCGGGGACGAAACCTAATTAAAAGGGGGAGATTTGTAACATCCCGTTTTGTAGATAAAAATAAAATATTTGAAATAGTATATTTCAAATATTATATTTCAAATATTAGTAAACGAGTAACGGGTAAGACGACTCCTTGAAATACGAGGTGTTTAAACGAGAATTTGGTGTCATCTAATATCGTTAACAATATAAATTAAATACTAATTAATAAGAATTAGTATTACAATTATAAAATTTAAAAATAAAAATATTAGTGGGCATGTGTGCATGTCACACATTAGCTTTTTGTCATTATATCAAATTAAAGGGACTAGAAGTGAATATAGATAAATCTTCCATACTAAGGAACTGAGATAGACTCGCTTATTTCCTATCTTATTTTATTGAAATCTTCTTGTTGAAGATATCTTAGTAGGAAAGAAATATTTTGTCTATATAAACTCTATTTACAAGAGCTTCAACAACTAAAAACAAGCAAGTCACTGAATGAGTAAAGGCTTGTCTAAGAATTTAAGCATGGCAACATAGTAGCTCTAGATAAATTGGAGAAGGTTTCAACCACAATAATTAGCGGTTAGTCGTCTACACTCGAGTTATTAACACCAAGAGGTAAGTACACGGAACCATAATCATGTTATTTTATAGCATGTTATACGTGCTTATTTAGTACTCAAATATATGGTTATTTGAAAAATGTTTTATGAGATTATGGTTCCAAGTATATGGAATTAGTGGCTTAAAAAGGGGCTATAGTTTTTGAAATAAATATGGTGGTAAAGATCCAATAAAAATATATGGGTTACGAGTCCCGAGAGTTTTAGTAATTAAAACTCCAAAATTTTGATATTATATATAAAAAGATTTCGGGAGTTGAAATCTCAAGGAGTTCGGGTGTTGAACTCCAAATAAAAGGGGGAATTAATAACCCTCATGGGTTAAAAATGAGCTCATAAGGAATTCGGGTGTTGAATTCCCAAAGAATAATAAGGAGTAAACATAAGGAATTCGGGTGTTGAATTCCCAAAGAATAATGAGGAGTAAAAATAAGGATTTTGGGTGTTGAAATCCCAATGAATTTGGGTGTTAAATTCCATATGAAAATAAAACATATTTTTATAAAATGGTGTACTTACTTAGCGAAAGCTAATAAAAAATATGTTTTTAAAATATTTTCAGAAAAGCACCCCTAGATGGTTGAAGCTTCATGGACGTGACTGGACTAACAAGAGAACCACACTCTCGTGTTTAATAGTTTGTATAATAAAGTTTGTTGTTAAACATATATGTTTTCTTGTACAATATATATTTTCATAAAATAATACGTCACCACGAGTGACCTATTTTGGATGTAATCTGGGACCTACTTTGATATATATTTTGAAAAAGTATTAAAATAATAAAAAATAGGGTGTTTCATAAGGTTTATGCATTCTGTGTTGGTGATAAAATTGTTGATAAAGTATATTGATATGATTTGAGCTCTTTTGGTATTGTGTTGGTGCTTATATGATTCGAGCTCTTTGAGTTATATGTTGGTGTGGATTGGATATGATTTGAGCTATTTGGGTTTTATGTTGGCGTTGATAGAATTTGAGCTAGTTAGTTTTTATGTTTGTGTTGCTAATTAACTTGTCTTTAGTTGCTGCGTTGTGCCAGCAGTCTAGTTGTGTGCTTGTTTTTTAGCTGCTAAGCTGGTGTTGTATTGACTTTTGTGCTTCTCCTTTTTTAGGAATGGAAGGAACTTGTTGAGAGGAAGATTAAATAAGTTGATGTGTTCATGGATGTAGTTGAGGTAATAATAAAAGAAGCAGAGGAGATATATGAAAACAATGATGGGATCAAACAAGTAGCCTTTCAATTAGAATCAAGGTTGAGAAAATACAAAAAAAATTGTGTGCTGATTTATATTGCTTCATGGGACGTTAAATCTGTTTTTTTTTTATGTTTTTCTCTGGGATTTGTATTTTTTTTTTGTGTTGGTTCAAACAAAGTATCGCATTGACATAAAACCTCATCGTAATAGAAATAGAAAAACTTAACGTGTTTTGATTTTGTGTTATGGATTTTATATATTTCCTTTATTAGTGCTTGACTAAAAAAAAACTTTATTTGGATCGAGTTTTAAGTGTTACTATGAAAATTGTGTGTTTATTTTATAATTTGATGATCGTGTGTTGATATGAAACATTTGTTGTAAGACCTGTAATTTAAAATATGTTGCTATAAAGCATTGTGTGTTGCTATAAACCTGAATTTAAACACTAATTTAGACAGTAATAAGATGTTTGTGTGTTGTTACGAAAGATTATGATACTGTTTTTGTGTCTTTGTGTTGATTCGATTCCATTGATTTCAATTATT